>NW_027040812.1:6597500-7059211 GCF_037179485.1 Ochlerotatus camptorhynchus
CGTAGGAATCCGAATAAAACCGAAATTTCACAAATTTTCACAGAAAATCACTTTTTGTGCACTCGTGAGCCTCCCTCATGGATTGCTGTTTGACGTTTCTCCCGTTTTCTTTTGTTGTTGATGAAATTGCATGCGCGATAGACCGGTAAACGGGTAAAGCGCGCAGGTATGTTTGTGAGTCGAATTTTGTCGGAGTTCGATTTCTTGTATGCAAGGCGTGAGTGAATGGTTGTTTGTGTTAATGTAATTTATTTCTTGAAGAATTTTGTTGTCGGGTAGATCCTGGCGTTTAGAAATTCTTTTTAAGAAGAATATTTTCGTTTCGATGTCACAATTAGCGCTAATCGCGGATGTTTTTCTGTGGCTGCAAATTGTGAATAGAAACAGTATTTTGGTGAGGAAGATTTGAATCTCGCGCTCTCGCTACGGGCTGGGATAGAGAGTTCAAATCTGACTCACTAGTCAACGTCCACTTCGGTGGAAACTTTCGTGAATATTGTCTTCGCTAATCGGCATTGGTCCTGGTGTAGAAGATAATATTTCGTTTCGTAGTAGTTTTTGGTGTGAGCTCGCTCAGTGTTATAGTCGACTACACTGAGTAGAAGCCATTTTAATGTTGTTTTCGTATTTTGCGTGAATGAGGTCATCAACGACAAGATAATACTTGTTCAAATCTTTGCTTTTGTTTTCCGTTTGCCATATCGAGGTTTGCTTGTACATAGTAGTAGTATATTAGTTTTAGGTTGTTTCAATTACGTTTGAAGTTATTTTCGCTGGAGACTGGAGACGAAAGTCGCTGATAGTCAATGGCAGGCAGGAACTGTAATGGAACCTGTACTGTAAGTAGAGATGGAGTTAGCTTCGGTTAACGATGATCATATATGACCCCGAAAATTCAAACAAATGTATGTCGAAGCATCCTGTAAATTGAGAAGTAATTTAAAACGTTTTCTGATCGACTAAGTTGGCCTACGAAAATTTGATTGGTTATTGTCATCTCCATTTCAATGCCAATCAAACTTTCGTACTTTTAGTTGGGAATGATGTAACGAGCATATATGTCGTTATCTGTTTTGTTTGTCGTATAAATCCATCAATATTCAATAATATTTGTTAACTACTTAAATAATTAATTACCGCTAGAGATACATTTATGAACTTGCCTAATGTATATTCACCCGATTAGAGTTCTTTATATTCATTTTGTTCACCAGTTACACAGATGCGCAAAGTAAAATTAAATGAGTTCCCCACACATTTGTGATCGCTTTGATCATCTCGTATCAGCCTACAGGCGCTGGGTTGCTCGATCGTCGCGTAGCTACCGCGAACGTCGACCCGTTGGAAATCCTTTCAAGATGTGTTGACCTTTCCCTAATTTTCTCTCCCATCCTGGTTTTGGGCCGAAGTTGGTTGGGGGATAGAAATCGTTCTTTGGAAAGAGATGCAAAAATTGCGCGCAATGAAACTAATGGGAGCGTGAGAGAAATTTTCGGTATCACGAATTTAACTTCGTGATTTCCGGTAGCGAAGATTACAATATCGCGGTTAATCTGAGGATCTTCAAACTTAGTCTCGTTCACTTTGAACTGATCCGTGGAAGAGGCAGGAGTGGCCCAAAGTAGTTCTCACGCCGTGGTGTTGTCCAAAAGGTGACATGATACCTGTTTAGATTAGTGTAGCTTTATTTAACCAAAATCCTTTCCATTAGTTTTTCGTAGCGTAGAAATGAGAAGTGTGTGCTATTTTCTCAGGTTGTGTGTTATCGGGTTGTGCTTTGGTGAATAAGCAGGTAAAAGTGAACATGCAATTTGTTTGGTGTAATTCCGTGCTGACACGTGCGTGGTGCAATGGTTATTTTCCGAATGTAGATTCGTGGCAGTGCCGATATACGTCCAACACACCACACCGAACCATCCGTGGCCATTTCTGACCCCACCGTCAGCTTCAAAGTTCCCGGAGTACGCCGGAAGAGGGACGCGAACGTCAACGACGCACCCTAGGCAAGGCGATCGGCCATTCAACAGCCCAGCAGTTAGCAACACGTTTTTCCTCCCGTTGGTGACGACCAAAGGGATACCGACGCTCGTACCGCGTCGTGCAAGACCACGAGTCGATGAATCAGACGCACCGGTTCATCCGATGCACGTAGCACGCATCTAGGCTTCCGGCGGTCTCCGCTGTCGAACAACGCAGAAGTAGCAGAGTTCACCGCCACCCCGTCCGTTCATTCGTCGAACGCGCGGTGTCCATCACCAGCATCATGAAAAGGTCGTGAGTACATGTACTATATGTTGTGAGTGTCCATGCGCATGTGACTCCAAAACGTAACCATTGCTATGCACGGTTACGAGGCGTACGAGCATAAACCGTACTTGCTCTAATTCGATTTTGCGCCAAGTTCTTTCCGGTGCAAAGCAACGAATAAATGAACGTGAATTAGATTCACTAATAAGCACCCAAAGCCAAGCACACACACCCGCACGATAGGAATAGGGATCGATGGAAAGGTAGAATGAGAGTAGATAGGAGACGAGTCTGAAGAACAAATGAGCACTGTACTGTGGTAGGACAATATATAATGGATAAAAGCTCCACTGTTTTTGCGAACCTTACAAATGTATAGAATAAAGCTCTGTAATATATTTCAAACGTATTTTTTGTAGTTATCGCTGAGAGTAGATCCCGATGAAGTGATACTGTCTGAATAGGTATTCATGTTGCTGGGTTTTCGTTAGCATATATTTACTTGCTAATTTAATTTACTGGGGAGGTTGGCTCCGAATCCAACCGAGCAACTCTCTAATTGTATACGTATTGGTCCGAGGGAAACGAGACGGTTTACCTGTGATGAGAACCGCCGTGCTAGTAAGACTCGTCGCCGGCCGACAGTTGATCACACGCTCCTAGTAGTTGCATTTTGGAATTTGTTGCATGTTTTTGCACTCGAACCATTTCAATCAGCCAACCTTCTTCCCGCCCCAAAATTTGGGAAAATCAGAGCCTTCCCCTGAAAGGTCTCATACGGTCGGGCAACCCTATCCCTGGTAGGTGGTCTCCTTCGGGAGTGGCGCTTAAGCCACTTTTACTTGAAAACGGGAAGACTGCATGGCTGACCGGTTACAACGGGTGTGTTTTTTTTTTGTAACTAGCGTAAGTGTGCCTGCGATTTGCATTGGGTGTAGGAGATTGTAAGTAATCTGAAGGATGCCTCGCTGGATACGCCCAAGACTGGACGGGCAGTAGCTGGTGGTCGTGAACGGTTCCTGGGGAAAGCACCAGACGCGACCCTCCTCCCAGATGACCATGGCAACACAGGAAGTATTACAACAAAGGTAATTGGTATTAGATATTTTGCAAACAGTGACAGATAGCGGACATGAAGAACCAGGGGAGGTGCTGGGCAAATTATCCTTGACAAATCGTTAGTTACAAATTCGCTGTTGTCGTTGTCGTAGTCGCTGTCGTAGTCGCTGTCGTAATCGCCGTCGTAGTCGTAGGAAGTACCGTTAGTATATTTAAAATTAACCACCAACCACTGAAAATATGAATTATCGCGTATTTCTGTTGTTCATTACATGCCAAGTAAAATTCGAGAACGTAATTTCATTTGAATAGCTTGTTCAACTAGGTCTTAAACAATCGTCACGTCGGTCATAGCTTGTTATGATTGCCTGAACCATGCGTAAAGAGAAAATCGAAACATTTAACGTCGCGTGAAAATGGATCTTAATAAAGGCCTCTTTCGTAGCTTTTAGTTTAAGGATTTCAAAGATCGTCGGTTGCAGTGGCTTGCTTACTGAGCAGAAAAATGCGGTCCCAGATCCTTTAATATTAAAAATGTATGGTTAGATCGCTTGTTTATCGTGTATTTTGTAAAACTTTTCGTTGTCGTCGGTGCCAGGTCTGAATAGTCATAAAAACTTGAGTAACGCTATAACGTGATATGAGGGGCTCGGTGGCCTTAGCATAACCGGTTTTGCTTACTGAGCAGAATATCATGAGCAGAATACCGTGGGTTCAATCCCAAGCTTCTTCGCGTTATATGATTGTTAGAACATCAATTCAGCTTATCGTTTACCAAAACGAACCCTGCTGCAAACCCAACCCTATTACCCAATATCCCAGTGATTCCTCGTGGAAGTGCAGAGGTGTTCTCGGCTTCCATCAAAGCGAGTGTCACGTCAACACATTCCTACCTCTTCCTTTCTTGACCTGTGCTCGGGCGCGGCCGGCGCTGGTATTGCCTAGTTTGAGATCACCAGTTTTTACACATTGAGGATGATTGCTAGTCCCAAGCATCGTCTATTGGTTCTCGGTGTTATTACAGCTGGTCTGGCAATAACAGACTAGCAACCGTGGGCGGTCAATCATACTCATGCTCATGCTCATGAGATGTTATTCGTGAGTGTTCAATCTTGAAAGTATTTTTAACAAAAAGCCCAATTAATTTCCTTAAACTTTGCTTTTCACAGTTTTTCAATCATATGCATGAGTTAAGATATAATTAATTTTGAGTAAGAGACGGTATGGGAAAAGTGTATTTTTCTGTTTGGCTCCATATTCCGCTAGCTAGTTTAGCTAATTAATTATATCTTAACTCATGGGTATGATTAAAAAACTGTGAACAGCAAAGTTTAAGGAAATTAATTGGGCTTTTTGTTAAAAATATTTTCAAGATTGAACACTCACGAATAACATCTCAAAAGAGCGAAAATTGCTCAAATTATGCGATAAGTGAATTCTAACCTACGAGTATCTCGAAAATGACAACTTTGGGCAATTTAAGCATTACGAGCTTTTTTGTTGTAAATTTGATGTGTTTTAATATTAACACTTTTTTAAAGATATTCGATAACTGTAGGTGGTATTTTGGCAAATACTTATTTTTTCAATAATTCATAACTTTTTTGTTTATACTACCAAACAGCATTATCCAATTATTGGTATAAATACAGAAAACTAAAGCGCATCCTCAATCATGGTAGATTTTTTGAACGTTTCTACCGAAAAATTCCGCTTCAATCCCATTGTGCTTTGAGTTAACTTTGTCATTCATTGTCCATAGTGGAACACCGCAACATGAGCGACACCTTTCAGCCCAATAGAGTTTTTTCCCCTTCGGTTCATCTCCAAATAAACGCAATCGTCAGGTAATGTACCAGAAAAAAAAAAACCCGTGTGAGGTCTGCCAGAAAAATTAAACACCACAGAAACCGTTTTCTTTTTTCTCGTTTGAGTGCTTACTTTTCCACATCCATGGTGACAGACCTCAGCAAAGAGAAGAGGACAGATAGCGCAAACATTTGATTGTCCAATTGGGTCCGGAACAGAATGGAAGAGGACAATGCCTTGCTTCGGCTATCTATAAAAAAAATAAACCCCAGAGCCCAATTGAAAGATGAGCTAGTTTGTTGGCAAACAGAGAAATGTGATCTATGTGCGCCTTTATAAAAAAAATGGTTCTTTTATCCCGGAAAACCGCCACGAATTTGCCATGGTGACAAAGCCAATTGTGCTAAAATAGTTTTTTTTTCTTTTCTCGGGCCAGTTAGCACCCGGAAGTCCCACTATTGAAACCTGGAGAATTTCGCCAACAAAAGGCTCGCTTGTAAAGAGAGAACATGGAACCCTCCCACCCACTGGCCACACTTCGCACCACGTGGCGCGTACCGGAAAAGGCAATATTTGCCCACTCGGAACAAAAACTCTTCCACAACCTCCGCAACAGCGTTCTTTTCGTTTCGCTAAGGGAATGGCTATAAATACCTACTGTATAGTCGAAAAGATAAAAATTTTCCATTTTGCCAGGAATAAGAGGAAAAAAGTAAGTTTTTAATTGTAGAAATTGAACAGCAAATCTCCCAGCGGATACAGCTTCGACCTCAATTCGGAAAGTACAACGAAGCTAACAATGAACGAAAAGCTACAGAAGGATCATTAGGACCTCTTTGCTTGCCTAGGTAAATAGACTGAGTTGTACATATTTTCCTGGAACGCGGTGGTGGGCTGTGTTCACGAAAATCAACAACCCTGGGGATATGTTACTGAAGAACTCCTGGATCGAAATATTCGACACTAGAGGAATAACAAAAAATCCATCAGCTGTGGAAAGCATGGTTTCCGTGTTCACGGAGAACTGCAATGGTTGATCCAGGCGGGCTTGTTTGCATGCGGAAAAGTTTTTTCGTTGCTGCTTTGTTTCTGTTCTTAGCGGTAGCAATCAAGTATTAGTTTCACTGGGTTAAGTTGCAAGTTTTATAGCATACACTTTTGCGAAAACTCGCATTCCTAATATTGAGCCATTCGTAAATTTCGAAGGAAAGAATTTTTTTTACATTTTCTCAAAAGCAACCAATCTTTAGAACCCCGATTCGATGGGCCCAATCTTTAGATCCAACATTAGAGCCATGTTTCCTTTTATGTTTCAGAAGATCAAGCTTAAAAGATTCTACAAATAAATATTATTATTGACTACAATACACTTTATCTTTTAACGTTGGGGATTTTAAGCATCTTTAATAAGGGAACACTTTAGCAGGGCCACTGGTGTAGTGGTAAGCGTGACTGCCTCTTACCCCAAAAGGACTGGGTTCAATCCCAGTCGGCGCCGCCGGGATTTTCTAGGGCATAAAATCTCTGATCACGCCTACCTTTGCAAGGGAAGTAAAACCGTTGATAGATAGGGTCCAGGTGTTGGGGCTATCTCCCTGGCGTCGGTAGTATTGGTACTCAGTACGGAAAACATGATCGACGGAAAAAAAATCAAATACAAAAAAAGGAACACATTTTAGACTGCAATTTGTGATAAAAGAAAAACGCTTATCCAACCACATATATTGATGTTACAAGCGTTTTTTAATGCATCGCATGCTCAAAATAACTTAGCTACTTAACTAATAAGCTACTTCAATAATTCAGATGATATGAATATGTATTACAATACATTAGATATGATTTGACTAATAAAACAATATTAATGCTGACAAGCCAGCCTTATAAAGGGCGAACACGAAATTATTGCGACACATTCAACAGGGCATAACTTTTTTACCATTGGGTAAAAATCAACCAAATTTTGCACACTTTCTCATTGATGTGTATTGTGTACATGCTGTCAAACTCGAAGTCGTGTTTTTCGATTCAACGAAAATGGAGGTGAACTAACGCGAGTTGAGAGAACAAATTCTTTCCAAACACCTGGAATTTCCTGACCTGTCGCACCGGCAGTTGGGAAAAATGTTGAACATTCACCATTCAACCGTCTCCAGAGTGTTGAAGCGGTTCCAGAAGCGGTTGACGTTGGACCACGGCAAAGGAGCTGGAAGAAAACCGGGACCGGAGAACAAAAAGACGGAGGGAAAGGTGAAGCGGATGATTAAAGCAAATCCCATCGTCTCAAGCCGTGATTTGGCTAAAAAGATCGGCATGTCACAGAGCTACGTCCAGAATGCAAAGAAGAGAGCTGGACTACATACATACAAGGTACAGAACTTCCCAAACCGCGATGAGCGGCAACAATCGGCTAAAACTCGGGCACGGAAGCTCTACGAGAAGATGCTGACAAAATATGGCTGCTGTGTGATGGACGACGAAACGTGTATAAAAGCCGATTTTAAGCAAATTCCGGGGTTGGAGTTTTTCACCGGCAAGAGCAAGTTCGATGTGGACGACAAATTTAAGAAGAAGAAAATGTCGAAGTTCACCTCCAAATATCTCATTTGGCAGGCCATCTGCTCTTGCGGACTGAGGAGTGAGCCTTTCGTGACAAAGGGCACAGTAAATGGCGAGATCTACAAATCTGAGTGCCTCGAGAAGCGCCTTTTGCCGTTCTTGCAGCAGCACGACGAAGCTCCGCTATTTTGGCCAGATTTGGCATCATGCCACTATTCTAAAAGTGTCCTGGAGTGGTATGAGGCCAATTCTGTCCATTTTGTTCCAAAGGACATGAATCCGCCAAACTGTCCGGAGCTGCGCCCGGTGGAGCAGTACTGGGCAATAATGAAGCGGGAACTTCGGAAGAGCAAGAAGACAGTCAAAGACGAGAAGGACATGTTAAGAAAATGGAAGAAAAAAACTGAGAAACTGGTACCGGATGACACTGTAAAGACTTTGATGGAGGGCATCAAGCGAAAATGCGTTCAATTTTACACTCAAGGCTCCATCGATTAACTTTTCTTTTGATTTTTGAAGTAAATATATGTATAAAACTACCCTAAAATTTTGGTTTGATTCTAAACATTATAAAAAAATTGGCATGACATTTTCAGTGTCGCAATAATTTCGTGTTCGCCCTTTAGTCATTCCATTTTCTATTAAGTTTAACAAGGCATTACTCAGTCCTTTCAACATATGTACATTGATTCAATATTCAACTGAAACGTGCAAAAGTGAGCGTATCTTTCAAACGTTGGAAATTTAACGAATTTCAAAGTTGATACGTGTTTTGGAATGTACCAATAGCGTACCATAGCGTACCTTGAAGGACTTTGAACGTACCTCAAAGTAATGACCAAGTCGATCGAACAGATCTCTACGGAAATGTGACGTACCAAATGCGTACCTTACGAATCTGTAATTCATTTTCAACGTACCTCTTATTTCACTTATATGCTTATAATAAACTATTTTAATCGGTTTATACATGAACTTTGGGAATGGAACTGAATTCCTCGAAAAATTTTAGCCCAATTATATATCAAAACATTACACTTAAGTGCATTCTAGCCAATTTGAGGACCAAAAACAGTTTTTTTTTTTCATTTGCATCCCTTAAAAATATACTAATTTCGAACACAACCGTTAATTTCATGAATTATTAGGGAGGTGCATTTATTTATTTATTTATTTAATAAGTCATCTGACAGAGTTGTCTTATTGAATAAACTATTTGTCTTATATAAGATTCAGTCTTCTTACTCTATTCACAAATTGAGGTGTGGACATACCAAAATCAAACGCGGACTCGACGGATGCAAACATACGAACCATTGCACAAATAGGCTGGCTGTAGCCATAGAGAGTACGATGAAAGCTCGGTTGCATCAGGGATTGCTTACGTAACATCCTACCTGAAGCGCGTAAATTAAACAGTGACAGAAGATGAGAGCAATCGACGTCACCGTTGAGTAATTTAGCTATAAACGTAGCCTGTTGTAGCTTACGTCTTCGAGGTCAAGCAGACGGCATCTATCGGGATATGCTGGAATGTTCAAAGGATCACGCCACGGTAGGTTACTGAGTCGTATGAATCTTTTTTGCACACGCTCGATTCTTAGATTCCATAATACGTCGTTTGGAACCCATACAACTGAAGCATTTTCTAGGATCGGCCTTACGAGTGAACAATACAATGCTTTTAGGCAGTGTGGATCTGTGAAATGCTTGGCAACATTTGCAGGTGAAAACAGTCCTCGATGCAGTGTACCACCACATAGATTTTCAGATCATCACCCTTGCGCTTATGGCCAAGGGTAGATGCAGCATCATTGAAGAATAATGGTGCTGCTTGGAAAACTCATTCATGATAAATGCATTGATAACTTTCTGATCGGTCATGACCAACGTACCTAACTGGACTTCACTGTCTGATAGAATCTACTTACTTACTTAAGGGTCCTGTGCACCATCAGCGGTGCAAAGGGCCAACGTGAAAGACTTCCATCCTGGGTGGCTGCTCGCTTTTGCCTTGACCTGGGCCCAGGTTAGATTCCTATCGACTTGCTTAATTTCCTTATTGAGGCTCCGCTGCCATGAGCCCCTGGGTCTGCCTCTGCTGCGATGTCCTGCTGGATTTCAATCCAGCACTTGCTTGCAGATTTCATTTCCGCCCCGTCGAAGTGTGTGGCCGACCCACCTCCACTTTCGCTCTTGAATTTCTGTTGCTATCGACTTCTGATGACATCGACGATGGAGCTCGACATTCGAGATGCAGTTGTGTGGCCACCAGGCACGAATTATATATCGCAGGCATCGGTTGATAAAGACCTGCAGCTTTTGAGTGCTCTCCGCTGATACACACCACGTCTCGCTGGCGTATAACAACACAGATTTCACGTTCGAGTTGAAAATACGGATTTTGGTGCGTTGACTTATCTGGTTGGATTTCCATACATTTCGTAAACTCGCAAAGGCAGCCCTAGCCTTCTTGATTCGTGCACCTGTGTCGCTCTTGGTCTCGCCGTCCGACGCTATTTGGATGCCAAGATATTGGAAACTTTCGACCTTCTCCACTGCTTGCCCCGCTACCGTAAAGTTGGAAGGGTTGCCCGTGTTGATATCTAACGATTTGGTCTTGTTGACGTTGATGGTGAGACCCGCCTCAGAGGAGCGTTTGGCTAGGTTATTGAGCTTACTCTGCATATCAGAGCGCCGTTGTGCTAGTAGAGCATCATCAGCCAAATCGAAGTCGTTGAGATGCTCCATGGTGATAGGCTGCCAAAGCAGCCCACGGTTCGGTACACGGTCAATTGCACCTACCATGATCTCGTCGATTACGATGAGAGACAGTAGCGGTGATAGTATACATCCTTGTCTCACACCAGCGACTACCCGGATAGGGTCGGACAAGGCTCCGTTATGCAGAACTCTGCACGTGAAAGCCTCATACTGCGCTTCGTTGAGGTTGACGATTTTATCCGGGACTCCCTCCCAAGTAACATTGCAAGTTTTATCGAGGTTTTAAAGCATGCTACAAGTCTAAATCATGGTCTCCAGAACCCTCATAAAACCAAAATTGTTACTTGGGCTTGCGTCTCAGGGTGCCCCACAGATTCTCGTGATTGAGACGGTCGAAAGCTTTTTCGTAGTCAATGAATACCAAATAAAGGGACTCTTGGAATTCATTGACCTGCTCCAGGATGATGCGGAGCGTGACAATATGGTCTACACAGGATCTTCCGGCATGGAATCCTGCCTGCTGCCGTCGGAGTGTTGCGTCGATCTTCTCCTGTATCCGATTCAGGATAACTTTGTACAGAACTTTGAGAACAATACACAGTAACATTATGCCTCGCCAATTGTTGCACACAGTCAGATCCCCCTTCTTTGGGACCTTCACTAAGATGCCCAGCATCCAGTCGACCGTAAAAGTCGCGGTGTCCCAGATATTACAGAATAGTTGATGCAACATTTGTGCGGATAGCATGGGGTCATATTTGAGCATCTCTGCTGATATGCGATCGACCCCTGGAGCCTTGTTGGATTTCATGCTTCGGATAGCTGCTTCAATCTCCTGCAGTGATGGGGCCTCGGAATTGACGCGAGTGATGCGCCGCACCCTAGGCGGATCATGCCGAGATGTTGATGGCTGGTTGGCCGTCGAAACTTGAAGAAGTTGTTCGAAGTGCTCAAACCAGCGTTTCAGCTGGTCAGTGTCCTCCACTGGCATCCTCGGGTTCATCCTTGCTCCACTCAGAAGTCGTGAGGTATCGTAGAGGAGGCGTATATCGCCAGTGCTTGCGGCTTTCTCCTCTTCGTCAGCCAGGGAGTTCACCCACGCTCGCTTGTCCCGTCTGCAAGAGCGCTTGATTTCCTTCTCTAGAGCCGAGTACCATTGACGGGCTTCGTTCTTGGCTCCTCTGGCTCTCGCCCGCTCTATCGCGGCTTTTGCTTCTCTACGCTCCTCAATCTTCCGCCAGGTTTCATCTGTGATCCACTCTTTCCTCTGGGTGCGCAGCTCACCCAAGTTGTTCTCGCTTGTCTATAGAGGCATTCTTGATGGCCGTCCATTGTTCTTCTACGCTACCACCTTCTGGAACGTCCGCAGATCGAGTCTCAAGTTCTTCAACAAAAGACCTTTTTACCGCTGGATCTTTAAGTCGGCGTGTGTTCAACCGCCGCCCGAGTATCTCCTCCCGTCACTGAATCCGCGCCATGCGTAGGCGGATTTCACCGATTAGAAGGTGATGGTCAGACGCGATGTCGGCGCTGCGTTTATTCCGGACATCAAGAAGGCTCCGTCTCCATTTTCGGCTGATGCAGATGTGGTCGATCTGATTTTCGGTATGTCCATCACGGGAAACCCACGTGACTTTGTGCACTGGCCGATGGGGGAAGAGCGAGTCCCCAATCACCATGTCGTTATTGCCACAAAATTCTGCAAACAGCTCACCGTTCTCGCTCATTTCGCCGAGACCATGGCGTCCCATGAAACGCTCATAGTCCGTGTTGTTGGAGCCGATCTTTGCATTGAAGTCGCCAGTGTAGATCTTGATGTCACCCTTTGGAACCTTATCCACGACGGCATTCAGTTGACTGTAAAAATTCTCCTTGTCCTGAAGCACGGCAGCATCGGTTGGCGCAAAACATTGGATTATGGTAAGGTTACGAACCTGCGTTCTAAATCTGGCAACGATTATCCTCTCATTAACAGGCTCCCACTTGATGAGCGCAGCACTTGCCTGGATGCTAAGTAGGAGACCAACTCCACGATGGCGGGGAGCGTTTTCACCTCGAATACCAGAGTATAGTAGTACCTGTCCCGACGGCAGTTTGTGTTCTCCAAAGTTTGGCCAACGAACTTCACTCAGTCCCAAGATTTCTAGCTTCATGCGTCGCGCCTCGTTGGCAAGTTGTGCTAGTTTACCCTGCTGGGCTAATGTCAATACATTCCATGATCCAATTCGTGTCCGTTGTTTTGCGCTAAAAGTCGTTGCCGTTAAATCAGTTCGATGTCTTTCTCTATTGGTTTCTGTAACAATTGTAAAGGTTTCAGAGACAGTAGGTGGTTGGCCTAAGGTCTCCTATCCGCCGTGATGGGGCTGCCATCTTAGGTGTAGCTTCCGGGGAAGAGCATTTCTTATTCAGCCGCTGGATGCCAGTCAGACGCTGTTTGAGCCGCACCTCCATGGTGAACAGACGCTCGGGTTGGCGAAGCCTTTCCTCTATCACCGCGCCAGTGTTCGCGTCGCACCTTCTCACTCTGCTATTGTCGGATTGACAACTTTGCCCAGGCTACGCCAACCAGCAGTGTCCATGTTTCAGCTTGCAGTCATTTTTGGAGGCGTGAGGTAGGAACTTGTGAAGACCGGAGCTAGGTATATCGCTCCTTACAGATTGTCACTCAGTCCCTCAGTCAGTCCCCAGTGATAGAATATACCAGTGATTTAAATAAAAATTAAAGTTATTTTTTAAATATTATTTTTCAAATCAAAAAGTGAATTCCAGTTAGGTACGTTGGTCATGACCAATCAAAAAGTGTTCCAAGAATATTCAGGAATATTTTCTGAGAGGTATCTGCTCATTTGATCAGATTTTCTCTATTGGTATTATCGAAAAAATGGAATTTTTATAATAATAATACTTTAACTACTTTTACACGAGCCGTAATCCATATTGCATGTAAATCATGGAACATACTGTAAATAAACATAACATGTAAAAATAGGGGAAATGGATGTAATGGCTTACTAATTTATTTACCTTTCCGTACGTACCGTAAGATTTGATAAAGAGAATCCGATCGTTGAGATATTGTCAAAAGTCTAACACTGCTTCTTGACGCCAAACTCGGCCTGCGAATTTTAAACTCGGCCTAACTCCACTGAAACGCCAATGAATTCTTTTCGGCCTATCGGATGAAACTAAAGATTGATTCGGTTGGAGCGCTTCTTTTGTTTTTAGGAATAATATAGTATTGGTAATGGCGAACGTTATAGTTTATTTCGCAGTGCTGTGATAAATATTCAATTAATTAAGTGTGAAATTGTGCTTGTGCCGCGGTAGAATTGATCCTACGCGTGCCCCGTAGTGATAATTTATTGGATAAGTAGGAGAACGGTTGCTGTTGCCGCTGGTTCTCGTTCATTTTTGTATTTTCCTTCGCCCGGCAAGCTAATTGGTACCCTTTTAGTAAGCTACGGCATTGTAAATTTTTGCTTTCGTTCGTTTTTACTTGTGTCTCTGTAGTGTTGCATGTAAAGTTTATGTGTATAGGTGATATATATGGCTGAGTGTGCAATATGTAATTTGGGGATTTTGGTAAGTGATTTGCCAGTTATCTGTGTGGGTAAGTGTGCTCGTGTATTTCATTGCAAGTGCACTACACTCACGCGGACTCAGGCAAAGCTTATCACAGATAATGCAAATGTTCTATTCAAGTGTAGTAAGTGTCTGTCAGATCAGAGTTGTGACGAGCAGAATGTATCGGTTTCGGATACCAAAATGCTGGGGGAAGCAATGAAGCAATTGTCTTCTGTTGCTGACTCTATCACTGGTATACGAAACAACGTTGCTGCTCAGATAGACAACGCGTTGAGAATTGGCATGGAAAAAATGCAACAAAATATGAACGATTCTTTAAGTTGCTTTGAAAAATTAATTAGTGAGAAATGGAATACGATGACTAGTTCATGTTTTGAAATTAGTACAGAAAAAAATTTAGCTGCAACGAATGGTGCATCTAGGACGGTTCATTCTGAATCGGACCGAAATCCCAGACGCAAAAAAAGTAAATTTCAAAATAGTGACAACGATTCGACTGATGATGTTTTTCAAGAAAATGCGAGTTTTGCGGATGTTGTAAAAAGATCTAGTCATGCAAGTAAAAGTAAAAATATTAGTGACAGTAATAGTAACATTAACAGTAACAGTAACATTAACAGTAACAGTAACAAACAGAGTAATCGTAAGACTCGTCCGGTCATTGTGATCAAACCAAAAGAGTCCAAACAAGCTTGCGAAGATACTCGTAAGTTTTTGAAAACTCAGCTGGATCCAAAAACACACAAAATCAGTAATTTTAGGAATGGTAAAGATGGCTCTATTATTGTTGAGTGTGCAACAGGAGCTAATCTTAATGATGTAAAAACTGGTATTGAAAGCAATCTGGGTGAACAATATAGTGCTGTTGTTCCCACTTCGGTGCCAAGATTGAAAATAGTGGGCATGAGCGATCAGTTTTCCTCCGATGTCTTCATTGACTACTTAAAAAGTCAAAATGAAGACATCGCTATAAATGATGTTAAAGTAGTGAACATGTTTGAAAATCCACGCTTCACTTACAACAAGTTTAGTGTTGTAATTGAAGTCGATGTCGATACTTATAAATGTTTGTTATGTGCGAAAAAAGTAAATGTAGGGTTTGATCGGTGCTCGATAGTTCCCGCGATTAATGTGTTGAGATGCTTCAAATGTGGAGAATTTGGGCACAAGAGCATGGATTGCAAAAATTGTGATAGATGCTCTAGGTGCAGCCAACAACACAAAACGTCGGAGTGTACGTCAACTGTATTGAAATGTATTAATTGTTTGAAAATGAATAAAGAACGAAAAATGAACTTGGACGTCAACCATGCCGCATTTAGCTCGGAATGTTTGCTCTATAAAAGACTTTTTGATCAGAAGAAAAGCAGCTTGCGTTTCAATAAATAGCAGCCAAGTTCCAGGAATGTGAATCAATTCGATTTTTTATACTTGAATATTGCGGGGTTGTCAACAAACTACGTAGCATTACGTCAGATTGTTGAGGAAAAACGTCCTCTTTTAGTTTTATTATCTGAAACTCATATTGTAGAAACTGAAGCTTTTGATCAGTATAGTATTCCGGGATATATTGTTGCTGCTTGTTTATCACATTCTAGACACACTGGCGGTGTTGCTATTTATGTCAAAGAATCAGTTCAATTCAACCTTCGTACCAACGAAGTTATTGATGGCAACTGGTTCTTGGGCATTACAGTTGTACGTGGCATGAAGATGGGTAATTATGGTGTTTTGTATCATTCTCCCAGTTCTAGTGACCAGCGTTTTGTTGAAGTTTTAGAGAACTGGTTTGAGACATTCCTTGATTCTAGTAAATTAAATATATTGGCTGGTGATTTTAATATTAATTGGCGTGATAACCATAATTCGAATCATTTGAAGCGTTTAGCTGAGTTTTTTAATTTAAAGCAAACGGTAAATGAGTATACGCGTATTTCCAGGCACAGTAGAACTTTAATTGACCACGTTTATTCCAATTTTGATTCCATTTGTTCAGTTACGGATACTGATTTGAAAATAACCGATCATGAGACTTTAGTGATTAATGTCTTAGACCATGTTAACGATAACGATAATTTTGTAAAATTGAAGTGCTGGAGGAAATATTCGAAGCAAGCTGTTTCGAATCTTGTTGAGAGAAGCCTGGATTTTCCATTCGCGGCCGGTAACTTAGATGAATCTACAGCTGTTCTTAATAACGCTTTGAAAACGTGTACCAATCAACTAGTTGAGCAAAAGTTTGTTTCTTTGAAAAACTCGAACAGCTGGTACAATTTGGATCTTTTGCGTCTTAAACGGAAAAGGGACAAATTGTACAAAAAGTTTTGTAGATCTAATAATGACAATCATTGGACTAGGTACACAATCGCGCGTAATAAGTATTCACAATCGATAAAGAAAACTCGTTGTGAATATGTTCAAAGGAAGATTGATCAGCATCAAAACAACAGCAAAGAGTTATTAAAAATTTTGAAATCTTTATTAAAACCTAGTAATTGCAAACCGCGGTCCATAACTTTTAATGGCACATTAGAACAGTCAGAACAAGTAATTGCAGCTAAGTTTAATGATTATTTCGTAGATAGCGTTTCATTGATTAATCAATCTATTGAATTGGTCGATGAACCTGACGAAATAAAACAGCCAGTTAATAGTAGTTGTAGATTTGAAGTTTTTCACCCAATCACATTAGATGAACTTAGAGTTATTTGTTTTTCATTAGGAAAATCGGCTGGAGTAGATAATGTTAATGCTAGAGTTATTCAAGATTGCTTTCATGTCATTGGCCACATCTTGCTGGACCTTATTAATGAATCATTACAAACTGGACATGTGCCACAAATTTGGAAGGAATCCTTAGTGGTCCCTATTCAAAAAGTTGCTGGAACGATTAAAGCCGAAGAGTTTCGTCCCATCAACATGTTGCACACATTAGAGAAAATTTTAGAACTTGTTGTTAAAGGCCAGCTGTTGGAGTATTTAAATAGTAATAGTTTGTTGATACCAGAACAATCGGGATATCGGGAAGGTCATTCTTGTGAAACCGCGTTGAATTTGGTATTAGCGAAGTGGAAAAATAACTTGGAGTGTAAAGATACGATTGTTGCTGTTTTTTTGGATCTTAAACGCGCTTTTGAAACAATTTCTAGGCCCTTATTGTTAAGATCAATCAAGCGCTTTGGAATTACGAGTACTGCATATAAATGGTTTGAAAGCTATTTGTCTGACAGAACTCAACGGACTGTTTTTAATGATTCTGTTTCCAGTCCCGTGGGGAATACCCTTGGAGTGCCCCAGGGAAGTGTATTAGGGCCCCTGTTATTTATTATGTATATTAATGACTTGCGACGTGTTTTACGATTTTGCGACATTAATCTTTTTGCAGATGATACTGTGTTATTCATTGCAGCTAAGGATTTAGATGATGCCGTTTTACACTTGAATGAAGATTTGCGTTCTCTAAGTAGATGGTTGAAGTATAAGCAGTTAAAATTGAATACAAGTAAAACTAAATTTATGGTAATTTCGCGGAATCGAGTAAATGAGAACGTCTCTGTTGTAATTGATGATGAGACTATTGATCGCGTTCGGGAGATTAAATATCTTGGCGTGATTATTGATGACACACTTAAGTTCAACTCTCACATTGACAATGTCATCAAGAAAATTGCCAAGAAGTATGGAATTCTATGTCGGCTGAAAAACGATTTAACTATTGCCAGTAAAATACAGCTATACAAATCAATCATCTCTCCTCATCTTGACTTTTGCCCTTCCATTTTATTTCTGGCCAATGCAACACAAATATCGAGATTACAGCGCTTGCAGAATAAAATAATGCGTTTGATTTTGAGATGTAATAGATTCACTTCCTCAACTTTGATGTTAGACGCCTTACAATGGTTGTCGGTGAAGCAAAGAATTGTATATTTGACTATGGTGTTCATTTTTAAAGTAGTTAACGGTTTGCTGCCTCGATATTTGTGTGATCGAATTGAAAGAGGAAGTGACTTTCATAGATATAATACTAGAAACGCGGTTGAAATAAGAACACCACATTTCTTGACTTGTGCTTCACAAAATTCATTATATTATAAAGGAATAAATGTTTTCAATTCGATGCCTAGACATATCAAACGTTTAGCAACACTTACAGAATTTAAAAGACACTGCATTTCACACGTTAAAACTGTCTTTTGAACAGTTATCCAGTGATTTTTTTATGAATTGACAAATTATGTATCTTGACGAAGTTATCTCTAACGGATTATTTTTTATGGATAGCTGTCATAACGACTTTTTAATAATTATTGTAGCACTGCAAAAACTATTTCTGTTCGCCACGAGGGTGATGATGGATTTTTAATATATGATTTTATAGTAGATTAATTTAAAAAAAAGTAGTCTACAAAGGTTTGAGCCTCGCGCGCGTATTACGGATATAGAGGACTGAATTTAACATTTGATAAAAAAAAATGCAATTTTGAAGCTTATTTGGAAGATACTTTGAGTTAGTAGTAAGTTTTCTGGCAAATGTTGGGGGTTCGTGAGCATTCCTGACATTGCTGAAAATTATGATAGCATCAGATTGCGGGGTTACTAGTGTAATAGGATGCTTTGTTGATTGTTCATTAACTCTTGATTGCTTGTAATACTTATGAATATTTTAGGTGGACAAAAAGGCGAACTAAGAGGTGGACGCCTGAGCTTTTCCACATTTATATCGCTGTGAAGCAACTGTAAACTTTAGAGGGAATCTATATCTGTAACTGAAACCAGTTCGATTTTGTTTGCCAACCTGGTTAAAATGTCATATTCAATTATCTTAAAGATAAATCGTCCAGCTCAAACCTTTGTAGGGGTAAGAGGTGGGACCATCATCATCATCATCATCATCATCATTTATAATGGGTGCAAACCTTCATATCATGCGTTCTCATTGACTTCGTTTGGTAGCATTTGAACTAATGTGCCGTACAAACGCATAATTGACTTGTTAACTCTGAAATCATGGATTTATTTGAAGTTTTCTGCTCGATAGTCCCAAAATGGGTGATTAGGCCGAAGTAGTTCTCTACCCTATTTGGCTGCAGAAATATTTTGAATTGAATACTGAAATGAGGGAATACTAAAATGTTTTGTTTTTCACCAAATTGTGAAACCGAAATTGTCGTTAGAGGCTGTTCAGAAACCACGTACACACCTCATAGGCGAGTGTCTAATATCCATACAAATTTCCCAAAAAATCTATGCCCGGCTGTCTACGGAGGGAGCGAACCAATCAGTGTATTTTTAAAACAGCCCTTAAGGGGGGAAATACAAGTAAATTTTTTTTATCGATGTTTTATATTTTACTTTAATTTTTTTTTTTAAATGCTACGGGCACGAGGAAGGAGTGATCTATGGCCCCGGTATCGCCGATTAACCGTAAGTTCCAAAAATCATGTTTTTACACAACCCAAAACTTTAAACGCGTTTTTCTCGAAACGGTGTTTTCCAAATTGGCGGGAAAGATAACTCAAAAACTTCTCATCCAAATGACTTGAAACCTTGCCTATATGTGAACCACTGATATCATTGAAAAATTAACAATAAATAGTTTTCAGGTCTGCCTAAAGAGTAAAACAGAAAACATTGAACTGTTTTTTTTTCAGATATTTTTTTTTCTAAATTTTTAAATCGTTTTTTTTTTGGTTTTAGAGGTTCACATAGAACAAAAATCTTTTCTGAATAAGGTCCAATTGATAAAAGTAAGTTTTGTCCATTTTTCAGGTCTCTAGAACGCCTGCCAATTACCAATCCCCACCGGATGCGACCTCCTTCCGATGTGACCCCACGAAGCCACAGAGGTCACACACCAATGAATAAAATCTCAAATGTAGAGAAAGATTTAAGATATTTAATGCAAAAAACCCCAAACGTTTGCGTTGTTTCATTTGCTCACAAAAAAAAATCCGAAAATCGTCGAATTTTTTGACGTGTTACTTGTATTCCCCCCCTTAAACAAATGTTCGAAGATGATTATCGTTAGTGTATCCATCCCCTTTAACACACTGCTGAGGGAATCATTCGCGAAAGTCACTTTTACAATTGAAATCCTACCGATACGAGAGGGTGGTGGTATCAAAACAAATTTCCCAGTCTTCCCTTAAAATCCATCAATATTTTCACTCCAAAGTTTGATTATTTACGTTTACTAGAGCGCTTCGAACGGCTGATGACCATTGGTTCGTTTCTTCCCAGCTGTAGACCCTGCAGCAGCAACAACAACAACAAACACGTAGGGGACGACGGGGGAAGACGGCCACCCTTCGAATTATTGAAACAATTAACTCTTCAAAAAAATAAACAATGTAGAGTTCTTTACCTAGTTCATTTATTTTTAAGGCTCAATCGCGTTAGCTTTACGGAGCCGATAGTTCATTGTTCTTTGTTTGTAACAAAATTCACTTAATTCTATGTCTAGTAGGAGTTGGGCCGAATACTCGCGGCTTACTCGAGGTTAGAGAGGTACATTGTCGAAGGATAGGAAAAGGGGAGGAGCTTGGAGGTAGGGTTTCGTTGTCTCATCAGAGCGATTTCACCAGTATGAACGGTAGTGTAGTTCTAGATTCGTCTGGAGTTCGACCGGCTATGGTGACCAGTGGGTGACGATGAGACTCATCGAGACGGGGGACAAGACAAACAAAAACTAATAAAGAGATACAAAAGACAACCGAATTAAATTCTTATACTAGACATTTGCAGAAACACATAAATCGACTGCATATAGCAGAGATCGCGGGTACCCAACACGTCTCTGATAGGGATACAGGGTTGTCTTCCTTGGGCCTCGAGGGTATTCAAAAGTCGCTCTCTGGCGGCGTCATTATCCGTACATTGCCAAACTGCGTGATCGATGTCGTCGTAACCGTTTCCACACCGACAGATCTTGCTGTCCACGAGGTTTATTTAATTGAGATGCGCATCTAGCGAGTAGTGGTTGGACATAAGTCTACTCATTTCACGACATAAGTCCAAGCCTTCAAACCACGCTCTCGAAGAAACATTAGGAATAATTGAATGTAAACACCGTCTAAGATTTCCATTGTCCCAATCGGTTTGCCAACTCGAAAGGGTACTCTGACGCACTAAACGGTAACATTCTTCGTGAGAAATTCGCCTGTCATAAAATTGGCCTTCCTGCACGCCCACCTTTGCGGGAGAGTCCGCCTTCTCATTGCCTGGGATTGAGCAATGTGAAGGGACCCATACAAAGGTAATCATCTATGATCTTTCGACCAGCACACTCATCTGCTCCCTTACCTTTGAAAGAAAATAAGATAAGTGGCTACCTTGTTTCATCGACCGAAATCTGTACTATTTTGTCGAAGACCGAAGACCTTATATATGGCCAGGATCATGTGAAATTCTATGTGGCCGTCTTACCCCTAGGGGTGGCCAACCTTACTCTGTATGACTGTTTTCTAGTTTTATTTAGGCTTTGTTAATTTATGATACAACATCATCACATGAAGAGAAAATTTACTGAAAACCAACACAATTAGGGAAAGTTTTTTCACTTAATTTATCGCAGTTTTAGTTCACTTAATTTATCGCAGAAATCTTAGATAGTTTTGGTTAAGCTTAGCGTGGCCATCTTACCCCGTCATCCCCCACACTTTGCACAAATACGACGCTTTCCACCTCTCTGGTGGACTATCCAAACCAAACGGTTGAGAAGTTCATCGTTGCACTCTGCTCGTCGTCGAAGTCCAAAATGCACTCCTATCGTCAGTTCATAAGCTGAAACACACATAATAAACCAAGCGCGTGTTTGAAACCACCTTCTGCAATGCACCGACCGAATCACCAAGCTCGTCCCCTCCATGCTCCGTGTTTACTTTTGCAACTCGGGATGTGATGTATTGTAAACATACACTATGGATAGTCTTTCGATTGATATGAAAACAAACACCGCAGCTCGCCATTGAGCCACAGCGTCGGTCGTTTCTGCGACGTCGGAGGTCCTATACGTACACCCAGAACACAACACCACCGGAACGAACGGAGCGGAAGAAAAGGAAGTTTCCTTGCCCATGTTTCAGTCCCCCTTCCTTCCATCGTAGCATCGCTTCCATTCATCCGTGGCACGGTGTACTATTGGTTGTTTGACTGCAAGTCAATAAATTTCCTCCTGTCTGTGTGAAACTCATTTGCAAAAAGTGATGCGCAGACTACGTGTGTAGGCCTTTGCACCTGTAGGCAGGAAAGCAGGAAGTGATGCCCAGAAGGCTCAAACGAGTAATCCTTGCTCGACATAGAAACGGTCCGGTATTGATGATGTGCATGATGTGCAGCTCCTTGCCCCGAAGGCAGGAAGTCGAAAGGAAGGAAGAAACGATTTGAGCGATGATGCATCCAAAGTCAAAAGGCAAAATTTAAGACGATCAGTCTTAGGGAAATCGAAACCGGGAGGAAGTTGCATGCGTGAGGTCTATTTAAAGTCCGATTTGCTCGCTTGCTCGTTCGCTCGTTTGCATCAATGAACTTTCAACGGGAACAATAATAATAACAAGTACTTGCCTTGCACGTAGAGGCAGGAGCGTTATTGTAAGTGGAGAAAGATGTTGGTTTGTTGTTCTCTCTATCTCTCTCGCTGTGGGAAGACGGACAAGATGATCCATTGTAAACACTGATAATTGCTGGAATTGTTTACTACAAATAACTTTTCGAATAAATTACAGGTTCAAGGGTGGTCTAGTTCGGTGGAAATCGCGCTTCAATGGCACAGATGTAGGCGAAATGTCGTGCGAACCCGTAGTTGAGTTAAGATATGATTACGTTTATGATCGATTAAGCTAAATGGTCATGATTCAAAATCCTTTAGAAATGCATGTGTACTATTTTATGGTAATACTCCAAGGAGCGTTAGCGTGAAACTTCAAAAGCACAAATGTCAACCTCCACAAAACATATACAATAATAAAATTGCTACTTTCTGTTTGTTGAAGGGCATCAACCAAGGAGTAGCAAAATTATATTTGTATCTCTAGTGGGAGCTGACATTTGTGCTCTTGAAGTTTCATGCCAAGGCTTCTTTATCCCAAAAATGCTATTCACGGGGCTCCTGGCACTATTTTAATAGATTTTAAATTTTTGTATGAAGCTTATATGGAAATTAGGGGGAAGTGTACCAGCTATAGGACAAGTGCTCCCCTAATTTATTTATTTTATTTATTTTGTCGTCAATCAGATGTAGACCATTTTTTACAAGTTACAAGTCATGTGTTAAAATTACGAATAGAATTAAAGTACTGCTTTAATCTGGTTTTTGTCATTATAAAATCAATAGCTTCACTATGTTTATTGTAAGCAGTCATAATTTGATTTAGTGGACCAAATTTGGCACAATTTGTGCGATAGTGATTTGTAGTAAATATATTTCGAGTTCGCAGTTGCCGAGAAGTTATGTAAAAATTAAGCTTTGATAACAGTTCTACTGAGTCAATTCGATGCGATACTATATCGTTCACAAACGAAACCATTGCAAATTCACGACGCGTTTTCAATGTTTGAATGTTGATGAGCATGCAGAGTGCTTCATAAGATGGAAGAGGAAATCTTATCCAACCTAATTTACGAAGAGCAAATAGTAAGAATTGCTTTTGCACTGATTCTAATCGTTCCTCATGCGTGAATGAAAAAGGTGACCAAACTATGCTGCAATATTCAAGTATTGATCGTACATATGAAATGTACAGTGATTTTATTGTATACGGGTCATGAAAATTGTAACTGAATCGTTTGATAAAGCCAAGCATATTATTTGCTTTGTTGATAATTGTATTATAATGATCAGTGAATGCTAGTTTTGAATCAATTATAACTCCTAAATCCCTAACTCGTTCACACTTTTCTACTGCCTGATTTCCTAATACAATTGTATTTTCTGGTTTGTTTCTTTTTCTACTAATAGCTATTGATTTACATTTTTGAACGTTTAGTTGCAGGAGGCTTTTGTTACACCAAACATAGAATAAGTTTATTTCAATCTGGTATGTCTGTATATCTTCTTTATTTCTTATTTCTAGAAAGAGCTTCATGTCATCCGCATAGATTAAAACTTTTATGTTTTTAAGAATAAAGGAGATGTCGTTTACAAATAAGATAAACAAAAGAGGGCCTAGATGCGAGCCTTGGGGGACTCTAGAAGTAACAGTAATAGGGTTTGATTTTTCACCTTTGAATCTAACTATTTGTTGGCGATTAGTTAAATATGATTCAAGCCATTTGAGAAGTCCAGGTTCAATTCCTATTTTTTGTAATTTGAAAAGAAGCATGGATATATCAATACGATCAAATGCTTTGCTAAAATCGGTATAGAGTGCTTCTACATGGTTTCCATTATCCATTGCAACCAAAGAATAGTTGACGAATTCAAGTAAATTTGTATTAGTTGATCGTCCTTTGAAGAAACCATGTTGCATGTTAGTGATTCTGTTTTTGATCTTATTGAATTACGAATCTAATTACGAATTAGAACAATTCGAATATGACAAGATTCCAAAGTTAATCGAAACAAATCGATTGTACTCTTTCTTAGATAAAAAAACGCTTATTTGAGATAGGCATCAATGTTGAAGAATTGAAGAACCAACGTACGATCTTAGAAAATTTAATATATACTCCATTAGAAAACCCATGGTTCACCACAACAACCATTGCGGTTATAGGTGGGGTAGTTGAAATATTTTTCTGTTGTTTTAAAGGAGAAATCTCCTGTTGCGCAAGAAAATTTGAGCTTAACTCACAAAAAATGACAGAAAAGAAGGAAAAACATCTGATCAACAATAGAAAAAAAGAAGAGAACGAAGACAAGACACTTATTCAAATTGAGGAAATAACCACCAATATCGCGTTACATAACCCTGCACACAGTATTGACCAGAAAGAATCAGATATATCACATACTACGGACAAAGAGAGTAAGAGTTTGGCAGCTCCAAACGCACAGTTTGTAGATATTATTCACGAAATGAAAAAATCAAGAAAAAAGATGCATAGAACAAGGAAAATTCTACATGGTGGGGTATATTAAAAATCATTCTACTTAAAGAGCAACTGAATGAAGATCATTTTCGATGAATAAAGGACGTTGAAATGCATAACCACTTTGAATGGACATCCCATCAAATCTCACCATAAGGCGGGCCTTAACATTGATAACGGTCTAGTTAAAAAAAAAACGGTAAAATATTCAATGACAAGGTGCTAAAATAAAAAGCATGGGTAATGAAAAAAAATAAATCTAAATGTAAAAATGAATGAAATATTAATGGACCCTTTTTTTCGTTTTAGTCGTTTTTTTTTCCGATTACTTTTAATATTAGGATTCACCTGCAAACAGACGAACACAATCAGAACCTTCTGAGGGGGAGAGGAGAACAATTTTGCTGGACGCAAAATGTCCAGCCCATGTGTCCTATAGTATATCACAACAGCAAGAGGAACATCCGCAGTAGCAGAAACGGAGAGCAAAATAATCACAACTTGCAATAAAGATCCGTGAATATGTGCTGGATTCTTGTCAGAGGAATCCATATCGTTAAATCTTTAAATAATAACAAAAAAAATCAGAATTTAAACCCAGCTGACAAGAAATTCTTATAGTATAAAAAAAAAATCATGAAACAAATCTATAGCAGCAAAAACAAAGAAAAATCCGTCGAAAAGTAAAAAAAATAAAAGCAAGTAATTTTAGTCTTTGTAATATTGAAAATCACCTAATTGCTTTGTATATAACAGAAAGAAATGGATCAACCAATAGCATAAAACAGAGAAGATTAGCATAGAATTAAACTACAAAGTGAAGAAAATAGTTAATCAATGGTAGAAAATAAAAATAAAACACTCGTAAAGTTATAGTTTGCATCAAGTTAATTAAGAAAAAAACAAATCAAAGCACAGCCCTTTTGAGAGACAACGAACGAAAGAGATATCATCAGACGACATGGCATCGAAGCGGTATGGATACAGGAGCTCGGCTAGGAAATCATATATCACAGGAATGGAGTACTATTGACTGTAGATCATGTGGAAGGCTGAAGATTGATGGTGTTAGGTATCAGGAAGAATCAACACAACATAAGGAGAAAGCATCTCACAAACCAAAGTAACAAGAAGTACAACAATTATTACAATACATGACAAAACAACACGTAACAACCCCAACAGGCATCAAGAACAATAAATGCATGACAAAACATTTAATGCAATTGAGGAGTTTAAACATTTAGTTTAACTAAATTCAACATGATCGCCACAGATACGGTATCATACAAACAACTTTCTACGATTAGATTAAGGAAGGACATCCATTAGAACCATTATAAATCAAATATGATGCGAAGCACTGTTTCATCTGGTACAATAAATCCAATGTACCATCAGTAGAAGAGACCAGAGTGTACAACCACTTCAAACGAGGATATCGAATTGGAGCGAGAAGTGCTGCATGGTGGATTGCGAGGCGAATGCATTTCGACTGACAATCAGGCGTTAGAAGTGCTGATGCAGGTGTAAGCAGGAGGAAGATATTGAACGTAAACTTTTTTTATTTATTTATTTATTTGTTTATTTCGTCAACCAACGTAGACAAGTACATATTCGAATACAGTTTTGCTTTCTTAAATTTATTTATTTATTTCGTCAACTTTGGACAAAAGGTTAAAAGTATAATTTTGTCTTTAATAAAAATTAAGCAGTGTCAGCTTTCCTATTTTTTTATGAGTTATAAGGCCTTATGGTAAAAATAAAATAAAAACATTGTTTTAGTTTATGCCGTGACATTGTAAAGTCAATGGTTTCGCAGTATTGATTGTAAGAGGCCATCATGCGGTTTAAGGCCCATATTTTGCATAATTTCCGAGTAGCTGCATGGAAATTTAATTTTGGTAAAAGTTCTGTGGAGTCAATGCGCTGCGAAACGATATCGTTTACAAATGAAACCATTGCATATTCACGACGCTCTTTTAATGTTTGTATGTTTATAAGCATGCAGCATGAACGGCGCCGGTGGTGTAGTGGTAAGCGTGATTGCCTCTCATCCCAGCAGGCCTGGGTTCAATCCCAGTCGGCGCCGTCGGGATGTTCTGAGGCATAACATCTCTGATCACGCCTTCCTTCGGAAGGGAAGTAAAGCCGTTGGTCCCCGGTTCATGAGTTGATGGGTCGATAGGTAGGGTCCAGGTGTGGGAGCTGCCTTCCTGGCACGTCGGTAGCATTGGTGCTCAGCACGGAAAACAAGATCGACGGAAAAAACAAACCAAAGGAAAAAAAAAAGCATGCAGCATGCTTCATATTATGGACGAGGAAATGATGTCCAACCTAATTTACGAAGAGCATATTATAGAAATTGTTTTTGTACGAATTATGATCTTTCTTCATACGTGATTGAAAAAGGAGACCATACGATGCTGCAATATTCCAGTATTGACCTTACATAAGCAATATATAGTGTTTTAATTGTTTATGGGTCCTGAAAGTTATAGCAAAAGCGCTTGATAAAGCCTAGCATGTTGTTTGCTCTGTGAAAAATTGTGTTGTAATGGTGTATGAAAGTTAGTTTAGAGTCTAGTATAATTCCTAAATCCCTAGCTCTTTCACATTTTTTTACATTTTGATTTCCTAGTGCAATTGAGATATTTGAAGTTGTTCTTTTCCTGCTAAATGATATTAAGTTGCATTTGTTTACATTCAATTCTAGTAGACTTTTTTGCACCATATGTAGAATATGTGTATTTCATTCCGGAATATATTGATGTCTTCTTCATTTCTTATTTCCAAAAAGAGCTTCCTGTCATCGGCATAAATAAGCAATTTAAGTTTTTTGAGAATGAAAGAAATGTCGTTTACGTATAGAATAAAAAGAAGAGGTCCCAAATGAGAGTCTTGGGGGACGCCTGAAGTGACATGAATTGGACTCGATTTCTTTCCGTTGAATTTAATTATTTATTGGCGGTTAGTTAAATATGATTCAAGCCATTTTAAGAGCCCTGACTCATTTCCAGATTTTTTGCAATTTAAAAAGTAGCATTGGTATGTCTATGCGGTCAAATGCCTTGCTAAAGTATGTATAGAGAGCTTCTACGTGGTTTCCATTATCCATTGCATTTAATGAATAGTCTATAAATTCAAGTAAATTTGTCGACCCTTGAAAAAGCCGTGTTGCGTGTCAGTAATTCTATTTTTGAATTGGAGAAATAATTTTTCGTTGACAATTGCCTCGAAAAGTTTAGGAATGCAAGAGATAATGGCTATACCACGATAATTACGTACGTCAGATTTTCGGCCAGATTTAAAGATAGGCACTAGGAATTAGTTTTTGCAAGTTTTTGGGAAGGTTCCAGATTCCAGGGACATATTAAAAATCCAGAACAATGGAGCAGTGAGTTCCATTGCTAGACATTTAATAAATACTGGAGGAATTCCGTCAGGTCCAGGACCTTTTGAGGCGTCTACATTTTTTAAAGCCTGCAAAATATCCTCCACTTGAAGTTGATTGAGGCCAATGTCCCTTGAAAATTCTGGATGAAATGCAAAATAATCACGGTCGCGATCTTCTTCAGAAAATGTCGTATGTCACCGACATTTTCGTCGAGTTGCATTATTGAAGGAAAATTGTCAGATTTTAATTTGGTTTTTACGTAATTAAAGAAGTTCTTTGGACAGGACTTTATTTCATGTTCTGTTTTTGCATTATATTCTTCAAATGCAGTACTGATAGCTAAATTCAGTTGATCGCAGGTATCCAAATAAATTAATAAATTATTACTACTATTGTGTTTTTTATAAATTTTATGTGCTTCCGAATTTTCAAGTTTTTTTTATTTGTCTGTTATACCAGACTGGATTTGGTGTGTTTCTGTTACGTCTTTTTTTCTTCAAATGAATTTCTTCCAAAATTATTTCTGTTCAAATTTTGTAGAACATATACCTATTTCGACATTTCCTACATTCCTTAAAAATAATTTCCAATTGACACTGTTTAATTTGAATTTTATTTTTTCGTAGTCTGCTAATTTGTATTCAAAGACTTCTTCGTATTCGCAGTCGTTGGGTCTTTGGTTTTCATGCACAAATAAAGAAATTACAATTGCTGTGTGAAACGCTTCATTTTCCCACAGTGGATTTAATGATTCGGTCACACAGAAATCTTCATAAATATTCGTTAGTAAAAAGTCCAAATAGCAATTTTGTTGGTTTTTGATGTGGTTAATTTGGTTCAGTCCTAAATTAGCAGTTTTGTCAAAAATTAACTGCAATGTTTCATTATCCCCAACGACTGGGAGTAAGATACAGTCATTTTCAGAGTCCAGACTGAAGTCAGCATGGCGTTGATTAAAGTCTCCATAGATGTGAACTTTAACCTCAGGAGGAAGCTCAGATCGAGTTTGTTCAGCACTTTGGAAGAAGGCTTCATAAGTGCTTTTATGAGCATGGTCTGGTGGAAAATACACTGAGGCGAACACGTGTATTTCACCGGCTATGTGTGATTTTACCCAAATATGCTCAAATTCTGTAAATTTTGGTGTAAAGATGAGTTCTGAGTTAAAATTGGCCGAAAGAGCTATAAGGACTCCACCGCCTGACTTCTTCTGAGTTGCATGAACATTTCTGTCGTCTCTGAATACATTGAAGGCATTTGCAAAGATTTCTTCACTTTTCACGCTTTCGTCCCAGCTTGTTTTAGTTGCCAGAATGACCGAGAAGGATGAGCATAATAAATTTTGATAGATTTCCCTCATTTTAGCTGGGCTTTTCATTCGATTGAAATTTTGACAGTAAATCAAAATTTTAGTCGCATTCTGTTTATGTGAAGAAATTGTTGGAAGTACGTCGGTTGATAAAATATTTCCATTATTATTATTGTTTACACTTACATTTCTATTTTCTTCTGAAAGTGTCCGAAGAGTGCTGTCGTTTGATGAAAAGGTTCCTTCCGAAGTGTCGATGAAAATTTTGGGTGCTTTAGAATTTACATGCGGCTTCCCGTGTGCGCTGCAGTCGTTGTGTGCGTTCACTAGATAAGAACGCACGGTGTGATTCCAGGTCTGCCAGGGCGTCAATGCGTGGAATTCCAAGTTCTTCGTGGACGTCCAGGAAAATTTCGCGCAAAAGTTGTGTGTCCGTTGGTAATCCTTCGGCTGCTAGCATTAAAGTTGAACTTGTTTCCGTTATTGCGCGGACACATACTGAAGGCGGTTGGTTATGCAGGAAAGACAGATTTAGGGTCCCGCAGGCGTGCCTTCAAAAAGCGTCTGTCGCCGACTGCAGATTGTTCCGTAAGCCTTACAACAGGCGGGCGCATAGGGTCTAGGAGTGGTGGGTCAGGCTTTTCGGTGTGGTAAGGGTTAATAGTTTCGGTGTACTGTCTTTACTTGGTGGTCCAGAAAATTGTATGCGTGGTGCGGCTAATAATTCTTTGTCCAGGGGTAATGATGTCCATGTGATATTTTCATTTCCGTTGTTGCTGATGTTGTTGTTGTTGTTGTTGTTGTTGTTGTTGTTGTTGTTGTTGTTGTTGTTGTTGTTGTCGTTGTTGCTGTTGTTGTTGTTATTGGTGTTGTTGCTATTGTTGATGGTGTTGCTGTCGGAGGTGGCGTTGTTGTAGCGGCTGTATTAATTTCCTTGGATGATGTTTTTGGTACTGCTTGTGTGGATTTGTTGTTGTTTTCGTCGTTTTCTGCTGCGTTTGGCTTTTTCAGAAGCTTTTTCCTGCATCAAATTTAGACCAGTCCTGCTTCCAGTGCCATTTGTTGCCTAAAAACCACCATCCAGGAGATGAGCGGTCAGTTTTTGGAGATATTGTATTTTTGTGTACTGGTGGACTTTCAGCTAATTCTTCCTCCAAAGTCTTCTGATGAGGTTCTGCAGCATTTATCTGAAGACTAGAAACAGCCCCAGATACAAATTTCACTTCCTCAAGAATTTCCAGAAGTTTCGGCTCTGGATGATGATGATGAGGTGATGATTCGGCCCCTTTTATTGAAAGTGCCATGTCATTTGGTAAGCTTGATAACCGTTCGTCATGTAATTTTGTAATTTTTTGTGAAATCAACGAATTCGATTCGTTGATGCCGGTTATTGTCGCGTGCGCTTGTGAATCACACGTTTTCATATGCTGGCCGACCGCGCTGCACATGTTATTATTGTTTTTATTTATTACTGCTAACTTTTCTTTTACGTCATTGAGCAGGTGCTCAATGCTGTCGAATAATTCTGATACAAAGCAGAGTATTTTTAGGTCAGCAGCAATGCGGTGATTCGCGTCCGTTTGAGAGTGGATTGTTTCCACAAGTTGCTTCTGTTGATGAAGCAGCTTCTTCACGTCGGCTTCCTTCCGTAAAATGTGCTGGCAGTCAGCACACATAGGCACGCGGTGTGGTTGAGCGGTAACCTGAGAAGTGCTCAATTTTTTGAGATCTATTTTTTGTAATTTCGAATTGAACAGAAACTTCAAGACGTGAACCAAATAATCATCCAAGGTAGTAGGTAAGTAGTCAGAAAAATGTTGGCCGTATCCGGGCATGTTCCAGGTACCCCGCCGGAGAAGATAAATTTGGACCTACATCTTCATGTGACACATTAAACTACATGAGAATTCAAAAATAAGAACATTCGAGGCCATATTAAGTACTAAGGACCACGCTGGACAGATAAGTTCCGGGTACTCCTGGGGAGTTTCATAAATTTCCCGAAATTTTCCTGAGGCCAATGGAACTTCTCTGGAGTCCTCAGGAATTTCCTGAAATTCTCTTCAGAACTACTGAAGGTCTCCTCAGAACTACTCTGAAGTTCTCCTCAGAACTAAGTTCTCGTCATAACTAGATCTTCGATGAAGTTTTCAACATTTTCCTGCAATGTACGAAGTTGTCTAAATATTCACTCGAAAATTTTTGAACTTTCCCGATATTAGGGACTTTTCTAAAGATACTGTGACTCCCTAAAGTTCTTTGAACTTCTCAATAAATTTAAGCTCTAAGCTAATATAAAAAAAATACCTTGAATGAATGATAACCCACATAATTCAACTATTCCACAAATGGTTTAGATGATACTTGGAACTGATCGTTTGGCAAAATATCCATAACAACTTTATTAGGGTTTCCTTAAGCTCTCGAAGTTTTCCTAATATTCAAAACTCTTCTGCGAAGCCCTGATAAAAAATACTATATACGAATGATAATCCAAATGATTGAACTATTGCACAAATGGTTTGCATGATAACCGGAATACGTCGTTAAGGTGATACGGCACGTCATGCAACAATGGCTGTCCCTACAATCATTAAATAAATGTATTATGGTATGCGTACGAAAGACATCTTCCTACAAAACAGTAAGTTACTAATTATATGCCTTAAAAAATGGGCCTGAATTGTATGAATAAGATCTGGATACATATTTCTATACTTTGCCACCAAAATATTTCCATTTCATTCACTCATTGGTAATATTTACATTAAAAAGTACGATCAGCCGATTTTGCTCTGCTCAGGGCATGAAATTTCAATAACTGTTTTCACTAGCTTTCACTTCTCAGAACCACACTAAAAACAATTACGACACGTGCTTCTACAAGAACTTTCCAGTTAATTCACTTTTAAATACGATATTTACTTAAATAATATCATTTGCATCGTTAAAAACGCGAGCCGCGAATAATTTTGCAAGTTGAAACTGTTTTGATTACCTTTTTTCTACACACCGCATTATGGAGGTGTGTGTACGAATCATCTATCATCGTATCCAGTGTTGTCGATTTAATTGAAACAAAGTGTGTAAAAACAATGCTTTTATTGCTTTTTAAGGTGGTTAAACTGTGTGCAATTTTGAAACCATCACTAATAAATATTTAAAACAATTTCTTATTTTGTTTCTTAAGACAAAAAAATGATAGTAAATGATTCTAGAAATCTTCTATAGAAAACATATGTGTCGTTCTGATGATTCAAAAACAAAAACATACACTATAAGAAAAAATATCCAGCGGCCAGTTCATTTTTGCCTACTTTTGACTTTGAGTATAATCGTATTCACCTACTTTTGGGTACAACTAACTATTTATGGGTAGAAACGAATTGTCAGTTCCATACTAATTGAAAACAATCAAATGAAAACTCTTCGACCCACATTACCTACTTTTGGCTTCCTGCAATAAAGTGCCGAGATTTGTAAAATTGAGTCACTTTGGGATCTTTTTTCTTACCGTGTGCCTGGAGGTTTGAGCTCTGGAATCACTTTTGGAGAGGTCGTATGTAGCCAAAGTGTGATGTTGAATCAATTAACTGCTATGATGACTTGACATGTCGGTCTTGGTGGCTAGGCGCATAATTATTTTCTGTATAGGAAGGGGTGTCCTGGGAGGTGGTAGGTCGATAATATTGGCAAATTGAATGGAAATGTAGTAATAGTCTCTGTTACACATTCGACCTAATAATAACGAACTCTAGCAGCTAGGTTTACGGTAGTTGCGGTAGTGCATGATGTACACTCACACCACTACAGCATCAATGATAATCAATTCACTGACACATAGAAAGGAGAGAAAAAAAGCAAAAAAAGCGTGACGTATCGTATCACCTTAAGCAATATAACCATAAACATTTTATTAGGGAGCTCTCGATATTTCCCAACGGTTCATGGTACTTCTACAAAGTGCTCCTAAATTTTTTGATGTTAATACAAATTCAGGAACGATCACTGAACTTTGAAGAATTTCAAAGCCCCTTGGATATTTTTACAAGATTCATCAATTATTCAGAAGATCAACTATTACATAATTTCTTCACTATGTCAGCTGAATGAGTGATTTTTCAAACAACCGTATGACTTCATTAGCTAGATTGAAGATCTACAACTGATTGAAAGTGCAAGAACCGACTGTACTCATCAACAACACCATACGAATGATAATATGATAAAGTATAAAATTTTCGATAAACGTGTACTTTTCAAGGATATCACACAGCTTCACGAAATAAATTGTGTCCGGTTATTTTACTTAACGCTGTGTTTGGGGTATCATCCAAACCATTTGAGGAATAGTTTTATCCTTTTGGTTGTCGTTCGTTAATTGTATGTTTTTATTAGGTCGGTCTGATTATGTCCTGTATTACGGTGTTTTACGTGTTTTTCTCAATTCGAAATTATTCCGCCCATGAAATCAATCACCCAAACTGAAAACTGCAATCAAAATTATTCCATTTTCGTGGTTTGTTTACGTACAACATGCACTACAGCGGTTAGCGAAATTTTAGTATATTGCGCGTTTGCCGCTGTATCGCTATGCCACTATGCCTCTGTCATTGTATTTAGCCTTTAAAATATTCCTCTCATTTTCAAATGCAGTAAATGCAATTGGAACTCAAGTGCGTGATTTATTTCGATGGTCATTTGGATGCTATTTTAGTACCATAATTGAATTATATTTTTTTTAATGCGGTCTGAAAATTGAGTACACAGGAATACAAATGTTGATACAACCGACATCGTCGTAGTCCACTTCTACCTGGAGCTATTCCTAAAAAGCTCCTCTTCCTTGTCTGCTGACGCTGTTTGGGATTAGAAAGGTAGGCAGTGAATTTTGAAGAACTAAAATGTCAGATATGCAACAGTGACGCTGATGACATTTAACAATATTGTGCTATATATTAATAATATTATATCAGGCTGTCAAAATATGTGTCGCACATTGCTGATTTGTGGAGTAGTGTTAAGCTTAAATAAGTCTTATTCAGTCTTTAGATCAGCTAACTTACTGAGGTCGAATTATAGGGATACAATTCGCTTTGTGCACTACCAATCAACTATTTATTCAGCCTAGAGTTAATCAGCTTTGAACACTTTAAGTCAACCAATAATCAGCTTCTGTTCTTATTGTTCAGCTTGAATTGTTACTTGGGTATGTATTGCAGAAGTTTACGTGTAGCGATGTTGCAGTCAATATTAATTGTTTTGAGAAAGTTAGATGATCCTGAGAGGAAAGCACATATCATCGGTAAGAGACGTGTGTGTGATAAAATTTGCGAATTAAGGGCACCACAGTGGGATCGATAAAGAGAATCTGTTAATGTTACTTAGCACCTAATGCAATGTTCAGATTGAATATTTGCAAAATTGGCTGAGATCTCAGCAAATATTTAATTTATTAGCTGAGTCTCGGCAATTGTTTTACTGAATCCCAGCAAAATACTCGACTGTTGAAACTTTGGCAAAACAAATTTAGTAACCTTAAATAATTATACTCTTGAATCATTCCAGCATAATCCAACAACATTCACAAAGCTATGACTTCTCCGCATGTTCACTCATTTTTTTTTAATTTACCACGAACTGTCATCCATTTCCTTGAGAATGAAACTGCAGCAAACAGAAAAAAATGACTGCGCCAAGATTGAAATATCGCTTCAAGATGGACTAATGGAAATTAATGAAAAGCAATAAATGGAAAAGGCAAACAGAGCATGAAGGCATAATATGGCACTGAGCAACCAACAACCAACGTGGAAGGTCGGCGGCGGCAGTGAGAAAAGAAAAACTAAATCTTCTAAATCCACAAACTGCCAACGCAAACTAACGGACAAACAGACAGACAGACGGACAGACATACGGTCGACAGTCGAAGGGATCTTTCTTTCGTTCTTCGGATTTGCCATGCTCGTGCTGCCTTTGCCACTAGACTGCACTGACTGCCGCGAAAATTATTTTCTCGGACCGATGTGGCGTGCAAATGAAAACATGTTTAAATTTTAAATGAAAAATATTCATACTGTCAGCGGTGATTAATTCGTGATGTGCGAGAAGAAGCACCAGCAGCCGTTGCCGAAGCAAAATATAGCCTGTGCCAAAAGAAGTGAATAATCTCCCTTCCGGATAATTCGCGGGAAGCATTCTACATGGGCCATTTATATTTCTCCTGGGCAGAAACGCAAAGCTGTAGTGCATGTTTGTGACTCCAAGTGAAGACCCGGGATTGATGGAGTTGCTGAAATGTGTACATGAATCCGTGGTTCGGAATGGATTTCTAGCTCCCATCAGTAAAGGACGGAGGAGACGACATGTGGGCAGTCAGTTCGTGTAACGTGCGAGCGAGGGGAGGGAAAACAAAACTGCATCAATTATTCATAAGTAAGACATTACACTATGAATTATTAATTGGAGTTTGTATTTTCTTGCAATTTCATTTGTTTTGAAAACGTTCGACTTCGAACCCGGGCCGGGAATTGTCGAGACGGCTTGGTGGATTGGCCTTCCTACCCGAGCGAAGACGGCGAGCAGTTGCAGGGATGATGACGGCGGTAGCCATTTGCTTACGATGTGTATTAGCAGGCGCTCCTTTGGCGAACGTGTGGCATGTTGGCATACTGGTGGCGATGGTGGCGGTGTTGGCAGCGGTGTAGGATCAACAGATGAATAATTGATGTAGATGTGAATTAATAATTACCAGTTGATGTTGCCGTTTTGTATGTTCCAATCGGAAAGTGCATGGATTTAGGAGCTTCCTATCCGGAGAAAGGTTGATTGAACCCGGTAGGGTTTGCTGCATGCATAGGTGTAGGTGAATATTTGGTTTTTAATGGGAGTTCATGTTTGATGGTAGTGGATTTTTCTTTTTCAAATTTTAAGATTGATGTTTTGAAAAAAAAAACTCGTAGCTTACGTTTAGAGTTTGAGAGTTTCGAGATTTCAATAGAAAAAATGATTTTCTGTTTGAAGAGGTTTCCTCAAATAGGGTCGCTAGTTTTTAATATATGTTCATGTCATTTGAAATTCCGTGCTGACTTTTTGAAATTGAAGGTGAATTTCGAAGGTTTTATGAATTTTTAGGAGATATGTCAAGATTTTTTCTATAGAAATTTTATTTTGACTATTTTGAACAGTTTAAGATATTCATCTTGAGCAGCCTTAAGTGTATAAAAATAAACCAAAGTACTGTTTTTTTTAAATTTATGATGAGTTGGAAATCTTTCAAATAATCCACAGCAAGTTCTACCGGAAATCTTTGGAGAATATCAGTAGTTTTAACAATGTAAGATCGTTAAAAGATTGATCAACCTGAAGTCTTGAAATAATAATCAGTGTTTTATTGATATCTTATTGAAGATCCGTGAATATCATCAGAGTTCACCAAAATTCCAAGAAGTTTACTGAACTTTTAAGAAGGGTCCTTTTTGTTTGAGCTAACTCAAGTAACACAAATTCATAGACTAATGTTAAGTTACCTGCTTTATAACCAAAACCAGTCATACAAAGGTTATATGAACTATTATAGAGTATGTGTGTTTCTTGGGTAAAATCAGTTCTATGAATTAAAATGAAGATCCTTGAACTTCATTACAATCCATTGAGCTTATCCGATGTTCACTTCAGTTCCATGAACTTTTCAAACATTTCGCGAGCTCCTGGGAAGTTCCATCAACGATTACAAAGTTCCTTAAACGTCTATGGTTTGTCGTAGCTAACGTAATTTGCTAGATTTTTTCAACGATCGCTGAAATTCTATGAAGTTCCCTGCACTTCTTTGAAGTTTCCTAAACTATTAAGAATTTGATTTATTATCTGCGACGCACTCTAACTTCTACAGATTTCCTTGAACTATTCAAAGTCAACTGAACGAAATACCCTTACAAATGATTCTGGAACTTTCATGAAACTTCCTGAAAATCATCAAAGTTCCCTTAGCTTCGACGAAGTTTTTCAAACATGTACAAAGTTTGAACTACTACGAAGTTTCCCGAAATTTTACAAAGCTCTCTGAATGTATACGAAGTTCACTGAAATTCCACGCTGAGCCCTGAACATATACCCAATTCCTGAAGTTTTACGAAGTTCAATGCAGAGCTTCGACTAAATTCCTTGAATTTCAACAAAATTCGCTCCATTTTTTAAAAGTTTGTTTAATTTATAAAAAGTTTCAAGAAATTTAACAAAGTTCTCTGAATTTCTACCAAATTTGCTGAAGTTCTTTAAAATTATCAACACTTTTACGAAATTCACTGAACTTCTTCGAAGTTCGTTGAGCTTTCACAAAACTTGTTATAAAATTTGCTGTACTTCTAGAAAGTTTCCAGATCTTCTAGTCACTTCTCTCAATTTTTACGCAGGTCCATGGCCGTGGAAAAGCAGGATAAACAACAGGCGATTCTGGGAAACTAGGAAATACTCTGAAATAACCCAAAATATGGGTAATTTTGGAATCGGAGTGACGATTGGTCTTTATATAGGAGATTTTCAGCCAGACGCTGGTTCATCTCCGGCTAGTGACGTGTAGGGACCGGAAATTCATGTCTAACACTATTTTGTATTCCAAGATGGTGACTTCCGGTTACATAAAAACTGTGTGGAGTCACAGTGATGTGTAGGAACCGAAAATCGATGCCTGACTCCATTTTGGAATCCAGGATGGCGGCTTCCGGTTACAGAAAAACTGAGAATCACTGCCAAATACGCCACAATTATTAATATTTGATATTTTTGGAATCCGGGTGACGTGTAGGGACCGGAAATTCATGTATGACGCCATTTTTAAATCCAAGATGGTGGCTTCTAGTGAAATATAAACTGGGAAATACTGTCAAATTCCCCACAATTTTTGGAATCCGGTTGACCTTCTTCTTCTTGTTCGCATTTTAAGCTTATTGCTTAGCGCATATTAGCTTATTGCGTGCTCTCAACTTAGTGTTCTAAATGCATTTTCACAGTTATTAATCGAGACCTTTCGATGCCAATACCAATGCATGAATTTGTATATTGTGTGGCAAGCACAATGATACTCTATGCCCAGGGAAGTCGAGAAAATTTCCAACCCGAAAGATTCCCTCGACCGGACCGGGAATCGAACCCGCCGCCTCCGGCTTGATAATACCGTGCCTTTACTGACTAGGCTATGAGGCCCCTCCGGGTGACGTGTAGGGACCGGAAATCCTTGTCTGACGTTATTTTGAAATCCAAGATGGCAGCTTCCGAATACAGAAAAATTGGAAAATATGTTTTCTCAATACATTTGAACGCCTCTACAAAGCCCAGTTTAGTATGATGGTTACAAATTAAATTTTAATAATGTACTCATTTAATTATTTAAAATATTTTATACCTACCAATATTTTATACCTAGGCCAAAATGCCAAAATGAGAAGAAGCGTAGAAGTAAAGTAAAAGTAAAGTAAAAGTAAAGTAAAAGTAAAGTAAAAGTAAAGTAAAAGTAAAGTAAAAGTAAAGTAAAAGTAAAGTAAAAGTAAAGTAAAAGTAAAGTAAAAGTAAAGTAAAAGTAAAGTAAAAGTAAAGTAAAAGTAAAGTAAAAGTAAAGTAAAAGTAAAGTAAAAGTAAAGTAAAAGTAAAGTAAAAGTAAAGTAAAAGTAAAGTAAAAGTAAAGTAAAAGTAAAGTAAAAGTAAAGTAAAAGTAAAGTAAAAGTAAAGTAAAAGTAAAGTAAAAGTAAAGTAAAAGTAAAGTAAAAGTAAAGTAAAAGTAAAGTAAAAGTAAAGTAAAAGTAAAGTAAAAGTAAAGTAAAAGTAAAGTAAAAGTAAAGTAAAAGTAAAGTAAAAGTAAAGTAAAAGTAAAGTAAAAGTAAAGTAAAAGTAAAGTAAAAGTAAAGTAAAAGTAAAGTAAAAGTAAAGTAAAAGTAAAGTAAAAGTAAAGTAAAAGTAAAGTAAAAGTAAAGTAAAAGTAAAGTAAAAGTAAAGTAAAAGTAAAGTAAAAGTAAAGTAAAAGTAAAGTAAAAGTAAAGTAAAAGTAAAGTAAAAGTAAAGTAAAAGTAAAGTAAAAGTAAAGTAAAAGTAAAGTAAAAGTAAAGTAAAAGTAAAGTAAAAGTAAAGTAAAAGTAAAGTAAAAGTAAAGTAAAAGTAAAGTAAAAGTAAAGTAAAAGTAAAGTAAAAGTAAAGTAAAAGTAAAGTAAAAGTAAAGTAAAAGTAAAGTAAAAGTAAAGTAAAAGTAAAGTAAAAGTAAAGTAAAAGTAAAGTAAAAGTAAAGTAAAAGTAAAGTAAAAGTAAAGTAAAAGTAAAGTAAAAGTAAAGTAAAAGTAAAGTAAAAGTAAAGTAAAAGTAAAGTAAAAGTAAAGTAAAAGTAAAGTAAAAGTAAAGTAAAAGTAAAGTAAAAGTAAAGTAAAAGTAAAGTAAAAGTAAAGTAAAAGTAAAGTAAAAGTAAAGTAAAAGTAAAGTAAAAGTAAAGTAAAAGTAAAGTAAAAGTAAAGTAAAAGTAAAGTAAAAGTAAAGTAAAAGTAAAGTAAAAGTAAAGTAAAAGTAAAGTAAAAGTAAAGTAAAAGTAAAGTAAAAGTAAAGTAAAAGTAAAGTAAAAGTAAAGTAAAAGTAAAGTAAAAGTAAAGTAAAAGTAAAGTAAAAGTAAAGTAAAAGTAAAGTAAAAGTAAAGTAAAAGTAAAGTAAAAGTAAAGTAAAAGTAAAGTAAAAGTAAAGTAAAAGTAAAGTAAAAGTAAAGTAAAAGTAAAGTAAAAGTAAAGTAAAAGTAAAGTAAAAGTAAAGTAAAAGTAAAGTAAAAGTAAAGTAAAAGTAAAGTAAAAGTAAAGTAAAAGTAAAGTAAAAGTAAAGTAAAAGTAAAGTAAAAGTAAAGTAAAAGTAAAGTAAAAGTAAAGTAAAAGTAAAGTAAAAGTAAAGTAAAAGTAAAGTAAAAGTAAAGTAAAAGTAAAGTAAAAGTAAAGTAAAAGTAAAGTAAAAGTAAAGTAAAAGTAAAGTAAAAGTAAAGTAAAAGTAAAGTAAAAGTAAAGTAAAAGTAAAGTAAAAGTAAAGTAAAAGTAAAGTAAAAGTAAAGTAAAAGTAAAGTAAAAGTAAAGTAAAAGTAAAGTAAAAGTAAAGTAAAAGTAAAGTAAAAGTAAAGTAAAAGTACAGTAAAAGTAAAGTAAAAGTAAAGTAAAAGTAAAGTAAAAGTAAAGTAAAAGTAAAGTAAAAGTAAAGTAAAAGTAAAGTAAAAATAAAGTAAAAGTAAAGTAAAAGTAAAGTAAAAGTAAAGTAAAAGTAAAGTAAAAGTAAAGTAAAAGTAAAGTAAAAGTAAAGTAAAAGTAAAGTAAAAGTAAAGTAAAAGTAAAGTAAAAGTAAAGTAAAAGTAAAGTAAAAGTAAAGTAAAAGTAAAGTAAAAGTAAAGTAAAAGTAAAGCAAAAGTAAAGTAAAAGTAAAGTAAAAGTAAAGTAAAAGTAAAGTAAAATAAAATTAACAGAGGTGTTAAAGCTGGTAAACGAAATTCAAAAGTAATAAACAGGTTTATTTATGAATTAATTCCTTGATTCACCATACTGATGCAACCTACATTATCGCGAAAAATTCGTACTTCGTACAAAATACCATGCAATACAAACGAGAAAGCCAAATCACCAACCGAAATCAACCAAATCAAATGCCCAGAAATCGTCCACTGTCGCCAGTCAGACTCGTCCGAATTGTCTCCCAGCCATGAGAAATTGCCACTAGATGCGTGATGACAAGCCCGCAATGTGTACTGAACTGTCATCAAGCGGGAAACGTTATTTGTCAAAAAATTCCTCCTCCCGCACTTCCACTTGGCTCGTGCCGTCCCCCAAAAAAATGTAGTCACTTCGGCACTCAACGCCGCTCCAACAAAATAGATCATTTATTATAACGATGATGTGCCATGTTCCATTTCTACACGTCTTATTTCTCCAACTAGAGCGTATTATTATGCTTGAACACTGAAGACGCATTCGACCAGTAGACCAGTGAAGACAATTTGCAAGGCGTTGCGTTGCTGGTTGGCAATCATTCCCGGACACGAACGAGTAAACATCTACGCACTTTGGTTCAAATGTCTTAGGCTTCTCTCAGTTTGTTCGGTAATTTATTATTCGGAAGTTGAACACATCTCTTCGACATTGGTGGATGGCAACACATCGTTGTTGTGCTGCTGTGACTACAAATCCCATGTCCGAATGGGCAGCCCGGAATAATAGATAGTGGTGTTATGTAATAGTTTCAGAGACAACAATTTGCTAGATGTATTCAATAAATTCAAAGTTTTGTTGGAATTTCGAAGTGGTGGCTGCCAGTGGAGGATTAAGGTCATCCTCTGGTTCTCATCTAGCATGACGCCAGATTCGAGGCCTGGTTGTCTGCATTTCATGGCTAAATGTATTTATGGTCAGTCAAGCTAAATTGCATGTATTCTGTTAACTTTTTTTAGTCAAGCAACTATTTCAATGCATAATAATTTATGCTGACCTGGTACATTAAATTTATTCAGCATAAAACAATTAATCAACATCCCATGTTCAATATCCATTTGTTCTTCCTGATTTGAATCCTATTTCCTTGAACCAGCTTTCATCCAAATAAAAAAAAACTGCATTTATTACCCACATTTAGTAACAGAAAACCCAAATTGTGCTTTCCCTCGACAACTTTGGCACCTTCTTCCATGTTCGAACATTGCCCATTCTGATTAATACCACCAACTGTGAGTGTGTCCCAAAAATTAGAGTGGGACCTTTTAAGGGTCTCTGCCTTCCTCTCCGACTAGGAACAATACATTTCTGCACGGTGATGGCCGCTAGCGTTCAACACTCTTCCGTGCACCCTAGGTGGCAATTGGCAAAAGTGATTTTAATGAATTGCTCTTTGGGTTACTTTACCAGGACAAGCGAGAGAGATAGAGAGGAAGTCTGTGCCCGCTGCATCGCAGGACAAAAGGTGTGAAATTTATGAGCCATCAAAATATGTACGCTCGTATTTCTTGCTGACACAGTCTCTTTGGGACCCTGATTCTGTTCTACAGGCTGGGTAGGAGACCAGGATTGTGGACAGTGAATAATGAAGAATGATGTTTTTTTGTGTGTCTATAATTTCTAGCAAACTGACTGCATGACTCCAGACGAACAAAGTGTTGCGTCCAGATGCTTTGATATGGGGACTTTTGGCTTGCGATTTTTTTGGTTTGGCTGAAAGTTATCCGTCCCTCTGCTTTGCAAGCGATAATTTATTATGTTTAGGCGAGGTTTATGTTTATTTAAAACCGTCTAGGAACAGGTCTTCTAAACGTACCATGTTATGAAAAGTGTTGAAAACCTGGCCAAACTTAAATACCATAACTTATGGTAGCTAGGATTCATCTGACATAAGAACTGTATCTAAAAGTAATTTCAAACATTTGACACGTTGTTTTGCAACAGTCGATCTGTATTTTTTAAACGTATGAGCATCATCTACTAAGCTTACGCGTTTTTTTACACTTACTACCAGTAAATTACCAGCCTTAATTTTTATGATATACATCTAAGTGTTTAAACATTGTTCCTGCCTTAGAAAGTTAGTATTTTAAAGTAATTTTCTATACATGCATATCAGTAAACAACTAATCGAACTAACTAATCGTTGAAATTGAGGATTGCAATGATTTTTGCCAAAAATTTTCAAATATGTTGTTAGACATTTGTTCTAATGTCTGAACATTCGAAATTCTATGTACCTTGGTAGTACTGTACCAGAGAGGCAGCTTCATGATTATCTTCAGAACTTTGTTCTGAATCATTTGAGTTGATTTTTTCCTGGTAGTGCAACAACTAGACCATATTGTCACAGCAGATCTAAAAACTTGCTTAAATATTAGAAGTTTATTCTTCAGGCAAAGTTCAGGTTTCCTGTTCATAAGAGGATACAAACATTTTATTTATTTATAGCATTTGGCTTGAATTCCCTCTATGTGATCTTTAAAATTTAATTTTTGGTTAAGTACTCAAGTATCCAAGATATTTCACTTGACTTGACCAAGAATTGGAACTCCGTTCATAGTGACTAAGTGACTACTACTAGGTTTCGAAAAGGAAGCTCTAGGCGTATGTGGAAATATTATTAGTTGAGGTTTGGAAGCGTTGGGAGAAATCATCCATTTTTGTAAATAAGAAGAGAAAATATCTAAACTTTTCAGCAGTCTACTGCAATTAACACGAAGACGTTTTCCTTGAGTGGAAATGCGAAAAAAGATTTGGGGCAAATCAGTGAGGTCCGAAGAGAAAATGTTATTAAATTGTAACCATTTACTGAGTTTACAACCTTAAATTCAATGTTTTAGTGATAGTTTTGCAGATATTCAATATTGAAAAATTGTTCCTAAATCTAAATAACATGCAAGCTATGTTTGGGTTTTAAAATTAAAAAAAAAACAAACGGTTAAAAATAATTACAAATTTTTTTATTGCGTTTCTGTTTTAAGTTAGTCTAGTAAAGTAGCGCTGGAAATAAAATTTCCTAAAACACGACCAAGATGGCAAAATTAAGGGATATTCCATCAAAATGGCACTATACGCTACTCTACAGAGACTGGTAGGAGATAGACCGGGTATTTTCGAAAATAGGTAGTGCAGGAACTCTTCTGCTCGAATGCTCATCTATAATTTCAATGTCTTTCGCATGATTTCTAGGTCACTTTAGGCCAGTTATATAAACTTCAGGAAAATTGTTTGAACTAAGTGTCGTGTCTTTCTGGATATTTCAAAACTTCCCTTTGGATTGTGCAATTCACCTGACATTTTCCAAGAGATCTTGCAAACTGTAGTCCTTGCAGACTGTCCAGGAGTAGTCAATTACTTGGATGATATGATCGGGGGCGACCCCGGCGTAGTGGTTAGCATTCAAACCTCTCACGCCAAAGTCACGAGTTCAAATCTCACCCCCGGACAAGTCACGAATGACCCAAGGGCGTTAAAGTGACTATAATAATAATAAAAAAAACTTGGATGATATTCTCGTATTTGGGAAAGACAAGCAAAACACGACAAAAACCTAGAAATCGTCCTTAGTAGATTGTGCGAACATAACGTGGTGCTAAATACAATGAAATGTGTTTTCGGCAAGCAGTGCGTGAAGTTTATTGAATTCCGATTATCTAATAATGGGTGGAGCATACACGATGAAAACGGAAGGCCATTGAAAGTTTTGGTAGACCGGAATCTATACCGGAAGTAAAAAACTTCCTAGGCCTGATCAACTTCACAGAGCAATTCATTGTGAACAGAGCGGAGAAGACCGAAAAATTAAGATCACTTACAAAATCTGAGGTGTTCTATTGGACGCAAGAGGAAGAAGAAGAGTTTACGTATCTAAAGAAAGAAGCGTTGGCATCAGTCGTTAAGCTGGGATATTTCGAACATCGAGCAGAAACAGAGCTTTATGTAGATGCATCATCGGTTGGCATAGGTGCGGTTCTTGTCCATTTCAGTCGCTCAGGAGATCCACGTATAATAGCGTGCGCATCCAAAGCTCTTACTGTAGCCGAGAAAAGGTTTCCACAGGCCCAGAGGGAAGCTCTTGCAATCGTATGGGGGAGTGGAACGCTTTATGTACTACCTCACCAGCAAACAGTTCAAAATAAGAACTGATTCGGAGGCCAACGAGTTTATCTTCGGTGGACAGCACAGAGTGAGTAGGAGAGCAATTACACGTGCCGAGGCTTGAGCACTACGGCTCTTGCCCTACCAATTTCGAATAAAATGGATTCCAGGACATCTCAACGTGGCCGACGCTTTGTCTCGTCTTATCAACAAATCGCAGGTGGACGATTCCTTCGACGAAGACAATGATAAACACTTGTTGTATGCCTTGGATGCAGGGTACATGAGCTTTTCATTGTCAGAGATACAGAAAACATCAGAGACCGATGACGAACTTTGGACGTGAGAATGGGAATCGAGTCGGAAATTTGGCCTCGAAGACTCTGGTGCTACGAATCTCAATCTAAGTATCTGAGAAGTATGTTTTTTTTTTTCCTTTGGTTTGTTTTTTTCCGTCGATCTTGTTTTCCGTGCTGAGCACCAATGCTACCGACGTGGCAGGAAGGCAGCTCCCACAACTGGACCCTACCTATCGACCCATCAACTCATGAACCGGGGACCAACGGCTTTACTTCCCATCCGAAGGAAGGCGTGATCAGAGATGTTATGCCTCAGAACATCCCGGCGGCGCCGACTGGGATTGAACCCAGGCCTGCTGGGGTGAGAGGTAATCACGCTTACCACTACACCACCGGCACCGTTTCTGAGAAGTATGGATACTCTGGTTTTCAAAGATCATCATATTGTTTTACCAACGAGTCACACTGGGGCAGATCAGTGATTTTCTCGGAAAAAAATAATAACTTTTGAACAAAGCATCCAATCAGAATACTGTCTTCGGTAAAGTTGTTTGTATTAGTTAAACGCTTCTTCTGAATAAATTAATTAGTTCGCAACTTGGTCGTAGAGATGGCGCGCGAATCTAACTTTTGAATAAAGCATCCTAGACGTATGGTGTTTTGAACAAAGTTTTTTATCTATCAAAATGAAGGAAAGTTGCAGAAGAGATAAAACTTCCATAACCTTTAGTTTCGGAGATATAGGGTATATTGAAAAATATGATGTCAAAATTCTTATTTGTTAACTTTTTTGTATATTTTCATATGTTTGCTCTGGTTTCTGCATTTATTCCAACGAAAACAAACTAGGTGCGAATTTTCATTGAACTGTTTGTGGAATTTATAGTGGTTTTAGTGAAATATTCTCGAAAAACATGATATTTTGCCTCTATTTTAGGTGGGTGGGATTCTCGAAAGGGCAGCTAAGGGCAGCTGGACTTTGTCTATTTTGCTAGCTCATGGCATTGTCTAACATATACCAGAAAACTGAAGACATGATATTCGATGATTTTTTTTAATTTCACCTTTTGTAACCCGTTACAAGTATCTCTACTAATAAGGAAACCTGTCAGTTATGTATAATTTTTATTCGTTAAACTTTTTAAATTGCAGAAGCAGTAATGGTTTAAAGATTAAACTATCTCTTAAGTCACTATTTGTCAAATGAATCCGGTGGTTGTAATAATGCCAATACCTCGCTATTTTTTTTATTAATTGGGCTGAAGTTTTCTTCGGTCTTTTTCGCAGACTTGTAATTAATGGATCTGGTTGTAAAAATAGTTTGATGTGCTTGTGTGATCTATTATCTTTACTAAAATTAATTTTGAGACACCACTAAACGAAATGCATGTTGAGCATATGGCATAGAATAAACAACTGTTGAAAATTTACATTGAAGGTGAATTCATTATAGCAACTTTGTGGATTATTGCTCAACACCGAAAATTGATCACTGAACTGAGACGAGAAAAAAATTCACGGTTATGAATACCAACTACTGAAACATTGACGTACATTAATAATTCTCGATTACTTTTTCGAAGAGATGTATCAGCTTTGTAAAAAATGCATTTGATCGTCGGTTTGGCCGTAACTGGTAGCTCGCTCACGTATACTAACACTACCATCAGATAGGAGAAATTTTCTCCTGCATGATAGTGGTGTTAGTATGCGTGGATGAGCTACCAGTTACACCAAACCGACGATCAAATTCATTGTTTACAAAAGCTGATACGTCTCTTCGAAAAAGTAATCGATAATTGTACGTTGTACACGATCACGTTGGCACGGCAACACACAGCTTGTACGATGATGTCACATATACAACTTTACCTGGGTAATGCAGCTGATTGAGCTAACGTATACATGGTGGAAAGGGACGGATAATCGTGTAGTAAGATGATAGTATCAAAAACATGGCCGCCAGCCAGGCCCCTGGTTCGCTGGCGGCTCATAATAAGTTAACACTCTCAAAATTCAGCACAACATTTGAAAATGGTGACATGTCAAAAATTTATATAATGTTTTTCATTATGTGAAACAGTTCATTTCAATGTAAAAGATGTTTTTATCGGTATATATAAAGTGAAATTAAAAAAAATCATCGAATATCATGTCTTCAGTTTTCTGGTATATGTTAGACAATGACATGAGCTAGCAAAAGAGACAAAGTCCAGCTGCCCTTAGCTGCCCTTTCGAGAATCCCACCCACCTAAAATAGAGGCAAAATATCATGTTTTTCGAGAATATTTCACTAAAACCACTATAAATTCCACAAACAGTTCAATGAAAATTCGCACCTAGTTTGTTTTCGTTGGAATAAATGCAGAAACCAGAGCAAACATATGAAAATATACAAAAAAGTTAACAAATAAGAATTTTGACATCATATTTTTCAATATACCCTATATCTCCGAAACTAAAGGTTATGGAAGTTTTATGTCTTCTGCAACTTTCCTTCATTTTGATAGATAAAAAACTTTGTTCAAAACACCATACGTCTAGGATGCTTTATTCAAAAGTTAGATTCGCGCGCCATCTCTACGACCAAGTTGCGAACTAATTAATTTATTCAGAAGAAGCGCTTAACTAATACAAACAACTTTACCGAAGACAGTATTCTGATTGGATGCTTTGTTCAAAAGTTATTAATTTTTTCCGAGAAAATCACTGATCTGCCCCAGTGTGCGAGTCTAAGAGGACGGGCGTTGGAAGCAGCTCACTATGGACATCTAGGATGTGGACCGACTAAACGAATCATTCGCGAGCTCTTCTGGTGGCCCAACATGGCGAAGGAGGCTGACAATTACGTGATGAGCCGCTTACTCCCAAACGGGCCTTGGGAGATCCTCCAAATCGATTTCTTATTCATCCAAGGTTGCAGCTCAGGCCATCTACTGATGTGCGTTGATACATATTCACCATACCTACACGTTGTAGAGATGAAACACACGGATGCCAGGCATACAAATGTGGTTCTGTGTAAGATTTTTACAGTTTGGGGACTTCCCTTAGTACTCCAAAGTGACAACGGCCCGCCGTTTCAGTGTACGGAATGCATAGATTATTGGGAGGCAAAAGGAGTGCAAGTACATAAGGCAATTCCACTCAGTACTCAATCGAACGGGGCACGTTTCCCAGTCTGTGCCACTCCAAAACTGTAATAGACAGGAATGACCTACAGGAGAACGACACCTACTCTAAGCTGGTGAGCAAGCAGTACGCTGATAAACATAGAGGGGCCAAGGAAAGTGACATTGTCGTGGGTGACAAAGTCGTTGTTGCCATCGCTCAACGTACAAAAACAGATCCATCATTTTCCAGTGAGAAATACACGGTGCTCACAAGACAAGGAGCAAAGGTGGTTATTCGAGGCGATGATGGAGTGCAACTTTCTCGCAACTTCTACGTTAAAAGGATCCCACTTGTATTGGAAGCAGACTGCAGTGAGGAAATAAATGCAGGAAACGACAACGCACAGGACGACGGAGGTCTATTGTCTGTAATGACAAATGCCATGCATGCAGGTGCTTCGGGATCACAATCGGGCGACTCGACTTCTTTTACCATATCCCCATCGTTAGTTGCAATATCCTTTCCGCGGGATCTGCAACATTATGTTAATTTATGTCCTTTTATTTCACAGGGTGACGAATGCTGCGACGAATGCCAGGAGTGAAGGTACTTCGGGAATAGAATCGAGCGACTCGATTTCAGCGGCAGAGAGAGATATCGTACGACCAAAGAGAAAGGTAAAAAAAACTCGCGAAACTAACTGACATGTATTTGTACAATATTTTTGAATGAAGAGTAGAGGCAGGAGAGGATGTAGGGATCAAGAAAGATAGTAAGAAAAATTGTATTGAATTTGACAAGCTCGTAAAGAAAAATGAGAGGTAGTGAGAAAAAAAATAATTAAATAAAATGAAATAGCTGAATAATACGACGAAGAGAAGTAGAGAGACTGAGAAGTCGACAAAAGAGTAATCAAAAGGGAGACAAAAGCGGTAAAAGAAAGATTGTATTGGGGGAGAAACAGAGAAATAAAAAATAAAAGACAGTCTTGTGATTGGCATTAGTGGAGCAAGATCAATGAGTTATTCTTTACTTCAGAGATGCCAATAGAAAGTTTTGAAATATCCGCAAAGTGTCGTGTCGACAATTGAAGATGAAGAACTTCCATTACCTTCAATTTTCAGTTTCATGAACTTTTTAGCTGCGCAAACTTTAGGAAAGTTCCGAAGACAGGAATTTTGAGTACTTATGGGTCGTTTAATTTACTGCAGAACAAATGCAGCAGCTGTAAAGGGTTTACAAAAAGAAATATTTGCAACTTAAAAAAATAGGGAGTCCCATAAATATCAGAAAATCAAGAGAAAATACGAGAAGTACTTTACCGGTCTAATGGAACGGATGGCCTCGACAGAACTGAGACTATCCGAGAGTTTCAAATATATACGATTTAAAATGAATTTTTGGTGCTCATTTTTGTCTGTTGCTTTTTTTTTCGAGTACAGTCTTCATCAACTTCAACTTCAAGGCGGATCCATCAGCTACAAGGAAATCGCACTAATCTTTAAGAAAAATAAGAAAACTTAAGAAAAGTTTGCAGACCTTGAGGAAAATTTGAAAATTTTCAAGAAAGCTAGCTCTACAGATCTCCAGAGTAGCTCAGAGATCTGAAGGGCAGTCCCAATAATTTCAGCAAAGTCCAGACTCCCGGGGAAGTTTAAAGGTCTGAAAATTTTAAATTATATGAATTCGTTGAGCTCAGTCCAGAGAACTTCTGGAAATTTTAAAAACTTTAGACGTATATTGGTATCATTATAGAAGTCCAGTGATTTTCAGGGATATTTACAGATTTTTATGACAAGTCCAATGATTTCAGGGAAGTCGCAAAAATGAATTTTGAGCTATCCAGGGTAGCTTAAAGAACATCAGCCACCACCCCCTCCACCCAAATTTGGTTTTATCATAGTTTTGAAGAGATTTTTTTTTTAAATTAATTTGGAAGGCTCAACTGCGTTAGATCTACGAGGTCGACTTAAACATTGTTTATAATTACAATAAAAAAGAGGGTAATAAATGAGTTAATTTCTTCCTGGGAGGCGACTGCTTGCTGCTTGTTTTCTCCCGCATTCCTTACTTTTTCCTTTCTTCTGTTTCCTTTGCTTCCATAATATGCTGCTGTTGATCAAACAATTCCTTTGACATCAAGTAAGTCGTGTCTTTACGGTACTCGAACCGCTTCTGAACCTGGTTTCCACTTGCTTGTTCTTCTTTTACGATGTTGTCTTCAGCCAGGGTCGTCTCGTCGATTGTCATGACTTCTTCGTCGAGCACTTCAATCGCGTTCGCTGTGGCACTTCCGGCCACCACTCCTTCGTATGAATTAGCTTACAAACTGCTGTCACTCTGGTCTTCGTCCTGGTCGCGGTTTTCTACTTTGGCTACTCCCGGGCCTTCCGCTTGGAGCAGGAATTAATGCGGTGTCTTGCAAACAAAATACACGTTCTTGTTCCCTTGATAGAATACGATCTCCTTCCAATTGAGGGAATGCAGCGATGTAAGGATTTCCTTTTTCACATCCGTATAAATACCATGTACTCCAGTGTACATATCGATCCCCAGATCTGCTGGAAAAATTTCACGAGCTACACGTTTTAATTTACCGTATATCCTCAGCTAGATTTTTGTCGGGATCAGGGCATGTACTGGACTTATTCTCTCGCATTAGACATGCGTACCTTGACTGCATTTACATCATCATAATGGAAAATTAATTGCTCTGTGTTATGCAGCAATGTATGCAGTATTGCTTCTTCGGTCTTTAATTTTATGAACATTGTTTTTCCTCGGCTATTCTGTAGATGATTTCCATCTGGACAGGATGCCCAAGGCTAATTTTGATGGAATTTGTGAGGTGCACACATGACTGAACGAGATACCCCTTGTTATTTAGTAGTAACGTCACTGCGCTACCCATCGGTGATGCGTTAAACGGATGAACACATTCATCCTCTTGCATCATCAACAGTGCACGGCTGCTCTTGGCCTCTTTCGATTGCTGACAGTTGGACAGGCAAGTTGTGGAAGTACAATGCTGGGTGATTCATTGCGGGTAGATATTGAGTCTCCACAGTATTTTTAACATCGGAGTATCGGGGTATCGGGGTATCGGAACATGAATATTATCAAACTTGCATAAACCTCGGATCTTTCTTCATCAAAAGTTAGTCTATAGGGTTAAAAACAAACTGTGAAAGTTTGATAATATTTCATCGGCGAAAACTTGAAAAAAGGGATTTTAGTATTTCACCCTTTTGCACCTAAGAATGATAAAAAAGACTTCACAGCTCATGCTCAAATTAATATCTGTTAGTCATTTTAGCTCCAATCCGGACAATTTATGCGTCAAATTAAAAATGTGTTCTTCCTCCTATTTCAAGATATGGTCATTCGGATTGCCACCATCATAAAAAGTCTGAAATTTGTTATCATCTATCATTAATTTGCGGACATGTATGTTCAAAATATCACATTTCCCATTCCCTTATCATCCTTCCCTTCCAATTAATAATAAGAATTTGGTTAAAAAATGTTTTGTTTAGTTATTTATTTGAATTTATTCTCTCTGTAGATGTACAGTACTTCTATCAGCAAACACTATATGTATTCATTTAATATGAAGACTGTTATAAGCAAGAACGCAACTCAGAAGTTTCTTCGAGAACTCAGCATTGGTTTTGGGAACTTTGTAATTTTCCCACTTCTTGCTGAAATCTTTGTGCACCGCTTCAGTTGTTTGTTGGGTTAACCTCGCCAAACCGAAACAGGCATCAATAACCTTCTGTAATGCATCGAGAACATTCACAAAGTGCTTCGAGGTTGAGTCACCAGTATCCAACAAGGCTCGATTTGTCAGTAGACTGCGGCAGTGCCTCCCAGTAAACCCGAACTGTGCATGGCGTGTTGCGCTTGACGCTATGGTCCAAGCCTGTGCAAGATCGGAATCGTGCAATCGCCTTGTAACGGGTGTTCAATAAAAAATGAGAATGATTTCAGTGCCGTCCAGCGCTCTTGTGAGAGCATCGCAACTAAGGTGCGTCGTACGGCTGACCAGGGCCCCTTCTCCAATATTAATTGACGTTTTTTTGAAGAATAAACATTATGTTATTAATAAAAAATACTGAATTCGTTGACAACTTTTTTTTTTTTTTACTAGCTATATGACTGAAAAAATTCTCATTTATTATTGAACACCCGTTATATCGCATTAACCATACCCAGAAAAAAATGCAACGAGGATTGTGGGCACACATCCAGTATCAAGGTTGCGTTATTTCCAGGGATAAGCGGTGTGTGTACGCAGTTGAAATAATCTTTTACGTTTATCTGGTTGCCTCCATTTGCAATCCACGATGCGCTGTTTTCCTTAACGGACCCGATTGTACGCAGCGTGACAAACTTCTCTCCCAAATCTTTCTTGTTCACGGTACAGAACGCGCAAGGATACATTGAACTAATGCTCATTACACTCGCTATTATGTTAATGATCTTGAGATCACCTAGAACGAAAAATCAAAATGAAGAACTGTTTCAAGTATACAAGTCTACCCAATTATGTACCTGTGACAACGATATCGAGTAATCCAGGTTCCAACTTTGACCATATTTTGGCAACGTTCTCATAATCTTCCTGAAGATCTTCTACTAATGCGAGAATTAAGCAGCGTTTGACTCCAGAATCCTTATGAACCGACTGTTCCGAACCGTCCAGTTTGTCCTCAATGTTGAGGATAAACTTCAGTGACCCTTGACCAACATCAATTCCTAATATCATGCGAGCATCCGGTCTATTTAGGCGACCTTCACAGCAAAAAAATAATTTTGATATCACGTCAAAGTGGATGTGTGAAGAAAACTGGCCACACGGTTTGGGCCAAATACCAGTCTAGTGATAACACCATATCGCTGTTAGGTAAACGGAGGAATTGAAAGGAGAACAGTAAATAAAAACAAATCGAGACCTAAAGTATATGGAATGTTGATAAGTGAGTTAATTAAAAACTTTTATTATAGTGGAATTACTAATGTAATTAAAATAGTGTTGATAGAAGTGTAATTGATCAGTTAGAAAATTGCGCTACCTGTAATTGAGGGTAAATTTGTTGAGTTACAGTTATGAAAAACGATGATATAAAATAGCTACTTCATCTAGGTTGGATAACACTGGAAGACAAAACTAAATCTAAAATTACAGATACCGTAAACTAGTGACTAGAAAGGTGGACAAAGATCCCGACTAGAGAAGTAAGTAATCCATGAATTTATCGCAAGATTTGAATTATGAGCGATTGGGACTAATTATATAATGATATCCAGACTAGTGTTGGAACAAAAGTAAAAGCTTCAACGCACCACTCGTAGGACGAGATAATAAGGAAAACTATCTATTGTAAGTTAATTGATTGATTTGATAATGTGAAACTAATGTAGGATTAAACTTTGCAGTTAAAGCTGCGTAAATCAGCTGCTATAAAAAGATAGTGCAATCTTTAAGTAGTATTCCGAACAGGATGCACTACAATCATGTCGAAAATATGGTGTAATATTACTTGCTAAAAAGGACAAAATTATCATTAATACAATGCATGAGCTGACATTACGCTGCTTTTACTGCATTTGTTTATTTATGTGGTCATAAAAATTACATGAAATTTTCGACATGATTGTAGTGCATCCACTTTGATGTGATATCAAAATTATTTTTTTGCTGTGTTTGACATACTCAATCAAACCTTGGGTGCTTCGGCAATTAACCAAATATTATTGGGTGTAGCTTATTAAATTGACACTCGTTTTGGCAAAAGTTGTTTGCTCAACATCGAAAAAATCGTCAAGTTCATGAGCAGAACTACACACTTAGAAATACCTAATCGTTAACATGACGGAATCCTTCTTTGACATAAAAGATGAGACGTAAACAAACATGTCATGTAAAATTATGTGCTCCGAGACTGAAAAGCTCGAAGGTACGTTTGATTGAGCTGAATTTCCCGTCTATTATGACTCAATTTTATGTCAATACTGACGCTCGTATATGTCAGTCTCAGAGCACCTAAATTTACATCAATTTTTCTTAGTGTGTAATCAGAACGTTGTACAACCCAGGTTGTATGGAAACCGCTTTAGTTTTTTGGAGAGATTGAGCGAGTTTGGTTGTCTAAAAAGTAAATTAAAACAGACTAAAAGCAACAAAATAAGTATAGGTGACATACCTTTTTAGAGCTTAGATCCAGCTGATTTTTGATTTTCTGAATCTGATCGTGTGATAAATGTTCTTTTTTTCCGATGACCTCTCCGTACTGTTCAAGATCTTGGCTCTGGTTGCTCTACCCCTTACATTCTTCAAAGTCACGTCGTTTTCCGAGATAGCCTAGCCTAAAGGGTGATACGGTCAAAATTTGGTCAAGGGAAAACGCGTGTAAATCGGTGAAATCGTTTATTTAAAAAATCAAATTAAATTTCTTTTTCAAGTTCAATTAGTATAAAATTCAGGAAAAATATTCAGTTAGGCTTCCGCTTTTCTAAATCCGAATTGCCGGGCCTTACGCTTGGCCCCTGCCATCAGATTTTGTACAGCCACCTTGTCCACCTTCTTCGCCGCAGAAAGCCAGTTTGCCTTGAACTGCTGCTCGCCCTTAGCAGGTTTTTTGGTCTTCTTTAGGTTCCGCTTGACAATAGCCCAGTATTTCTCAATTGGGTGGAGCTTTGGCGTGTTGGGAGGGTTCTTGTCCTTGGGAACCACCTGCACGTTGTTGGCGGCGTACCACTCCATGGCCTTTTTACCGTAATGGCAAGATGCCAAATCCGGCCAAAACAGTACGGAACAACCGTGTTTCTTCAGGAAAGGCAGCAGACGTTTATTCAAACACTCTTTCACGTACATTTCTTGGTTGACAGTCCCGGAACCTATGAAAATGCTGCTTTTCAAGCCACAGGTACAGATGGCTTGCCAAACCAGATATTTCTTTGCGAACTTTGACAGTTTCATGTGCTTGAAAACATCTGCTACCTTTCCCCTTCCTTTTGCCGTATAAAACTCCTGTCCCGGAAGCTGCTTGTAGTTGGCTTTGACGTAGGTTTCGTCGTCCATTACCACGCAGTCAAATTTCGTCAGCACCGTCGTGTACAGCCTCCGGGATCGCGCTTTGGCCGTCGTATTTTGTTTATCATCGCGATTTGGAGTCACTAACTTCTTGTAAGTCGATAGTCCGGCTCGTTTTTTGGCTCGATGCACGGTTGTAGACGATACACCCAGCTTATTTGCGGCATCTCGGAGAGAGAGGTTAGGGTTTCGCTTGAAACTACCGGCAACTCTCTTTGTCGTCTCAGCGGCTTCCGGTTTTCGATTTCCCCCCGATCCAGACTTCCTGGCTGTCGACAAACGTTCCCCAAACACTTTAATTACATTTGTAACGGTTGATTTGGCAACTTTTAGCGATTTTGCCAACTTTGCGTGCGAGTAGCTCGGATTTTCGCGATGCGCGAGCAAAATTTTGATACGCTGCTCTTCTTGCTTGGACGGCATTTTGACAACTGAAGAGTGAATTCCAAAATCAAAATAGGAGCAACATTCTACACACACACACCTTCAAAATGAGGGGTGTTCAGGTTTTTTAAATGCAAAATTGAAAGAAATACGTCAAGTTGATATTGAACAAATTTTGACCGTATCACCCTTTAGTAGCCTGATAATATTCATTTTACAATACCCCGTGCGCCGCCACTAATCTTCAATGTTTGTAACAACAGTAATCATACACCAAACAAACCAAAGGAAAAAAAAAAGAGATATGAAAACGTTTGTTAAGCAAAATCTTAATGAGATTGTAGAAATATGCAGTGATGCTAAATTTTGCTTCTAATTTACATTGTTTGTTGAGAGGAGGTAATTTCCAGTATCGCCATCAGCTTCATCCTCTTTTAACGGTACTCTCGATCCTAGTCCGAGTCATAACCTAGTCAGTAGAGGCACGGTATTACCAAGCCGGAGGAGGCGGGTTCGATTCCCGGTCTGGTCGGGGGAATCTATCGGGTTGGAAATTTTCTCGACTTCCCTGGGCGTAGAGTATCATTGTACTTGCCACACAATATACAAATTCATGCATTGGTAGTGGCATCGAAAGCTCTCAATTAATAATTGTGGAAGTGCATTTAGAACACTAAGTTGAAAGCACGCAATAAGCTAATATGCGCTAAGCAATAAGCTTGAAATGCGAGTAAGAAGAAGAAATCGGTCAGTGCTAATGGAAACCGCATTTTTCGAAACCACATCGTTAAGCTGATAGTTGAACACATTATCGAATATAATATCAATACTTTACAATATCGGATGTCGCTACGATTGCTCTTGGGGAATTTCTTAGCTAAAAAGAATCCACAGTCTACTTCAAGCAGTGACAATTCACCTCCGATCCGAATCTTAAAGCGATCAGTCGTCCTGGCCCATTTCCGCACATCCGTTCAGTATCCTTCAATACAAAATTCCCAACAGACGGTGCAAATCGCAATCCTATTCAAAGAAGAAGCAGTAGCCGTCGTCGTGCTCGTTCGATTCGTTCAGCTTAGTCCCCAATCTAACGAAACGAACGATTGTTGAATAGCAGAGCTAGGAGAAAAAAGCGAAACAGGACAAACTCAGTCTGGCGTAAAATTGATTTAGTTTATGATACCGATAGCCGAGGATTGAGTACTTATGCAACGTTCGAGTCCCGGTCAGTCGAGAAGCAGACTGGCGCTACGTGCATCCTGCGCTGACCAGTGGGAGTCCAGTTTGCAGCTGGAAAGAAGTGCCGTAATATGTTTTGTTTGCTGAAATCGAGCATGTTATCGGTTCGTTCCCTTCTGTTTATCTGCTACCGGTTGCACCAGAGTTGATCAACAGTGATGGCAGCAATAGAGATTGAATGTGCGTTGATCACCGACAACGGACAAGCAAAGGTTCAGAAGGATAATATTTTTAGCATCTCGGTGTCTTCTAGTAATGTCATTATTTAAAACAAAAAACTCTTTCAAAGTGCACAGATCTAACAACACTTCCACCCACGGTCGCAAGAAATCAGCTCACAACTTTGATTTGTTTGTACTGCACTCCCGAATCTGCAACGGTGTGTAGGTACCTACAAATTTCCCAGTCCAATCCGAATACGGCGTGTAGCTGTAGACAGTCAGTGACGAAGTTGGAACAATCTGGGTTCTGTTGATATTGCTCTTACCAACAACACTCCTCCGTCAAACGCTATATGGGAACGATGGTTTGGTTCGATTCAATCTCATTTCATCACGCTTGTCGGTTGTCCTTATCGCATTCGAAGCGGGAAAACAACACCCAAAACCCAGAGATACATCGGCTGGGAACGAGAACCTACACCGCACTCGGTGGACGCTTAATCCCTTTGACAGGGACGATTTTCGGGTCGCTAATTGCGCGAAAATTTACGGTCACTGTCGATTTGTTTGTGCATCCTGCTGCGTGACGTTCAGTTCAACGGTGTGCAGTTGCTCTGCACCTCTTCTTCACACTTATTTGTGTGTGCGTTTGATGTGATCAACCTCGGGGGAAGCTTCAATTTAATGGCCAAATGAAAGCCTATTGTACCAAAATTACATTTTACTGTTCGATGAGACCGGTCCCCGTTCGGAGCTGGTCGTCACCATGGGCCCCGGGTATTTGTAAATGGGATGAATCATTTTGACGTACCGTTTAACTTTGTTTGGTAGTTTGACAATTGATTACTGCCAACTCGACCGAAGAGCTAGTCCATTGAGCTCCGAGACCACCTGCGGTTGTTTTGCTTTGTAGTGGAAAATTGGTTTTTAGATTTGAATGTGAGTATTGTGTACCATTGATGAATTGAATAAATGTCATTTGGGCTTGGTGGTATGGCGATAAAGTTTGTAAACATTTTAAACCACCAATCACTGATTAACTAGCGATGAAATTTGTTAGGCTGATTCTCTTCCAACACTACAACCGTCTTCATCTTTATCCGTCACCACGCGACGACAGTTCTGCCCTCGTTAGGAATCTCTCAACATGTGTTTTTGCACGACACATGTCTTGCCGTACGCCACACCAACAGACCAAGTAAATGTCACCGCTCAAAAGCCGCCTTTCTGCACACCGCTAAAGATGCATCACAACATCAACGAACGTGGCAATCCCGTCACCCGGCGGCATCGTAACAAATTGAGCATTAATCATGTTTATTCGGAATTAAATTATAATTATTTAATGTTTCTTAAAATATGCTCCTAGAGTCGGTATCTACAGTTTGTGCAGCGTCCCGGCAGCAGTGAGTTATTTTGACGTCAATGCGCTGTTAGTTTATACTGGGCTAAGCCGTTTCAAGCAATTTGCTGACTGGTTACTGCCTGACAGACGGGTATCATCCGCTGCTGTAGCGTCAACAAGACAGGTCAAAACCAGCTCACAGAAAGGCAAGCTTGAGTCGGTTAGTTCTCGTTGACATATCGTTGCAAATTTTCCTCGGTTCGTACATCGCTGCTGCGGTTTTGGTGCTAGAGCTTCCTTTCACCATTTACCAGGAATGAACAAGCAGCTGCGCCTGTGACCAACTGCAACTTTTCACTGCATCGGTTGGATTCAGTGCATAATGCGTACAGGCCAGCCCTAGGTCAATTTCCTAGCTCACAGCAGGAAACCTAACCAGTAATTAGCTGAAGTAAACATCGCCGAGTGCACACAGCTAGTGAAATGGTGATGTCTGATTTCAAATACCTATTCGATAAACAGATAATGGAATGTGCTTTAGATCTTTTGGAAATTATCTAAGTAAGCGTTTATCAATCCGGTTGAGTCACGGCACCAGAAGCTCAAACCACTTGATTTATGTGGAAAATTGATATGAATTAGAATTTATGCTGCGATAATCAATAATGTTAAACTATTATTTTCTAATTTTTACCTTCTGGTGACGGACTCCCCGCAATTGATTGTGAAATGTACAGTATGTCCCATAAAAAAATGCGAAAATCCATACATAAGTTTTTTTTTTTCATAGGAGATGATAAAAAAAAATCATAATTTTATTAAGGGAATCGTTTACTAAGCCTTTCATGATTACATTACTCAATATGTCCACCATTTTTCACGATCACCTTCTCCAAACGGGGACGGAATCGAGAGCATAACTTCTCAATGTATGAGTCAGTCATCGAGTTCCATGCCTTGGTAATGGAAGCTTTCGGGGCGCCAACACTGGGGTGATAACGTTCACAGACCTTAGCCTGAACATATGCCCATATTGAGTAATCCAAAGTATTCAAGTCCGGGCTGCTAGGAGGCTGAAATTCCATGTTTTCCTTCAGGCACGCTTGAGTCCTTTTTGAGGTATAACACGGTGTACCGTCCTGTTGGAAAATGACGTGTTGGTGTGCTCCAAAGTTGGCTTTCATCCATGGCAGAACGTGGTCCTTCAAAATGTTCATGTAAACCTCGGTATTAACTTTTATTCCAGCTTTGATAAATACTGCAGGCATTTTCAAGCCATTGGACGCAACTGCCCCGAAAACCGTGACTCCGGCCGGATATTATAAACTTGAGTTTCACGTTCTCTTGAACATCCTCAATCATCTTCGGCGCAATAAACCTGTAAGTAAGTGTGTTAGATACGGGATCGATGGTGAACATTTTCTCATCGGAGAATGCGATGATGGTATGCTTCTTTTTTAATGCTGACACCAAACGTTTCAAGCGCTCCAGTCGTAGTTATTTAATTCGGTCCGTTACAAGGTGGCGCTTTACTATTGCCCTGGACGAACATTTTAAGTCATCTTTGACCAACCGTTGCATGGTAGTTTTTGAAATATCGGCTTCCTTAGCCAATTTCCGGATCGACCTGATAGGATTTCGCCTCACTTTGTCTCTCACTGATCTGATGACCTTCGGTGTGCGAGTGGACCGTGGACGGCTGCTTCCCGGCTTCCGTGGACGTGGTCCATCAAGGAGTGAACGTTGGATACGGTAAACGGTAGCCAGGTGGCATCCCACAATCGTTGCAATTTGTTTTACAGGCTTTTGGGCGAACAGCAAACAAGTCACAACCTCCTTTGCGTACATTTATCTCAACTTTGTTACTCGCGAACCACTGTTTTGTTTACATCGTCTCAGAGTATACAGTCAGATGATAACACACACGGATTAAAACAGTAAAAATAATGTTTAAAGCTACCCAAAAATAAGTATTTACACATTTTTTATGGGACATACTGTACGACGGCAACAAGTAGCTCTATTTTGGCCCACGAGATCAATTATCTTATTGCTGACATACGCGTAAGACAAATCACCTCACAAAGAGTAGTATTCCGAAGCATTCGAAAAAAGTATCAAGTGCTCCTCCAAGCGGATTTCAAATCCAGGAACCAGCAAGCAATCTTCGTCTGTAAAGATGTCGACATACATAAAGGTCGAGTTGGTAACGACCAAGCTACAACTTCTTGTAGAACTGCACACTACTTATACAACAATCTTCGTTCGTGATCAGTGCTGTCATTGCAAATTTAGAATTTATTTTTATTTTTCATATGTTCGCCCCCTTAGAGGTCTCCCTTAGTTCAGTCGGTAAAGGCGCAGCTACAAAGCAAGACCATGCTTGAGGTGTCTGGATTCGATTCCCGGTCCGGTCTAGGAATTTTTCGGGTTGGAAAATTTCTCGACTTCCCTGGGCATAGAAGTATGATTGGACTTGCCACACAATTATACCAATGCAAAAATGGTACAGGCATCGAAAGCTCTCAATTAATAACTGTGGAAGTGCATCTAGAACACTAAGTTGAGAGCACGCAAGAAGCTAATATGCGACATGCAATAAGCTTGAAATGCGAAGAAGAAGAAGAAGATGTTCGCCCCCTTTATGAAGCGCCAATAATTTTTATTTTGGAATGTACAGATAATTTAGTGCTCTATTAATAAATCTAGGGTACTGGTAAACTTGTCTGCTATCAGCTCACCATAAAACTTAATTTTTCGGATATTAGCAGTGTAACGGTGGATCAAACGCTGCTAAATGTTTTATGTCTGACGTTTCGGTCTATAGAGTGCTTCAGACGATATAAAGTCGTACCGTCTTTCATTCAGCTCAAAAAGCTTAACGATCGATGATGATGATGATGATGATGATGATGATGATGATGATGATGATGATGATGATGATGATGATGATGATGATGATGATGATGATGATGATGATGATGATGATGATGATGATGATGATGATGATGATGATGATGATGATGATGATGATGATGATGATGATGATGATGATGATGATGATGATGATGATGATGATGATGATGATGATGATGATGATGATGATGATGATGATGATGATGATGATGATGATGATGATGATGATGATGATGATGATGATGATGATGATGATGATGATGCTGATATGAAACTACCATTCACTGTAGCAAGACAACTATCGGTAGACTGTGGACTATTCTCGCTCTCCGATTTGATCAAGTTTAATAACCTCTAATAGTACTCAACCAGCCATTGTATGGAAAATGGCCAAAATGGTTTGTGTAAATCTGTTGGTAACATCGCTTCCATGCATTCATGAGATAAATGAGAATCTCCTTCCAACAACAGGATCATACAAGCTGTCAAAAAACAGGCTAATATTAAAATTTAAAGCCGTATATCAGCATTATATTGCATGAAGGGGGCTTGGTGGTTACTTGGGTACAGTGGTGACCCGATTTTGTCAGCCCCCGATTTTGTCAGCCCCCGAGTTTGTCTACCCCCGATTTTGTCCACCCCCAATTTTGTCAGCTTTTTGACCCGATTTTCTCAGCCTATATGATTCAATTAGTTTTGGTTGAGGTGGACTGTTTTGTACAGTCGTATTCGTATTTTATTGATTGTCGAGCACAATAATGACATTTTTCGAGAATTAAATGTGCAGTGGTGGCAAGATCAAAGGGAGGGGGGCTGAGGAGCTAGTTGAAATGTACGTTATGTATGTTTTTTTATAGTGAGGAAATCTTCAAAAGCCCGGCCTGTCACTGTGTTGCGTGTTTGTTCTCCTTCTGGCACAGTGTGGGACTCTTAACCACTAAAACCTTACTCACCTCTAGCCACTATCCCCCCGGAACTCCCCTAGAGTATTTCGTCCGGGGGGGCCGGTGCTCAAGCACATCTCTTTAGCTCAGTTAGCCGGCGTTTCTAACTCGCTGATCATCTCTGCATTTTCGCTGCAGCTCCGACAAAATTTGCGTCACTGCCCTGCTGACGACACTCCACGTCCTCTCATCCCGGCATATTTCACTGACGACATTTCTCGCGCTAAGGGCCGGCATCTCCACTCGCACTGCCTCAAATCTTGGGCAGTCGAAAACCACGTGCTCCGGCGTTTCGTCCACGTTGCCACACTCCGGACAGAGGGGTGACGTTGTGTGTCCAAAGCGATGCAGGTACTTCCTGAAGCAGCCATGACCAGACAGGAACTGCGTCAAATGGAAGTTCTTCTCCATGCTTCCTGTTCACCCAGGTTGAAAGAATCGGTATTAGCCTGTGTGTCCATCTACCGTTCTCCACTGCGTCCCACTCCTGTTGCCACTTAGCCATCGACTCCGTTCTCACCAATGTCCGTACTCCTCTGGTATCTCTTCGCATATAGCATTCGGTGTCCTCCGCCAAGGTGATGACGAAGGGTATAATACCGGCGATAACGCATATTGCTTCCGTCGAAATTGTTCTGTACGCAATCACAACTCGCATGGCCATGCGGCGGAACGTACTGTTCAATTTTCTTTGGTTCTTCTTCGTTTTCAGCGCTGCATCCCAGGCTGGACCTCCATACCTCAGTATCGATGACGATACACTAGCCAGAAGACGCCTCTTACTGCTGCTTGGTCCAGAGTTGTTCGGCATGATTCTAGCTATCGCATTGATGGCCTTCGCCGCCTTCTCACATGCTTAGTCGACGTGGCTATTGAAGCTTAGTCGGTCATCGAGTATCACTCCAAGATACTTTAGCACGCGCTTTGATGCTATGGCGTTCTCCCCGACGGTAATTTCTGCTCGCTGAACAGCTTTACAGTTACTGACCAATAGCATTTCCGTTTTGTGGTGGGCTATCTGCAGCTTCGCTCCTTGCATCCAGTTGGAAACCGTGTCTTTCCTTATATGACACTTACGAAAAGTTTGAAATTCCAGCTCCCCCCGCCCCCTAAATGGGCTCGTATAAATTGAATGATTCCTAAAACATAAATCTTGCATTATCAAACAGCATTTAAAGATATTATGTTAAAAAAATTAAGCGAAAAAAAATGTCCCGATTTTGTCAGTGTCCCGTTTTTGTCAGCCCTAAATTCATCAGGGGGCTGATAAAATCGGGACATTACTGTATTCTTGCAGCTCTCTAAAGGAATCCATGACATCACGATGATTTCGAAGGGCTCCAATAGATATGCTGCCGCTACTTCTATAACCCGTGTCAAAAACAGCACTCTCGCCTTTCCTTCCTCACGCAGCAGCGTAAATCCCCATCAACCACGAAACACAACCTAGCTGCTTCAAGTAGAGGGATCTCAGCGGAGAAAAAAAGGACTTCGTCCATTTTCCATCGCCAATCACTCGCGACACAACGGCTTCAGTTCACTACATAGTCTGACGTGACGATGATAAAACTGAAAAACTTTTCTTTGAACATTGAAAGCTGAACCAGATAACTTTTTCTTCAAGATCTTTAAACTTCCCCGAAATCCTGGACTCTTTTAAATTAATTGAAAGTTCCTTATGGATATCTGAACTTAAATGATGTTTCCTAGACCTGAATTGATCTGAATTTTCTAGACCTGAGATTTTTAAATGATGACAACAGTTTCCTGAAGATAATTGAACTGCTTTTTTTTATCTATCCTGAAGCTCCCACATTGGTTCTGATGTATCCGATGCTTCCTTAAAGCTCATGGAACTTCCTTGAAAATCTCTTAACTTACCTGAAGTTTCTAACGTTCCCTAATTTTTATGGAGTTCTCTGAACTACTCTAGCGTACCAACAATTTTCCTAATATTCATAGAACTTTTTTGAAGACCTCACTAGCTAACAGAAATTTTCGGAACATTTCTGAAATTGTCTGAATATTTCACAATTCTTCGGAACTTAAAATGAATAATGGAATTTCTCGAAAGATCTCTAACCTTCCTCAAAATGCTTGGACATCCCTGACAATAATGGCACTGCTTAAAAATCTTTACACTACTCTAAAGTTCACTGATCATCTTTGAGGGTGTCGAAAAAATGCTGAAGCTTTCGGAAATTCTCTGAGCTTCTTTGATCTGTAAAAGTTCCTGTAATTTCCTTAAAGAAAATTGAGCTACTCTGAGGTCCTCGAAGCCATTCTGAGGTTCTTTTAATGCTCCTGAAGTTCTTGGTACTGCTTTGAAATCAATGGAACCTTCCTAAAAATATTCGTTGAAAACCTCTGACCTTCTTTGAATTTCACAAAATATGTCTACACAGAAATCGCTTGATTTGATTTTATGCTATAGTTAGCACTAACAATGAAATTGTTTACAAACTTGAATGCAACACTGCTGATTCATGTGAAATCGCTCTTAAGTTTACATTATATTTTGGGTTAATTTACGCTAAATCTTACAAGGTGTGAGCTACATTTTTCAGAAATATACATGATTTTTATTTAAAATAGTGTAGAGTTTTATAAAATGTTCAGGACTTCCCTGAAATTGGTTGAACCTCTTAAAGATTCTCAAAACTATGCTGATATTCATGATACTGTCCTGAATTCATTGAAACTAACGTTCAAGGTTTTTAAACTTGCTCGAAAGTCTGGACGTCCCTGAAGTAATTGTGACAGCCTTAATATGTCTGAGCTGCCCTCATAATCTCTAGATGTGTGTTTTTTTTTAGGTTTCCTGAAGTTTTCTTGCCTTTCCTGAAGCTCTCTGTATATCTCTGAAGTTCCATTAACTTCTATAAAATTCCTGCAGTTTTCCTGAAGCCACCATGGAATGGATGGAACCACCTTAAAGTTCTCGAAGCTTCCTCAAGTGCCCCTAATGTTACAGAAGGTTCCTTACTATTCCGTCCATGAAAATTCTTCAATATCTTCGGAATTTCTTTTCATTTCTCAGAACTTCTTCAAAGTACCTACAATTTTTGTTGACCCTTGAACCTTCTAATTTTCCTGGAGTTTTCACTTCCCTTCTGATGATGTGCCTGCAATTGCTCCTCAAATTAATAAAACTGTCCTTAAGACCTCTAAACTTCACGACGTTTTCTGCACTACCGTGATTCTTTCTGTGAAGTTTCCGACATTTTTCTTGATCTTTAAGCTTCCTATGGTTCTCTAGACGGTCAATAGTGCTTGGAACTTCTTGAAGGTAATCTCTATTTTCCTGAATTTATTGGAACTTCCCTAAAGTACTCTAAACTCACCTGAAGTCCTCGGAACTTTCCTGAAGTTCCCATGGTTTTCGAGGTACGCCTTTGGTAGTTTCCAGTTCCTTTCAAGGGCCAAAAGCTATCATACGACACATGAAATCAATATGTAAGAAGGATTTAACACCACCATAGATGAATTAACTCAGTTTTTTTACTTCTAAGATCTAAGATCTCATGCAAAATCAAAGCTTTATGGTATAGAGCATCAAATTCAAGATCTTGAAAATTTTCAAAGTGCCAGAATCCCACAATTACATTAGTGCAGTCTCAGACATTTGAGCAATTTCAAATTCGCAATCTTTAACGCATTTCAAAGTTCAGTATTTCAAGTATTTTTGCTAAGCCGACGCCGGTGGTGTAGTGGTAAGCGTGACTGCTTTCTAACACCCCAATGGGTCTGGGTTCAATCCCAGTCGAGGTTGGTGGGATTTTTCTGAGGCATAAAAATCTCTGGTCACGTCTTCCTTCGGAAGGGAAGTAAAGCCGTTAGTCCTGGCCCATGTGTGTTTGAATGGGTGCAATATCCTACGCAGGTGTGGAAGCTGCCTTCCTGCACATTCGATTGCCGTCAATAGATGGCAATCGATGTCCGTCGGTGATTGGCACTAGATTGCGGAACAGAGACCGACGTTAAATAAAGGAAAAAAAAAAGTATTTTTTGCTAGATTTGTATCTCCTGTGCTTCTACCCTAATCTTTAAAATTTCTCCAAATACGAAATATTTAATTTGAAGATTTTTAAGTTAGATCATACATTTTTCTAAGCATGAAATCTAAAAACAGTCTATTGCCAAATCATGAATTTTGTTTTATTTTCTCGAAAAAATGGATTTCCTTTCTAATTTGGTTCATAATACTCTTGAAAATCTTTGACAAACACTCTTTGAATTCACAAGAAATCTTTAAACAATCTAGGTTTTGCTTAATCTTGACATTATTTATTGAAAATGGATTTCCCTTCTTATTTGGTCCATAATGCTATTGAAAATGAAATTCATATTATTAAAAATTCTAGCAATTCCAAGAAAAACACGCTTAAAATCAGCATAAAAAAAATACGCTGCCAAAAAGCAGGTAAAATATAACATGTTTGTTTTGATTTGAAAACAAGTTATCGAGCAGATTCAAACTCGCCGTGCTGATAAGTTCAGTCTCACTCTAGACGAGTGGAGTAGTCTCAAAAACAGGAGAAATCAGAATGTTTACTTACATTGTGCAGATGGAACGACTTTCAATCTATGATTGGCTCAAATAGAGTGGTCTTGTACTTCTGAACATATGGTTGATTTGATTCAGGAGAAATTGGTTGAATTCGCTTTGACCAGCGGAGATGTCATGGGTTAACCACAGATGGTGCGAAGGTGATGCTCAAATTTGGTTCTCTAACAGATTACCTGCATCAAACTTGTTACAACGATGACCTTAATTTGGCTGTTTCCGACGTCCTTTGTAAGACTCAGTTGAAGTCGACCGTGTTGCCCAGCATACTGATTCCAGTTTTGATCTAAGTTCTGGTGAATCAGACTCTGAATCCTATGGTGCTTGTATCTTTACCTGCCGTGTACCCCAAGTAAAATCGATCTTGTTGCGTATCAGACATACAGTGAAGATTTTTAAACGTTCTCCTTTGAAAAATGGACTTCTTCACGCAAATATTTCGAAAGCTCATGGAAAGGAATTGAAACTTATATTTGATGTAAATACCAGATGGAACAGTGTGGAAACTATGCTTGAAAGGTTTTTGCTCGTACACTCATGTGTTGAAAAAACTCTCGGTGAGCTAAATATCAAGCATCTCTCGGTCTAAGAGGTGATAGATTGCTTGCAGTCTGTTTGTCTCGCTTCTGAAGTTTTATCAAGCGGTAACACAAATCTCCTCCAAGTTGATGGAACCCTACATTTTCTCATCAGTACTCTCAACGACCAAACAGATCACATCAGAAAACGGCTTTTCAAAGCGGTGGTCACGCGAATCTCTGATAGACGCAACGTTCAACTTGTATCTTTGCTTCGTTTTCTGCAGAACAAAGATCGGCATCTCGGACTCCGATTATGAAAAATGGCCAAATTGGTAGCATCAAGAGTAATCGACTTGACAAGTGATGAGAAAAATCTATCTTCATAGAATCATCCCGTTCCGGAGACATCTTTCCAACGGTCAGTAGAAGTGCACACAGAGTCAAAAGTGAAGGTTGATGAAGAACTTACTCAGTGCATTCATAAACACACTTCTAAACGCGTCGTACCTAATACAAGTAACACTGAGATTGCCAAAACAATCCAAAAATAACTTGAATTGTATGAGCTACATGGCAAACCTTCTCCCAACCTCGAGAAGCTGTTCAAAGCTTTGAAAATCATTAGGCTAACTTCGATCGAAAGTGAGCGAGTTTTCTTCATCATCAAACTTTTGTGTAAATAAGCGTTCGAACCTTAAGGATAAAAGTCGTATTTCATGAATCAAGATCAGCCAAAGTGATATCAGTAAAAGTCAATAGACTGATCTAACTGGAAGCAAGGATTAAAAATGCTCTTGTAGTTGCTATCTGATATGCGATAACATAAAAATTAAATTAAATCGTTTTTTAGTTTGTATTACTTCAATCGGAAATTCCCGGAAAAGCCTAATGTTGTATTCCCGAATTCATGAAAGGTTCGAATGCCGGGATTCATAAAATGTCGGGAATTGTCATTCTCTGAGCACAAATGATGATACAGATTAAGATAAATCGTTCTAATTTTGATAGCTTTCTAACTAGTACTTTACATGTGTATCATTTAGCATATGTAACTATAATGGAATCTTTTTTGTTATTAATCTAAGAAAACATTAATTCGTATAACCCATGCCAGTTACAGTTCATATTCAAATGTAACATCCCAAAAAGTCTATGTTGAAGAAAATATTATGTGCAATTATTTTCTGCTAGAATGTGTCAAAAATTGAAGTTTGATTAACATGAACATCAGCCGTTTCTCCAGGATTATCGAACACTTTCAGTTATCCTACTATGCTGTTCAATTTACTACTCATTAGGTAATGGCCATTGATGTCACCAAATTTTAACGGCATTCCAAATCCACACTGTTTCCCTATGAATAGACGCGCAACCATTATCGAACTGTCAAAGCAAACCGCATTATGTCGTTCTTTCCCGGTTGGTTACGCCATTATTTACACTTTGGCATTCAACAATCCAAACAATTCGGTTTTCCAGAGAGGGGCTCTGACGTTTTCCGAAGGCTGTACCACAAACATGTGGCACACACAACATTAATCAACGAGCGAAGACATCCTCCTGCCGTAAAGCTTTGATTTCGCACCCGAAAGGTGCTTAATTCGGAGGAAATGTGACTGAATTGAATTATTGTGAATTGACTTTGTGTTCGGTGCGGCCTTTTGTTGCGCTTTATGATTTCTCTACTCCTCAAACCTGGACCGACGACGACGACGACGACAACGGTCGGAGCAACAGCAGCATCAGACCGCCCGCCCAGGTGCACAGAGGAGAGTTTGAAAAATGAACCACTCTTCTATGGAACTTTGTTAGTCGTCTATTGTCCTGGGGGTTCCATTTTTCGGTAAACAGTTTATTGTGGCATTGTTGATGCGTCCTGTTTAGATTGGGTTCTTCTGGTTTGGATCGGATGAATTTTTGCCTACAGCAATGATTTCTGGAATTAAAGGAAAATTTCAAATCTAGAATGATTATACTTAAACCTTAAATAACACCACTAATCGTCTTGCACTTAAGTTACATTCCGAAATCACTTCTAATTAACTGAAAACGCCTCGTTTTTTTCAAATATTCATAGAAAACTTCCACCAAACAAAGAAGATTAAATTTATATGATGGGAATTCTATTTTATATTTCATATGTGCCAGCGTGTCCCGAGATGACAACGTACATTTGTCACCGCAGGGTGAAACAGAGCCGAGAACAATCCTATAAAAAGTCGCGTTGCCGCATATGGAGTGAAGTTTTTCTCGTCGTCGTAACGCTAGATCGTTTTTTTTTTGTCACTCTCTTGTAGATATGTGTCATTTGTTGTTGTGGGGGGATTCAAAGCACCGAGAAAGGCTTGCATCTTCAAATTGCTTTTATGTTCTGTTTGTTCTGTTGAGTTGATTTTTTTCTTCTCTCCGCATTGAAACAGACACAGAGCGGTGCGTCAAAAGTTCCTCTCCCGTAACCGTATATGCTTGAGGAATGGAATTAATAAAATAATTAATTTATATTTTGGCTTTGACACAAGAGACGCTATGAGTTGGGATTATTTTCTTCATTGGTTGAGAAGAGCGATTTGACATTTGTACACACACAAAAAACCTGTGCAGGAATTTGAGTTTGCTGGAAAATGTACCAAAGTATTCAAAGCAATTAATTACGGCAACGGAAGTGGAGTCTCATGTTTCTGTGGCGAATGTTTTGATCTGAGGATATTTTGCTTGAAAAGATATATGACTTAATCAATAAAAAGAAAATACTAAGATTGGCATTGTGTGATTTCAGAAATTCTTCATATCAATGGATTTTGTAGGTAACCATACTTCAGGTCGAAGTATGACTTATATGAATGCCGCGGCTTAGGGTCCATTGTATAACTACATAAACACTTAGGGGGAACGGGTGTTAAAGATTTTCTTACGTTTTCTTACATGGGAGAGAGGGGGTCTTCGACATATCTTACGTAAGTATGAACAAGTCTTATACAGACCATATAGGTAAGATCTTACAAATGAGAGACGGATGTTTTGTTAAATATTTCTAAGTCTAACATTGCACAGTGGGCAGGAATTAAATCTAGCAGGATACAAACATTATTAACGCTCTGGGATTGCTTCCAGTTGACGTTTTCAGTGAACTTTGCTGGATTAGTTAGGACTACAATTTGATGGATAAAAATAGTTCAAGTTTTGACCGCATATATGACACAGAGAAACAATCTCTTCAAACAACTGAGATATATGAAGTTTTATAAAATGTGCCTGAAATTCAAGTTTTATGTTTTATATTTTATAATTTTTCCTCCATCAATACTGATCAATGCAATCTTTTACAGAACAATGCTATTATTTTTTGAATACTAAAAAATATTTAGATAAGTCATAACTAATCCATGAAACTTCACTGAAAACGTCAACTCAATTGGATGCAATCCCAGATCTTTATAATTTTGTTTCTTGCTATATTTAATTCCTGACCCACTGTGTAATGGGGAGGTGAGGTTTTAAATTTCCATAAAAGCTTACGTAACTATTGCATGACCTTTCTTCTTCTTCTTCTTCTTCTTCTTCTTCGCATATCAAGCTAATTATTTATCGCATATTAGCTTCTTGCGTGCTCTCAACTTAGTGTTCTAGATGCACTTCCACAGTTATTAATTGAGAGCTTTTGATGCCTGAACTATTTTTGCATTAATATAGTTGTGTGGCAAGTACAACCAAACTCGTTGCCCAGGGAAGTCGAGAAATTTACCAACCCGAAAAAATCCTTGTCCGGACCGGGAATCGAATCCAGACACCTCAAGCATGGTCTTGTTTTGTAGCCGCGCCTTTATCGACTAAGCTAAGGGAGGCCTCTTACCCGCAGAGTTCAAAATGACGTCCACTAGAATAGATGTATCAAGAGTATTGTGTTGACTGTTCTCTGCTTTAGCGATAACTCCTCAGAGCTAATGAATCATCTACAGCAGGCCTGCCCAACGTTTTTATTCCACGGGTCAAATGTTAAAATTCATATCAGTTGGCGGGCCAGAAATTTTTTTTTCAAACACATATGGGCCAAAAATAACCAAATCGCATTCTAAAAAGATCACAATTTTTAGTATAAATCCAGACATTAAAAATGTGGATATTGACTCCAGAATACTAAAATTCTATGAAGTAACTGAATCCAATAATATCAACATGTTAAAGCATGGGAATTTATACCGAGGTTGGTCGATTTTTGCAATGAGTTCGAAAACAGTCTTGAACTTGGAATCATGTTTGCAAATTTCGGTGTCCACGTTCGATTTTGATATGTCCACGCCTCAATTTGTAAATAGAGCAGGAAGATTGAACATAATCAAGATGTTCATTAAGACTGTTTTGTCAGATGATTTACTAAACAATAAATAAATAAATGACTGCACAGATAAAAAATCTGAATTTTAATTGTGATGTAAACATTCATTCGCGTAAACTTGTATTTCATTTCACGCAATCGAGCAACTTGTAAACAATGTTGTTTACAAAGATGGGCTTTTGTATACAATATTTGCTACATTGCATGAAATGTGTCAGAACGTTACATGATATATAATGTAAAAGTATATGATATGTGACACTCCATTTATGTGCATCATATTGAATAGAAATTTACACTACTTTTTCGAACTGTGTGGATTAAGTCGTAAATTAGTTTCCATAATCGATTTGTAACAAGCGTGCTACTAGGGTAATGAGAGTTTTACGTGAGCGTATAGATTTGGAAAACCTACCAGACCTCAAATAGTGGTTCATATCACATTGTATTCTGGGAAACCCGGTTATGAACATTTCGATCACCTGAACACCCCTCAAATCACGATTTGAACAGTATTTTTGTAGATAAATCGATGTAAAGATTCGGAAAACCAAGTCATGGTTTATGTCCCATTATATTGTATGAAATCAGAGTATGACAATATTGATCATCTAAACACCCCTCAAATCTTGATTAGAGCCAATGTGTAGTATCGGAACCTACCTAACTAATAATAACCAATTTTTTTCCTATAAGAGATTTGAATAGATTTTTCTCCTTTACTTTACTAAAACCTTTGGTTATTATTAGTCAGGTAGGTTCCGATTCTACACATTGTAGTTGCATTTTTATACCTGTGATCTTGAGTTTTATACCTAGGGGATGAGAACTTAAGGGGGCTAGGGAATGACACTGATGAAGACTGCACATTGTAGTCGAAATACGTCATGGATACCAAAATTATATAAGTGGAATTTAATTGAAAATAGCCCTGTTTTGCTATTTTATAGTGGAGATATATATTGTGAGAAAACCAGATAAGAAAATTTATGCAATTTGGACGATGGATGGTTCTCCCAGCAGCTGCTACAGTTCGTGGTTCATTCGTCTCCTCCACGTTCCATTGGCACTCCACCGTAGATGGTACCTTCCGTTCGAAAATACCACGAGCATAGTCCAGGTCCCGTGGCCGTAGAGGACCACCGGTATAATCAGTGTCTTGTAGACAGTCAACTTATTGCAGCGACGAATTTTATTCGATCGGAGCGTCTTCCGGAGTCCAAAGTAGGCACAATTTCCTGCCATAATGCGGCTTTGAATTTCTCTGCTGGTATCATTTTTGGCGGTCACCAGTTAGTCCAAATACACGCATTCATCAACCACCTCGATTTCATCACCGTCACACAGTGGGACGAATTCAAAAAAAGTAGGACATGGCTATTTGCGACGAAACTATTGAGTAAAGCTTTTTGTTGTCTTCTAGAATGTTTCTTTATTTTTTAAGTACTTTATTTAAAAAGTGAAATTTTTTGGTTAAGGAGGGTATACACTCAGATAAAATAAATAACTTTTTTAAGTCTTGACAAATTTGATGAACACCTATTAAACCATTGAAGATGAAATCTTTTTGGGAAACTTTGTCAAAGGTTTAAACTTTCTATCTCTCAAGTGGACGAAATTATAGGCTGAAAATGGACTACAGACGGTAGTACCCCCTTAAAAAACGTTTTTTCACCATAACTTTTTTCTTTGAATTTTCTCGTTTTTTAAATATGCTACAAAGTTGTAAGTGCTTAAAAAATGCACATTTTTTCCGAAGGCAGTAAATCGCTATCTCTTTGTTGAAAGGATTTACGCCAGTTTTTACATTTTTATACACTATCTTTAAGGGGGTGTACTTTGCAGGTATTAGCAGCAAATGACAACGTCAGTTCATTCAGCAAATTATACCCTACTGTTTCATATACAATTCATAGGGGGATCCAAGGGGATGTTTAATACATTTTCAAAACATGTACCTCAATGTTTTGCTGTTTTTCCTGTCTGAGATCAGCAACCCGTATTCTGTTGCTGTGAACAGTCAGTTCATCGAAAGCTCACTAAAGCGAGTCGATTATTTTGAACAGCTCTTCAGCTCACATTGAAATTATAGAAATTATGACACAAATTCAAAATCGGAAAATTGATTAGTGGTTTTAGTGCTTAAAACTGCATAAAATCGTAAAAGTAGTCTAAACCAATAAATCCGCACCTTATAACATGGCTTTACTTTTGAATGGAAAACGCTACTAGCGCAACAACTGATCAACCATCCCGTAAACCAAAATGTGCCCAAAATGTGCCATCAACATAGCAGTAAAACAAAAAATGTTAGCGAAAGAGCTACACCTATGTCACACGCGATGATATGATTGAAATCGTGGCACATGATGTTATGCCTTTTCTCAAGCTATGTAATCCAGTTTACATACAGATTTTATTTGTGCAGCAGAATTTCTCTCACTATTCCCGGCATCAGCTCCAGATCATCAGCTCAGATACGGATCCGGAGCTGAATCGTGAAGAATGGAGAGAGAGAAAAAGATCCGAAGAGCTGGTCGGGTCCGAGAGCTGGACGGGTCCGAGAGTTGTCATCCTAAACAGCTCCCAGTGAATCATTCGAGTCCATGATTCAGATCCGGAGCTGAGCTGATGAGCTGGATAGCTGCTTTTCGCTTTCCGGTTATTTGATTTTGTGCGGATCTTTCGCTCCCCCAGAGAATGATGGGAGGAGAGGTGAGAGCGCATATGCTGTAGGAATAACATCAGCAATAAGAGCCGGGTACATAAATAAATTGGATAATACCAGTAGAAAATTAAGATCGTGTAGCACATGTACATATTTCTCTCTCTCCCAAACAGCTGCTTGGAAGTTTGCTTTTACCGTTGGTGTTGTCGATCAGTAGGCACATGTTGTATTACGCGCTCGTCTTGGTTTACGCGGTAACTGTTCAATGCGTAAGTGGAGTAATGTGTCCTTTTTTAAAAGTTCCGCTGTGAGTGATGGAATGTATGGTTTAGACTTGTGATATCAGTGAGCTGCGGTTCCTTAAAAATGAACCATGGGTCATCAGTTCACTTTAGAGAATTGGGTCTATAGAACAGCTCGGGAGCGGATCGCCCATCTCTAGTTTGCATAATGGCAAACGTTTTTGCTTACTGAGAACAAGACCGTGGGTTCACTCCCAAGCTCTTGCGCGTTATATGATCGTTAGGTCAATTCAGCTTATCGTTTACCAAAACGAACCCTGCTGCAAACCCTACCCTCTTACCTAATATCACAGTGATTCCTCGTGAAAGTGTAGAGGTGTTCTTGGCTTCCATCAAAGCGAGTGTCACGTCAACACATTCTTACCAATTCCTTTATTGACTTGTGTTCGCCCAACTAACAATTTTCACAATGTAAAAGCGTTTCATTTATACAGCCTCAAGCTGTATTCAAACGTTATACGATATGAGTAAACCTTTACTCAACCTCTATACAAGCAAATCTGGCGAACTTAGTCAGCTACTTATGGCTGTTGGAACGGTCGGGAGAAGCTCTTATTGCATATCCATTAACGTTTCTATACAGCTGTTATCCTGCTGTTTAGTTGTGTGTGAACTTGAAAAGCGCTTATTCAACCTTTTCCTGGTTATCCAATAATCACTACACAGCTTTCTCTTGAAGCCTGGTTAAATACTGTTTAAGCTTTTTTATGAAGGAATTTCTTGAGTTTATTTTGCTGTGAATCAAATTAATCGAAATTAGTTACAAATCAGCACCAAATTATTTACCCTGCACCGGAACCTGGAATCGAACTCGAGACGACCTCATTGGCAAACCTTGACACTGCCAACTGTGCTACGCCAACACTTTGAACTTATGTAAACAAATCAACATTCCCTTCTACAACAAAATCGCTGAGTAGAGGCTTTATAATAGTGCACACTGCACTCTGCTCTCGACTAGTTATAAAAGAGCAGAGTAAAAGCTGTAAAACTGCACACGTCTAAAAATAAACCTAGTTGACTGTGAAAATGCTTCCGAAGTTGCTCTAACACAGTTTATAAGCTGAGTACAGGTTGTTCAGTTGTTGAAAAAGCACTTTTGATGTTTATGTTATTCAGCAAGAGTGGTTGGTTGCTTAGAAGCCATAAAATGAGTAATATATTCACTTTGTTAGCTGTGTTTTGCAGCTACAAGTTGAAAGTTGATTAGTGTGTGTATAGAAGTGACATTAGTGTTTATTGGCTGATGTTATTCAGTGCGACTGACAAATTGAATAATGGTTGTGAGAAAGTTGAGTAAACGCTCTCCAAAACTATTTTGCTAGCTTTTGCTTGTAGCTGTATATGCAGCTTCTTTTCAGCTACTTTACAGCACAACGCTGGAAAAGTTGGCTTACAAAGCCGAAAATGTTAGTTGGGCGGGCGCTAGTATTGCCTAGTTTGAGATCACCAGTTTTACACATTGAGGATGATTCTAGGGGAGTCTCTCTTTAGAATGCTTATTGAATAAAGGCCGGCGCACAATAGATACGTTTTCAGGTTTTTTGACAGATAGCCCATGCATTATCTGTCAAAAAATCCAAAAACGTATCTATTGTGCGCCAGCCTTAAGCATTTAATTCAAATCAAATGCATTTAATTTCCATCGTTTGCATCAACCATTCAGTGGGATATGAACATCAAAACAAAGTATGCGTTTTTCGGTGACACTTATACATACACACATGCATCGAGGCGAAGATAAACAAACACAACAGGAAAAGAAAACTCGGAGTAGAGAACTTACGAAGATCTCCCTGCAACCTTCTCTGGCAGCAAAGAAACTCTCCACCGTAATCGTGCAAAAGCTCCCTCCGGAATTTCCCCTGCCGGCGCCGGTGGTGTAGTGGTAAGCGTGACTGCTTCCTGCACATTCGATTGCCGTCAATGGATGGCAATCGATATCCGTCGGTGATGGGCACTAGATTGCGGAACAGAGACCGACGTTAAATAAAGGAAAGAAGGAATTTCCCCTGCCAACATCAAAATCACGCAAAACCTGCTCCGCCGAGAACGCGAGACAACTCCGTCGAAATTGCGTAGAACCTCCATTGGCAGCATCAGAAATCTCCACCGGAATCATGCGGGCCCCTCTACCTAAAACACGAGAAAATACCGTACAGATTTCCTGAAACTTCCGTTGGCAGCAGCGAAAATCACCACCGTGTATTCGAGAAAACTCCGTTGAAACTGGAATCTCCGCTGGCAGAATCAAAAACCTTCACCATGTGCAGAACCTCTTCCGTTGAGAACGTGAGAAAACTCCGTTAAAATTCCCTGGAATCTCCACTGGCAGCATCATAAATCGCCACCGAAACCGTATGGAACCTCGTCCGCCTTGATCGTATGAAAACGCCATCGAAATTTCGCATTTTTTATGCAATTGTAATATATTTATTTGTCAACATCAACAGACTCAATGTCCTCTTCTTCTTCTTCGCGTTTCAAGCTTATTGCATATCGCATACTAGCTTATTGCGTGCTCTCAACTTAGTGTTCTAGATGCACTTCCACAGTTATTAATTGAGAGCTTTCGATGCCTGTACCATTTTTGCATTGGTATAATTGTGTGGCAAGTCCAATCATACTTCTATGCCCAGGGAAGTCGAGAAATTTTCCTACCCGAAAAATTCCTAGACCGGACCGGGAAATCGAACCCAGCCACCTTCAGCATGGTCTTGCTTTGTAGCTGCGCCTTTACCGACTGAGCTAAGGGAGGCCCCAACAGACTCAATGTAGCCCCAATGTATTTTATTTAGTCAAACCAAGTCAAACGTAATCCTGGTGGATGAACCCTTTTTCAGAACAAGACAAAGTTCCTAGAACCTTCGTTGGCAGCTGCTAGAATCGTCTTCGAAATCATGCAGAATTTAATTCGCCGAGAAGGCAAAAAAATCCGTTGAAACTTCTAGGAACTCCCGCTGTCAGCATCAAAAATCCCGCGGAACTTCGTCCATCGATAAAGGGAGGAAAATGCCTGGAGCTTCCGTCTGCAACATCCAATCTCTTCACTGGTATCGTGCAGATCCTCTTTCGCCGACAATGCGCGGAAACTTCGTCGAAAGTCTCTGGGAACCTCCGTTGGCAGCATCTGAATTTTCCAGGGGAGTTTCGACGAAGTTTTCAGATATTCACGGCGAAGAGGGTTCCGAGAGATTTCGGTGGAGATTTTCGGTGCTACCAAAAGAGGTTCCAGTGAGCTTCGGCGGAGTTTTCTCACGTTTTCGGTGGAGGCGGCTCTGCACGATTCCGGTGGATATTTTTAATGCTGCCACCGGAAATTTCAACGGATTTTTTCTGCGGAATAATTTTCTCAAGTCAAGAGTGTGGATTTGAGCGAACCGAAGCGAACAACAAAACAGGACAAAACTTTTCATGTATACATGCATGTATTAGTGGGAGGTGTCACTTACAACTACACGCAGCCAAAATGCACTGAGAAAATGCATTTTTTTTTGTTATCGTAAATGCACCTCAAGTGATCGCTAGTCCCAAGCATCGTCTATTGTTTCTCTGTGTAATTACAGCAGATCTGGCAATAACAGAGTGGCAACCGTGGGTGGTCAATCATGCTCATACTCATTCTCATGCTTATGATTTGTCGATCTTGTTTTCCGTACTCAGTACCACTGCTACCGCCGCCAGGGAGGCATTTCTCACACCTGGACCCTACCTATCGACCCATCAACTCATGAACCGGGGACCAACGGCTTTACTTCCCATCCGAAGGAAGGCGTGATAAGAGATTTTATGCCTCAGAACATCTCGGCGGCACTGACTGGAATCGAACCCAGATCCTTTGGGGTGACACCACGGATCGATGTTCTTTAGTTACAAAAAAAAATCAAACGGACAGGCCTTAATACAAGCTCAAGCTGTAAGCAAGCATATAAAGAAAACAAATCAACACAGAACGGATCAGAAATTAAATGTTTTACATGCATGTCAGATGCATGTTCGTATTGCTTGCTCATCGTATTGGAATTTCATTCTCACTGCTCGATTCAGACTTCTGGTGTTCATAAAGAAACCCATCGATATGAGGATTTCAATCAAATGGAAGGCGAGTTTCGCAATTAATATTTACATCTGCAGCTAACGAAACGAACATCTTCATTAAAACTTTACTGCCTTATGCGATCGAACGCCTTAACCTACCTTCCCAATTAATTAGCCTGGATTATTGAAATTCGACACCTATGGGAGCGTTCTCGAAAGGAATTCCATCCAGAGCAGCAAAACAATTACCAAGCGAACTGCAAATCATCAAAAAAAAAAAATCGATTGCTTTTCAGCAAAGGAATCCAACACCGAAAAAAAAAACAAACACCCATTCTACGGTTCAATCCTTGAACTGGACCGCAGTCATTCCAATGCACCACAAAAACGACACAGGCGATAAAATGTGACAATAAAATACTTTTACCATCGGGACAGGAGCACTGATAGCATCTCGAAAAGCGATTTTACTTCCATCATCGCGCGACCATCTCTCGTACATCAATGCAACCCGGGGGCATTCCATACTCTCTGTAGATTTTATTTTTTGTGCTATCAATTCCAAACGGGCTGCAAAAAGACGTCAAGATTCGGAACAGACGGCAAATGCTCTTTAATGTCCCTCCCCGCAAGCGGAAAATCTCTCGCCGGCCAGCCATACAGTGAGGTATCGGTATCGGGAAGTCGCACTACTGGCTCTTCATCTTTTCCGAAAGTGTACATCCCAACTGCCCCCGGGCAGTCAATGGTGCAGAACGATACAGACGGAGGAGGGCCAGGAAAAAATGGAGATACTGTCGAAAAGACGAATCAAGGATAGAATTGCACTTTTGGGTCGTCGCAGAGTAGTAAAGTAGAGACAAAAAAAAAGTCGTCAGCTGAACTGCTCCTGAGCACTAACTGACGACTTGCGGCTATTCCATACATCAATCCATCTACCTTCTTCAGTTCGATGAATCGCCCCGTGGCAGACGCAAACATCGGAAGGAGAGGTAGCTTGTCGACGAAAACCGTATCCGACAGTTGTCATTGTCATCGAGCGATTTTGGGGCACTGCAGCAGCAATTTATTTGACAAAAGTGGTAAATCGATATTTTGAGATCTGTCAGCAGCCGGACTTCTTTTTTTTTGCAAGGAATGTCTCTACTTCTTTTACAATTGGTGAAAGCTTGCTATTGGGAGAATTGATACTGAAAATGATACTTTAAGTGAAATTGTTACTGAGATTTAAAGCATTTTGAGAATTTCTTTAGATGACTACTTCGTCGTTTGGATTTCTTTTCCGTCAAACGTATTCAAAAATAATTAAGACAAGAATTTTCATTCAACTTTTTAAAAAATCTCGTCGGAACGTTGCATCATTTCTTCAAACAGCTTAACGCAGTTGCATGTCATCTAGTCGTCACAGCGTTGGAGGAAACTTCGGGGTCATCCACAAATTATGAATTAGGTATCTAAAAGATAAACGAAAATGATTTTACCTTCAACTGTTGTTATGCCAAAAACTGAACGTACAATAAATGTGCATATGAAATACTGATCATTGCATTAGAAAATTTTGAAATCTTACTAATCTTTAAGGTGGGGGCGGGCATAGGGTTTAACTTCAAATCTTACACTCTCTTACAATAAAGAGAGGGGGGCTTACAAGCCACCAAAAACCCTTGTATAATTTGAGGATGACCCCTTGAGATAATCCTACACAAAGCTAAACAGAGCAACTTCTATAGCTTCCTTCGAGTTGATTTCCGTCCCATCTTCAAAAGGTAAATTTATCGTATTGTGTTCGATGTTCACGTTGTTTGGATAAAATAATCGTTATTCGAAAGTAAACATTAGCTTTTCCCATTCCATCTCACACCGATTTGGTGTTTATCTTTCGATAAAAACTATTACCCTTGACCTTCCTTTGCTACACAATAAAGAAAGGAGCGACTAACCGAAACAAGGGAAAAGTTCAATCCTCAGGTGTGTCCATTCTGAGCTAGATTGTGGCCGGTATATGGTTGCCAGAGGTGCTGCTTGAGAAGATTTTCAAGTTTGCCTACAAATTACCACCGGCCAGAAGGGTCTTCTGAGGCAAAGGGTTCCTTCAAACAACACCTGAAAATAAGAAAATCAGAAACTGTTGGATCAAGTTTCATCCTTAGCGTTCCGTTTGGATCACTAGCAGCGGGGTGTTTTGAAGGCAGGTGGGTCGTTGTATAGTTTCTCTCCAAATGGTTTCGTGTTGATCTTTTTTATTCAATGAAGGATGTTCCAAAAATTATGTTTTGTTTTTCATTAAAGCTTTCTGCTCACGCTTTAAGATTGAAGATTGGGCTGTAATAAGCACAGGCTCAATGCATGGAAATTCCTCTAACAGTATTAGGAAATTGATGCACGCTTCTATTTTTCCTAAAAAGACATTATTCAGGACAATTTCCATAATAATGTGTTTCGAGTAGTAGAAAATTGAGCAAACTTAAATAATATCAATGTCACATTCAGTGTTGGCAAAATCATCAATAAAATAATATTTTTCCGCACCCGTACGCTCCCAATATCACGCGTGATATTCTAACAACAAATCATGCTTGATATCATTTTACAAGCTCCTTTGATATTGCGAGACTATTCACAACGTGCAAAAATCAAACTGAAATGATTCCGTTGCACATCGTTTTCTTAGAAAGAGAAAGCATAGTTTGCTATCTTTTTTTACTCTTCACCTATGGCAGACACGAAGCTTCTGCTGCCAGCAGTGATGTTGGCTTCGGGTCGCGGTCGGATGTAAAGCCAAATTCTTGAAACTTAAACTTTCCACGGTTTGGTAAGAATTATTCATATCGTCCGGACATTTTCCACAGAGATGGCGCTGTTCTGCAGGTAGGAAGGGATACAAAATACCCATATAGAATTTGAGAGAAGTGGAAATAATTCGCTTTCGGTGCATACTCAGGTCAAAAAAGTGAACGACAACCTAAATAAATAAGTCAGGGACTTTGTCGTTTAGTATTTTCCCGGAAATTATTTTAAAACAAGCTACAATTAAATAAAAATGATTTTTTTCTTATACAGTTTTACTTGCTGTACTACCAGTCCCCAGAGAGCTATAAAAATTCAAATTTAAGAGATAAAATTTGCTCTAACCAGTTCAATTTATCAACATGCAATGTATTTTACTGGCACTCGATTTGTGATTTCCGTCTCACATACTACAAAATTGAGTACCGTAAAACGGGGTTCCTTTGATAATGCGGGTAACTTTAGTATATATTTTTTTTTCCTTTGGTTTGTTTTTTCCGTCGATCTTGTTTTCCGTGCTGAGCACCAATGCTACCGACGTGCCAGGAAGGCAGCTACCACACCTGGACCCTACCTATCGACCCATCAACTCATGAACCGGGGACCAAAGGCTTTACTTCCCATCCGAAGGAAGGCGTGATCAGAGATGTTATGCCTCAGAACATCCCGGCGGCGCCCACTGGGATTGAACCCAGGCCTGCTGGGGTGAGAGGCAATCACGCTTACCACTACACCACCGGCGCCGTTTGATAGTATAATGTAAAGATTAAATTTAGTCGCTGCGCTTTTTCCAAACTAGAAACATTGGTTCGATATTGTAGCTTAGGGTATATCCGTTGATATCGTATACAGTTTTTATACAGTATGTGTTACATATTTTAAAAACATATTAAAAACAATTTTCGTGTTTTCGCCTGTTTGAAAAAGCGCTCAAACCATCACTTATGAAATGTATTTCCTATATAGCCATCACAAATTCAATGTGGTATTCTTATTGCTTATGATATTTTCTGATTATATACTCATTCAAAGTTTCATATAAGAACTAAATTGTTTGAGTTTCACCCTTTTTTTCTACATTCATCGAGCATTATCAAAGTAACCCCAAATCAAAAAAACTGAAGTTCGGTCACAAAACTATACAAATAGTGCAAATGATTTATTTTTCGTTAAACATATTACTAACGAATCGACTCTTGGATCCTTAGTTCTTGTTTTAAAAATTTAAAATTTGAAAATAATTCATTGTCGTTAAAATTATTTAGAATATACTTTAAAAAACTATCAATGTTACCCCGTTTTACGGTACCTAACACTGCAAAACATATCTGCCCAAGTAACAATCTAAATGCTTGGAAGATTTATTCTTATTTTATCATTGTTTTATCATAGCATCCCTTGCAGCCTGTGGTTGTATTACGGTTTTGTGTGCTTGTCATAAAATCAGGCCGTCAAGTCGTCTATAAAACTGTTTTATGACTACTAAATTAAAACTCAGACTTCATAGTTTTAACGGTAGCTGTAAAGTGGTTCTGCATCACTACTTATAACTGAAGAATAAAACCAAAACAAAACATACAATTATGTTTTATGGTACACTTTTTATGACCGATATAAAATTTGAAGCAGTCTTAGACCTTCATTAAAGCTTCATTACAACTATCATCTTTATCAGAGGCCTAAGATTCACAGATAAGAGATATACTGCTACAACAAAAAATACTCTGAAATTTTTTGTCATTATAAAAAACAAATCTATTCAGATATATGAAATGAAAACCCCTTCAGTGCTTCTGAACACGATGAAGATGAGACGATCGACAATATGAAACTCCTGGAGGAACTACAGTTATACGATCCCTACATAAGGCACAGTGCGGTGAAGGAGCTCTTAAAAATATTGAACAAGCGGCTTTCCGATACACTTCCGAAAGATCCCCGAACCCTTCTTAAAGCAACGCCGACAGTTTCACTAAATCCGTTTGGAGATGGCCAGTATTGACATCACGGCTTTAAACCTTGTATTAAAAAAGCTTTTAGTGGATCCAATAAGCATTTCTTACATCTTGATTACAAGCGAAAATAGGAGGATCGCTTGGAATGTTGATTTTTTGACAGGTGGTCATGGTTTTTGTTTTGTTTTGATTCGCTGTACCGAATAAAACCAGCAAGCTAGTTATATAGCTTAAATATAACTTAACGCTCTCAATTTGGACTACGACATGCTAAGATAGAACCATTAGGTTTATGTTATGCTGTAGAATTCCAATCTAGGAGAATATGTTATATTGAGGTATTTTTAAGGAGTAGCAAGTTATAACGAAAAAAAATGTCGCCGTATGAACAAATTTCACACAGTATGAATAATAACGCTTTAATTGATAGGCAATAAAACACTTTCATACATCTATGTATCATTAAATAATATGTGACTGGTTATTGCTCAACAGTAGTAACAGTTTTGTACTAAATAGATAATCTTTTAATGACTCTTTAATGCATGGTGCTAATGCAGACAAATTAAAAATATCCCTATATTTTAGTATTCATATGGCGCACTAAATTTATGCTCCTATTTGGTATAATAATCACCATAAATATTGCACGGCATGCTGTGAAGCATATACAGATTGGTTTAAAATTATAATAAAGTCGTCTTATTTCCAATGTACAATAATATCAGCCATTATTACCAACTGACAAGGATCATGATTTCACATTAAAAACATCGAAAGAATAAAACCACAATAAAATATTTCTCAATATTAACTATCATCCAAAAACCCCAACTTAAAACCTTCAAAGTTGTCAAAATGTTTTGCGTATCATGTTTTATCAACTTCTTCAGGAGCGATTTATGCGGTTGTAATATAGTTTTATGGTAGTCATTAGAAGGCTGTTAAAACTTTCTGACCTGGAGGAGGTTTTATGTTTTCATTTTTAACAATCACGTCTAGAGTGTGATAAAACTGACATAAATCCTATGCACCTAAAGTAGTTCGCATATCAAGTTTTAATGACTGCATTAAAACTGGGCCAATTGGCCATGACATGGCTGTATTGCGGTTCTCAGGAGAGTGTTAAAGCAATGTGGTCGTCAGTGAAGGTTTTATAATTTGGTTATATCAACTGCTATAAAACTTAAATAAAACAAAAATTGTTGCTTGGGTGGTACGTCTATATATGCATTTTGATTAACATCCGAAGTCCCTCCTTTTTTACATATTCTGCACAAAAGATACTTTCTGCCCCGCCCCATTCATAAAAATCGGCAAGAAATCCTGTGAGGGGTGAGCTATTTTGTGTGCAGAATGTGTAAAAAAGGAGGGACTTCGGATGTTAATCTAAATGCATGTATAGAGGAATCAGATATGTTTTGCTTTGCACTGTCCTCTGTGAACAATTAACGGAAAACAGATTATGTGTCATTTCCGATAGATGTCACCACAAATAACAGTAGTGACATCTGATGGAAAATAAATGCCGAAGCTTGACAATATGATTAATTGTATCTGGTGAGATTTGTTAGCTTGATATTAGTAGCTACGATACCACGGCTTGTAACATCATCCGCAGTTTATTACTTTCAATCACATTCAATATCGAAGCATTTTTTTTTTATTTGTTCTCTTCATCTCTTATAGTAATAATTTACTGCATACACCAAATTGGTAAGATGGTCGTCGAGTGAATGTGTACTACCCAAGAAACATTTTGAGTTTTATAAAATACTACAAAGCTACTATAAAACAAAATTCATAAAACCCTGATCAAGAATGCTTTGCCATTGATGCATCCACCAAAACCTCATTGATGCTAGAATATGTCTAGTTGGCCCACTCTGGAGAAGGTTCTGAAGGGTATATTTTCGAAGCTCTTCAAGATTGATTTACTGCAAAATGGTTGTACGATACACGCATTGAGATCCATTTCAAAACTGTATTTAAGCTACAATAAAAGCTATTTGGCAACAATTAAAACCATTATCCGAGCCATTTACCCTAACTGCTTGCTAAGTTCACTAGAAAAACAACAATCAAGATAAAAAAAAGGATTCATAAATACCATCCGATCTTATCAAAATAATAAAATAAAAACTGATCGTATAAAAATCTTGCCGAATTTCCAAAATTATTAAATAGTTCTCATGAAGTGGCCTAGTTTTAGGTGCCATATAAAATTTGACGTGTAATGTACGTGAAAACATCGAAAAACTTGAGTCCACCTACGGAAAACATAGATTTGACTAATTATTTAACATTAAGAAAAAAAAATATTCTTCAGATCGATCATTAAGCTTAACCGAGATTTTTATTTCTCATGCTTTTGCATTATTAATATTTCTCATTGCTAAATTAACTAAAATAAAGGTATATGCAAGGAAATATAGATTGAAAATCGAAGATTGTAAAAAACAAACAAATTAATTGTAATATGGCGGAGGCATAAAAGTTGATTTTCATGGGCCATTTATAAAAAGTTATTTTGCTTTCAAGAAATCCTTAACAAATTCATAAGGGTTTGAAATGGCTTTTACGAAGAAAACTTGTAGACTGAATTGTATTTATCTAAAGCCATTTTGCTTGATCCTAACCCGTTCAGATTTATGGCAGCATTTATGGCGGCAATGTTGCCTACAAAATGTTAAACGTCAAAGTTTGTTTATCTTTCGATAGTTGCGCTGAGCGATTCAGCGTTTTTTCAGGCGATTCTCTCCCATGGCTTAGAAGCAGTTACTCAGAAAGTGTTCACAACATTTCGCATTTCGCACAGCTGTAACCTCGATCATTCCCGAAAAGATCCCCTTCTTCCGGATGATTCTGGAATTGCACCATCAAACGATGCAGGAATGTACGGTTGAATGAATTTTTTCCAAGTGATGACCCTATCACCGAATAAAATCGCAGCTATGGATCGGAAACCAACTAGTGTCCGCTAACTGACAGTTTCAGTGGTTTGCTGTCGGTACTGACGCAAGTTATTCCGATCTTCATCTATTCGCAAGGTCTGGAGAAGGCTGGTCTGTTTTCAGACTGTTTTGACAATGTTTTATGAATTTGAGGACCACGCTCACTTCACTCTTCTCCACAAGATGCTCAGTCGTTGGTGGTACCCGTTCCGCCGGACGTGCTGGTTCTTCTAAAGAGCTAAATTTTACTGAATTCGACTTCCCTTCGGTCGTAAGCCTCGCTTGAATTTTTCCTCCAACTTCGTTTATCATTCGAGATATCCTTGTCATAAATTTGGTTTTTATTCACCATGAGGATCCATCCTTAAAATTCAATTTGTAAACAGAGGAGATCTTATGATACACTTTTAAAAGCCGAAAAGGCAACAATATATACATTTTACTCTCATTGAAAACCGAATGGTTTTATGATTGCTTTTATAATGATAGAACAAATTTATAGAGTATTTTATCAAGACATCAATAAAAAATTGCTAATGAAGTTTATGATTGATTTTTAGAACAGTTTTATGGTGGGATTGAGAACTACTTTAAATTTAATTTTAAAACAAGACAGTTTTTGACATCTCTCCAGACTGTAAAAGATTTTTAAAACAGCAAAAAGGTGAACTACTAAGCAGGAACGTTTTACACTGTGAAATGCTGTATTTAAACTAAATGGCTTATTCATTGCCATTATAAAACCATCATAAATCAAAGTGGATGCCATATGATTGCAGAATTGTTACTTGGGTAGTGAATAATGATGAAGGTATTCTTTTGGCCGGTTGTTCAAAATATAATACTACACCCAACCGGGGCATATAAGATTCGATTACAATTATGTGGGATTCATCATCGTAGGATGTTAGTGGAGACCACATGAACTGAGGATACGATATACCAAGCTGTGGTCCAATGCAAGAAAATGGAGATAGAAAAATGTGGACTGTATACGTGAGTAAAATTAATCATGTCAAAAAAAGAAGGTTGCCGAGTGGGAAAGGGGACTCAAACCATGAACGTTGCGATTATCAGACCTATGCTTTCTCCACGGCTCTCTCCATGTTTTGAGTTATGACTAGGCTAAAAGCAAACAAAAAGCGCTCATTTCTTCTCATGCTCGACTTCGTATGCTTTTCTGCTGGAGAGATTCGAGGCAAGTGTGTGGGTTGTTCTACAATGTTATAAATAAAAAACTTACTGGTATAGTCGAAAGCGTATAGACAGAACACGAAATAAAAAAGACAAAAAACCATTACACCGTCTGCAAGTTCAACTTCTAACATTCGCTGTGATGTTCATGAACAGAGGATGATAGGAAAAGTAACTATCATTCATTGTTACAAATTTTTGGTTTGCGTGTAAAAACTTGAATCTCAGGCAAATTTTACAAAACTTCATATAGCACAGTTGTTTGAAGATGTACAGCTTTGATTATCTCGTCAACCTTTCATAAGATTATATCTTTTACAACTTCGCCTAAGACAGCAATCCTCCACCTTGTAGAATAAAAAAAACATTGTATCGCTGTGCCATTTTTGCGGCCAATTCATGAACTATTTTTAACAACCATATTGTAGTGCAAATTAATCCAAGTAATTTCACTGAATACATTAAATCAATTTGATACCTGAACGTTATTTATTTCTTGGCCAACTATGCATTGATTTCAGGAAACCAGTGAGAACCTACAAGTTTAAAAAATTGCTGAGAATATGAAAGAAGTTTAAAGAACTTAGGAAACATTTCGGAAACTTCTCTGAAGAAATGACGTGAACTCTAGAGATCTTCACTAAAATCGCAGAAATAAGTTCCGTGTTATCAAAGCATAAACCGACGATTTCGGGGAAGTTTCATGAACAGAATGCAGGATAATAACCCTAATGATTCCCCAAAGGGTTTGGATGAAACCCGGAATACGTTGTTAAGCAAAAAAAAAACATAACAATTTTATTAGGGGAGGGAACTTACGTAACATTGCGGGCATATCAGCTTCAACTTCAAGGTGGAATCAGCAATAAATTTTTTTAGAATTTATTTTGGAGAGCCGTAGGCTAGTTCATCTCGTAACGTTTGAGGAGTTCTATCACGTCAAGGATATCCAGAAAACTTCAGAGATATCAATAAATCATCTAAGAAGTCTGCAGATCTTTAGGCGAATTGTGAAAACATTCCCGATAGTTAGGTCTAAAGTTCCAGGGAAACTCAGAGATCTTATTGGCAGTTCCAAAAACTTCAGTTATTAACTGTAGCTATTGGGATAAGTGGAAGTATGATATGTAAATTTATAATTCCATGAACTTCAGGAAAAAGTTGCGAAACTAAGTTCAGTCTTTAAGAGAAAGAGCTGATTACAGTTTTATCATCGTCAATGTTACAATCCAGGAGATGAAAACTTCATCAGGGCTTGTTTTAGATTAAGATCATAAAACTTTTTGCGCTGATCGAAAGACGACATAGCTTTATGTCTCCTGAGAAAAGCAAAGTTTAAATACAGATGGTCGGACATCAAACATCCCCTATGAAATATTACAGGTTTTATCATAGTCTTGTACGCCATGATTTAGTCTTGAAGAATATATAATAAATATTTAATGTGAAGGAGCTTGGACCCATGATTTTATGTTCAGTAAGCATAATCGGTCGCAACAAGGCCACCAAACTGCCTTTTCCACAAAACAATTACGGCCAAGTTTCTGTTCTACTTCCTGTTACTACGATAACAATAACGCTTCAGAAGGATTTGATATAGATTTCCGATCAACACGGCTTTCTTCAAACACGCATATTAAAGGGTGTCCACGATGAAATTGCCACACACAAAATTGATTCGCAAAATTCGAGTTTTCATCCGATTGTCATCAAGTTTTCAGGGATTGAGAAATAACTATTAAACTTCATTTTACCATTTTACTCGTATTTTATTTACAGTCCATACGCAAATGCCCGCACCTTGGCCTTAGCCCCGGCCATAAGATTCTGCACAACCTGTGAATCAACCGTTTTTTGCATGTAAACCCATACTTTCTTCAGTTCCTCGACTGTCTTCACTACCTTAGGTCGTTTAAGAAGGTGCTGCTTCATAATCGCCCAGAACTTCTCGATGGGGCGGAGCTCCGGAGTATTGGGAAGGTTGAACATTTTCGGCACGAAATTGACCTTATTGTCCGCATACCACTTCAGCACGTCCTTGGAGTAGTGGCATGAGGCCAAATCCGGCCAGAAGATTGTTGGGACGTTGTGGGCCTTCAGGAGAGGAAGCAGCCGCTTTTGGAGGCACTCTTTTATGTACACCTGTCCGTTCATCGTGTCCTGGGTCACGAAAGGTGCACTCCGCTTCCCGCACGTGCAGATGGCTTGCCAAACCAGGAATTTCTTCGCAAATTTGGACATCTTCTGAGTGCGGACATGCTCCGGAACGCTAAACTTATCCTTGGCCGTGAAAAACAGGTTGCCGGGGATCTATTTGAAGTCGGCCTTCACATATGTTTCGTCGTCCATGATGCAGCATTCAACTTTCGTCAGCATGTTGAGGTACAACTTCCTGGCACGGGTTTTGGCGGACTTGTTCTGCTTCTCGTCGCGATTAGGGGCCTTTTGTATCCTTGAACGTTCGAAGCCCAGCCTTAGTTTTGGCCTTCTGGACAAAACTTCGGCTTAGGTGCAGCTTCTTAGCCACATCCCTAACGGAGGCGTTCGGATTTCGGTTGAAGGCCCCAACTACGCGGTTGTGATTTTTGGTGTTGTACGGAATACTTTTTCCTTCACTTCTGGGTTTCCGATCGGTGGTCAACCGTTCCTCGAACCGCTTAATCACTCGCGACACCGTGGAATTCGCGATTCCCAACGTTTTAGCGATGGAACGATTCGAGAGATCCTTGTTCTCGTGATGAATGCGCAAGATTTTATCACGCACGAGCTGTTCTTTCGACTCCATTTCCGCGAGTTTTGATCACAGGACTTTAAAACTTGCAGGATGTAAATAATGCACTATGAACTAAATCCACCCAAATTTTCATTAAATTCTACCCAACGGTTAAAAAGTTAGAGCAATTTCATAGTGTGGCAATTTCATCGTGGACACCCTTTATTTCTTTAACGTACTCGTTCCTCCAACCTAATTTCAATACACTTTATCTCATAACTCCGATTTACACTAAAACTCTAAAATGTGAAGTAGTTTGAGATTTAACCCATAATGTTCTGTTCAATAATCAAAATCGGTCGCCACTAGGCCACCGAGCTCCTTATGTTACAAAACAATTACGATTTAGTTCGCGTTCATCTTGCTGTTACTAGATTTCGGTCCCGGTGGACCTCCCAGACGTCGACAACAACTTCTCTTGAGAAGGATTTGATAAGAATTTCCGATCAACGCGTCTTAATCAGATGATCTTCTATTCAGTAAGCAAAAGTGGCAGCCATCAAGCTTGCCAAGTTCCTCAATTAATGTATAGTTATTTGGTAAAGATTGAAATAAATTTAACTAAATAACTGGGTAGGATTTCATCCGAAAAATCTCTAATCAGCTGATTTTTCTAAGGAAAAAAATACGGATAGAGGATTTCGAAAATTCATCCTTCATCGCAAAACCATAAAGAAAATCTAGGTCTTAGAAATTTGTTTGCAAAACCTAAGACTTGGAAAAGTAATTAAGGTTCAGAGGTTTAATTGCTGGACGTAGGATAGCAACAATTATAATCCTGGGCATAATTTTTTTTTTGTATGTACCTAGCAAAATTTTGGCATTTCAAACTTTGTTTTTTTTTCAAATTCACTGATATAAAAGGATCAGAATTTTGTAATTTTTGATTTATTTTTAATTTTTGACATGATAGCAATTCTGAAAGCCTTTAGCTTAGATTTAGTTTCTTGTTTTCAATATTTTGAGAATTCAACAAATTTGCGAGATCTTGGACTAAGACAAATATTGATAAGAACACAAGTATGGACAAGTTTTTTAAGATTCCGGATGTAATTTTTTGTTTCAGATGCTGGCAATCAACTTTATATAAGGTTTCGTTTTTTGGAAAATTTTGAAGCATTTGAACTGAGATCTTTTTTTAAATATTGGTTCTGAAAAATATACAAACCGGTTTTAGGGCTTCAAAATTCGTATGTGCAATTCAGAATAGGGAAAAAGTAACACAATTCAGGGATTAATTGAACATTTTTTTTTTTGATTTTCATTAAAATTTTGGAGATTGTATAATTTTTAAAGAAAGTTATTTTAAAGTTTTTTAAGATCTCAGCTTGAGGAATCATGAGCTAGAAATTTCTTAAATATGGAAATATTGATTTATTTGTTTTTTAATCAATTTGATAAGGATCAATCGAATTAGCTTTACAGAGCCGAGGATTCTTGGTCACTTTACAATACATCTTAAAACTATAGTCAAAAGGAATAACACAATAAACACTTTATCTTCCGGTATCCAAAAAGCTTCCTTCATCAGAACGGGAGCCGCTTCTAGCGGTTTCATTGTATGGCAGTATCGCCAACGGGGGTCAGAGCGCTTCCATTGCAGAGATGAACGCAAAACGCAAAAAGCACTCACACACTCATCACTAAACGGTTGCTTTCCAAAGTCGACGACGCATCGACCGAAAGAACTGCTGATGAAGAACAATGAGGAGGACAATGAGCAGATCTAGGCCAAATAGCTAAAATATAAACACACACAGAAACAAATCCGATTTCATTTTCATGAATAAAAAATCATGAAATGAAAAAACTTGCCATCCCATGAAGTCGTAACAATGATTCATGATTTCGGGATGGAAATTCATGATTCCATAATGCAGAGGAATCAAGACCGCTACAAGCGTTACACGTACTTGGCAAACCGTATTCATAAACCGCACTACATAGGTATCTCTTATACGCCTTTTGCCTTCCATCTTATACAAGTACTTATAGTCTAGTGGTCAAGGTATGGGTTTAATGATCGTTGGGTTCTTGGTTCGAATGCAGTCTGTTGCTTTATTTTATTCTTTTTACATTTTAATCCAAAATAACATACGCCCTTTCAAATGCCGTATAAAAACTTTTTTTTTGTTTGCCCCAACCAGAGATATTACCATTTGGAAAATGCATATTTTTAGTACAAAAACGTCAATAACTCTTGATCGGCGAAAGGTATTGACAAGCTTTTTGGAGCAAAAATTTGCGCCTTCTAAAGATCTAAAAGTCATTTGAAGACACCTTTGCTGAGAAATTTTAAATAAGAAAACTAGAGCAAAATAACTGTTTTTTATAGTGCCACCCTAACTTAATTCAAGAAAATAGCTCTAAATCGGCCAATTTAAGAGATACAAAAAAGTTGTTATCAACACAGTTGCTTGAAATTAGCTCAGCTATAACTTTGTCGGAAAATGTATATCTTAATTTATTCAAACAAAAAAGTCAGATTTTTGGTTTTAATGATAATAAGAACCACCCTAGAATTCATTGTCATAAAAATGAAGGTCTAACTATAAGGAACAACTTTGTAGAAGAGACTTTTAGTCTAAAGTTTCAATTTCAGGCTCAAAACATATCATTCCACCTAAATCTGCATTCTGGACCACTGTGCAGTGAAACCAAGTTTGTGCTGGAATTCGGTCATTTTTACTCTCGCCTAATTTTTCAATATAGCGTGTTCGATATTTTTCAATAAATCAATTCAAACGACAATTTGTCGAAACTCTTAGCACTTCCACTCAAATTAACAATACCATCTTGTTGGGGAAACATTACCCATTCTGATGGTGGTGTTAGTTTGTGTAGGAGTGCTAAGAGTTTCAACAAATTAACGTCTGAATCTTTGATTACAAAGATAGATACGTCGCTTTGAAAAAGTAATCGAGGAACCATAGCTCATCTAATCGACATGACATGTGAGGTTAAGTTATAAAAAACTGGATTGCTTTTCACGAAAAAATACACACTTAAAAACATCACAAATTTTCGCCCAAAAAAAACTGTTCAAACGTCAATAACAAAAAAATTGCATGATTTTTAAACTAACGTTTATGGAAGCTTATTACGGAGTTTCAAGTGTTAGGGCCACACTGACCTGGATTTGACTCAACGATTTTATAGGCATTTTTTCACCATATTACAAGGTAAGGTTAGGTTTTCTTCATTGGAGAGGCTTTCAGCCTGGGACTGGTTGCCTCCGATCCATATTACAATTTTTTTGCACATAAACTAATCTTTAGGACATACATTTTGTGAATCCAGCCACAAATCTAGGATTGACTACTCAGAATTGGGTTTGGAATGATCAAGGTTTGGGTATGTTTGAACTGGTGTGTTTTTGATAAAAGATGTCGTAAAATTCATTCAAAAGACTGTCGCACTCCATTTCAAAAGACTTGCAATCCAAATGTACCACCACTACTGCCCATGTGTACTGTCCATGGAAACATAGACGATCCGGTAACCACGAAACTGTAAATGTGGACAGTTTATCATTTTCATAGAACCAATTAGTGTGAAACCCAAAAATTCTTAGAATTTCATGGAAAATTCAATTTGGTGATGACTTAGCCCAGATGTGCCTAAAAATCACACTAATAAAGTATTTAAAAAAAAACGTGACGATTTCATCAGATACTTTGTGTACGGTTTAATTTGACTTTGACCACCAAGTAGTCGTGGAACAGGTTCCGGAAATACCCTAGATGTGGCCAATTTATCATTTTCATAGAACAAGTCGTGCGACACCTCAACATTTGCAGAATTTCATGAAGAATTCACCAAAGTCCACACCAACATTTCCGGGGTTGGGTCTGGGTTCAATCCCAGCCGAGGTCGGTGGGATTTTTCGGAAGCATAAAAATCTCTGGTCACGTCTTCCTTCGGAAGGGAAGTAATGCCATTGGTCCCGGCCCATGTGTGTTGTTGAATGGGAGCGATATCCTACGCAGGTGTGGAAGCTGCCTTCCTGCACATTCGATTGCCGTCAATGGATGGCCGTCGGTGATTGGCACTATATTGCGGAATAGAGACCGACGTTAAATAAAGTAAAGAAGAAGAACATTTCCGGGGCAACATTGTCCGTCCATCTGGTGGACTCAGAACAGGTTCTGGAAACCCTAGAAAAGTGGCCAATTTAAAGTTTTCGTACGACCAACCTAAAATATCAATAGGGTTTTGCGGATAGTTGTAGAGGAAAATTAGGGATAATTGTACAGGAATTCAGGCAAGGTTGCAAAGACTCATTTCAGCTAAAACAATGTTTTTCTAAATTATGAATTAAGTAGATGTCATGATCAAATTTTGAATTAGTAGGATACAAGAAGAGGTTGCAAAGAATGTGTTTGACATATTACACCTGTTTATTTCACTTCATGAGAGTCACAATCAGCGATTTTTCACAAACTCACTCACTCACTTACTTACTCACTCAGCGATCAGCAAATCGCTGATTGTGACTCATAGAAAGCAAAATTTACAGGTTTTATGTTTCCAACGCATACTTTGTAACCTCTTCTTGTAAGTTACAAGTAAAACATGCCATCATACCATCTTTTGGTTTTATTATTCCGAAAAACATTATTTTAGCTGAAATGAGTCTTTGCAACCTTGAATTCAGGGAAGAATTACAATGGAATATATGTAGCTAGAAATTTAAGCAAATTTTGAAAGGAATTTCATGAAAATTGTAAGAAGAAGTAATGGTGAATTTTATGGTAGTTCTGAAGAGACTATTATGAGGGTTATAATTATAATTTTAGAAAACTTCAAAGCAAATCTGAGTCTCTTTCCTTCAAAGTGAATCAACCATACGGAAAACTTGACTACATGGCTACCAGGGTTGCTTCCACTCACTTGCTATAAAAAAAATATTTTTCGGAATTATGCAATCGTTAGATGTTATAATGATATGTTGTACTAGTAAATAACAAGTCGAGGGTGTAAAGTATGTGTTTGACTCATAAAACCTGTCAATTTCGCTTTCAGAGCGTCACAATCAGCGATCTTATGATTCGTGAGCGTTCACTCAGAGTGAGCTCTCACGAGTCGAAAAATCGCTGATTGTGACGCACTGAAAGCAATATTGACAGATTTTATGTGTCAAACATATACTTCATCACCTCTTCTTGTAACTTACAAGTACTAATTAGCATTATACTATTTCATGATTTCATAATTCCGAAAAACATTTTTTTATAGCAAGTGAGTGGAAGTAACCCTGATGGCTACAATCCTGAAACAGGACCTAATGATCACCTACGGCTAAAAATCTCTTAACTATTCATCAATCTATCAATCAAAGTTAAATTTGGTAATATGGATAATTATTCCATGGAATTGTAAAATAGCTCGAAAATTATATGCAGAAAATTTCATGTTAGTTTGATCAAGAGGATTCCTTTTGAAATTAATTAAAATGTTGAGAGAATTTCAATTAGTTTGCCAAAACATTTTGAGCACATTTCAAAAGAAATTATCAGTAGTGCTCGAAAAGAATAAATTTCCAAGCGAATACTAAGGAGAGTTACAAAGAAATTTCAAACTAATTCCAAGCTATCCTCTTTAAAGCATTTTGAGAGAGTAGTTAAATTAGTAAATTATGAAAAAAAAATTGCCTTCCGGTGCCGATTGTCACCAAAACCAGTGTGAAATACTGCATTCGAATATGACTGATCATTTTCACGGCTCGCTTCATTTATGCCCGATTGCTTTCCATTCCCAGTTCTTCCGCCCAAACAGAACAAAACGACATCCCATCTTCATTCACCTTTGTAGAGCCAATTGAGAAAAGCCTTCCCATCGCATCATCATCGGAAGGAAAATCGATCGTTTCATAAAATATGCAACAGACTGCCACCACTCGTGCCGTGTCGTCAGCGAGATGAAGGAGATGATGATGCCGGTGACATAAAAATTCAGTCTCGGTTCAATTGTACCACAAGTAGAATATTGAATTACGTGCCGCTCTTTCCGTTTGCGTCACCCACCGGACCATTCTTAGCTTCATCAATTGATCGGAGAAGTTTAAAAAGATGTTTATCACGAACCGTTCCTTTCTTTTGGGTCTGATTTTCACCCTGAGCTGGAAATATCCCGATCCACTTGAAAGCTACATTTTGCATTGAAACTTCCAGGCAATACCGACTAGGTAGTGTACTTGCAGCAGCCAATGTTCGTGCCATGCCAACTCCTTATTATTCGTGTCTAGTCGCCGCTTTCGATTTTCCCTCACGGATTCCAAAGAAAGTAGGTTCGGAAGGAAAGCAAAAGAATAATGCCCGAGTCACTCCTTCATTCCGCCACAGTCAATTGAAAACTGTAACACAGCAGTTAGGGAAAACGACAACCAACGAATGGCAAACGAGGGAAAGATTCAATCACAGCACTACTCGGGCACTACTTTTGGGTCCCTCTCTAAAGCAATTCATTTGCCTGCCCTTCTCGGGATCGCAAGACGAACGGGCCGGGGCATTACTGGCCGATAAGATCTGGGACAATTTGTAACCAACAATGGGAGAAGGTATGCTGTGTGTAGGAAAAGGTCTCTAACTGCTCTGCAATCGAGCATGGTAACTATGTATATCCACACAACAGAATACCTATTGCTGCCGGAGAAATGGGACGATTGAAGATGTCATATTTTGATAAGTTTGTTTAAATTTTGTCTGCTCAGGGAACATTTACAGGAAGTTGATTGCATGTCATAAGTGATTTGGCAGTCGAGACAGTTGCAACAAGCAATTTGAACGGTTTATGTAGCAAAGCAAGATGTGTTCTTTCGTGTTGGATAGTTTGAATACAGAAATTTGCTCGTTAAAATGACATCTTAATTAAAATTGAAGCATTGCTTTTGTACAATTTAAATTTTAAACATTGAAAATGTTGTCGAATTGAAGTTAAATGTTGATTCACAATTATATGAACAATGTTCTGAAGGGTCATTGAAGCCTTCACACTTTCTCTGATAAGTTTCTAGTTTCTGTATTTACAGCCAGCCAAAAAAAACTGAATTATCAAACAAATATTTTTGACAACGATTGCGCCACTGATTATGCCACTGATTGCACCAGCTGCCTTTGTCGGAACAGATATGTACATTAATTCAAAGTACTACTTAGGTGCTTCTAGGCGGTCTGAAGAATGACTAGATACTCATGAAAAAGCACGAAATCAGTGCCGTATTCGGGTGGTAGCGAGGATGGTACATGCTTACCAAATAGTGGTTGATAAGATAAACATCAAAACGATTCGAAATTAAAATGTAGAGTGAGGTGGGGCCTATGTTTGTTCTGAGGTTTTGTAAGAATATTAATTATAATAAAAGCCCAATATCTGTGTGTAACGCACCTAGCCTAGCAGACGCAACAGTGACGACTACAGACCACAGGTCTTGAGGTGGTTGAAGTGAAAAACTCTAAATGGTGTGAACAATGTTACACGATGATAAGGAAATTGTTTCGCGACATGAAAAATTTTGGAGAAGGAAAATATTTCACGACATGATATATGTTGCCCGATATCAGTTGCGTGATATGGAAAACAAGCTAATACGAGCGCCACGGGGTCCACAAGTCAAGTAGTGTCAAATATATTCTATATTTCAACAGTAGATTTTGTAGAGGCAGGTTTTTTTCCTTTGACTTGTTTTCCGTGCTGAGCACCAATGCTACCGACGCCAGGGAGGCAGCTCCCACACCTGGACCCTACCTATCAACCCATAAACTAATGAACCTGGGACCAACGGCTTTACTTCCCAAAGTACCACCCACCGCAAAAATTCGAGACATGCGTTTAAGAGGGCTATTCATAAAACTGATCCTGGAGATCGTGATTTATTTTTAAATAATTGAAGCGATGGTATTTGAACGAATTTTGAACTGGAACTAAACAGTGAGAAATAATTTTCTGTTGTCTCAGACGTCATTTCGATCAGAAATTACCTTTTTTTTGCGATACAATTTATTGAAAAATTTCAATGACAGATAATTATGCAAAGTTGCAGGCAAATCGGAGAAGATCGATTCAAAATGTTATGTTTTATCCTCTTGTTTCAGTTCAAAATACAAGTAAAAAATAATACAAGTGGTTTCAAAAGAAAGTATGGTCATATTGATTGATATATCATCACTACAACTTCGTCATATTTGGCTTTATTATGTCCCCACTTGGACTTTACGCCAGCTATCATCTTAACGTTCTGTGAGCCACAGTTGGTTATTGAGAGCTTTCTAAGTATGTACCATTTTTACAATCATGCCCAGGGAAGTCGATAAGTTTTTCAACCCGTAAAGTTCCAAGACCAGACCGGAAATCGAACTCAGCCAACTCCAGGATGGTCTTGATTTATAGCTGCGCCTAAAGGAGGCATCAAATCATTACTACAAGTAAATTTAAAAATCACAGAGCTCTAGGATCACTTGCATGAATTGACAAATTTCACTGATGATCCGGATCTTCCGAGAGCTCTGTGCCCCTCGGAGAGTTCACATTTTGTTCTCGTATCCAAATTTATTACAAAGCATATCACGGAGTTTCATGAAATGACCACTTTTACGAATGTTCCAAATCTTCCTGAAGACCACCAATTGTTCCAGAGTCCACATTTCGACCTCAGATTCGAAATCATTCATGTAGCGTGCGTACAAGTGATTTAAGAAATCACGGGGCCCTAGAATCAGTCTCTCGTTCTAATAATATATTACTTAATTGGTAAATACCCTGATGTGGCATGTATTAAGTAGGAGCTTGCCGCAATAGATAAAATAACATATCTCAATGGAAAATGTACCTAACAGCAACGTTGTTAAAATATCAAAAGATCAAAATCTCACCAATGAGCACGATCTCACTTGATTTTCGTAGACAAGAATCAACAAGCAAACAACTACGGATGATATTACAAGCTTAGATACGGTAGCTCTGAACATCAAGCAAACAAAACTCACCAAATACAATTCTCACCAAACTATGGTGAGTTTAAGTTTCAAAATGTTTGCTTTACACCCGAACACGAACCAAATTAGAAGGACCATCGGTGAAGAGTAAAGAGAGATGGAAAACTATGCTTTCTCTTTCTACCAAAACGATGTGCAATGGAATCAGTTTGGTGTTGAGTCTCATCCTAGGCGGGTAATACAAAGGTGACACAGTAGGAAGAAGTGTTAGTTTGTTTACTAAAATGAACTATGCCCATTTTGTTATGGCAATTTTTGCTATAATAAATGCTCCTCGTGGAAATGGAAATCAGTTTGGCACGGCATTTGTGACTAGCATATACTTTCTGGTCGTATGAAGCATGTCAAAAACTGTCCAAAGCCACCCAAAAAAAAATTTTGTTTTGAATTTCTGTATGGCAAAGTAGTGAACTTTTCGTTAACATTAAGGGCAAAGTACTAACATTGAGAGACCGTGAGCTCCTGCCCACCTGTGATGAGAGTCTACTCGCAGCTACATTTTTACATGTTGTGAACAGGCTTGCAATTGCTCATTACAGCTAACCTTCTGAAAGCAAAATTGACAAATTGTATATGTCATGTACAAATTTTACCACCTCTTCTTGCATCTTACAAATAAAAATTATCATTATAGTATCCCATTGTTTCATAATACCAAAAAATAGCATTTTAGCTGTAATGAGCAATTGCAAGCCTGGTTGTGAATAGTCTCGAAATATCAAAGGAGCTTTTAAAATCAATATCATGCTTGCTATTTTTTTCACTGCCTAACAGGGAAACAAATATGAACAAATAAAACAATGCAAGCAAAATGTGATCTCTGGCAGCCTCGGGACGGTTCTCTGGATGATCCTGAATATTCTTAAAATTGGTCCAAAATTGCGTTATTATTCACAAGTATCACCTATAATCAAAGTAAAAAATTGAAAAAAGTGAAATTTTTAGCTGAAAAGCATCGCCTTAAACTTTTTGTTAACCCTTTGTCCGTACCTTGGGGTCAATTTACCCCAGGCTACATTGAAAGCCTGTTACATTTTTATTTGCAATGGATTTTACTAATTCTTTCGTGACTAAAAGCGTCCATCAGCACTCCTTAATACTAGATGAAATCGGCTCAAAAAGTATAGAAAGAAAACATGTTTTTGTTTATTAATTTCTTTGATAAGGCTCAACCAATTGACTTTACAGAGCCGAGGATTCGTGTTCACTATACAATACACCTTAAAACTATAGTCAAAAGGTACAACACAATACACATTTTATCTTCCGCTATCCAATAAGCCTTCTCCACCAAAACGGGAGCCACTTCCAGTGGTTTAACTGTGTGGCAGATTCGCCAACGGGGGTCAGAGCGCTTCTATTGCAGCAATGGACGCAAAACGTGGTCAGCACTCACACACTCATCACGAAACGGTTGCTTTCCAAAGTCGACGACGCATCGACTGAAAGAACTGCTGATGAAGAACAATGAGAAGGACCACGCAATGGTTGCTGCTGAGTAAACAGACGATCGCGTGACACACATTGAGAGTGGTCTACTTCTGTCGATAGCCGAGTGAACACTGTGAAAAAATATTTATTGACATACTTACGTTGTCTGTAACCTGTGGGCAATTTGACACCAAATTCAAATTGCCATATATTTTAACGAAATTTCAATGGGTTTCTGGATCTTTAAGTGATTTGAAAAGAATATTTTTTGGACTTTCCGTTAAAATTATCAGACTTTTTTAAGTGGGGTGAATCTTTTTGGGGGAGGGGTCATTGTAATAATATTCCAAAGAAGTGCCATATTTTGTTGTTAGAGATGTTTATATCACGAGATCCGAACGATATAGGATGTTGCTTCCTTCTGCAGAAATGTTCAGAGATACAAGGTTTTCAAAACTGTGGACAGTTTATGACATAATATACTCACTAGATGGTGGTAAGCCGAAAATGATCAAGATGCACCATCTTATATATACATTATATAACGCTACCTATAGATCCTGCTCATATGAATCGTTCTCGTCTCGAGCAAAGTTTTTCAAATGGAATAGATCTATCCTGAGGTAAAGAAATTAATCCAGAATTAACTCACCAGGCAGCGCTAGTGTGACATTTATTATGAACTGTTGCCCTACTATAACATCTTGACTAGATAGAAGGTCTTGGTTAAAGTTGTTCAGATAGACAAGACATATTTAGTGGTAAAGAATTTGAACTGTTTGCCCTCAGATGAACTAGATAGAAGGTTTCCGTCTTCAGCAAAGTTGTTCAGATGGACAAGACCGGTGTTGTGGTATATATGTCATGTTAGACAAACAATTCAAAATGAATGCCCCACTAGTGCTGCCTTGTGAGTGAAACTTAAATCTTTACCTTAGGATCAGTCTTGTCCATCTGAACCACTTTACTGAAGACGGAAACCCTCTATCTAGTCCATATGTTAAGTTAGGGAAATCAATGCAAATTGAATGCCACACTAGCTCCACCTGGTGAGTTCATTCTGAGCTAAACTCTTTACCACACAATAGGTCTTGGTCGTCGGAACAACATTATTAAAGATATCTAGTCAAGATGTAAAGTAAGGGATCACAATGGTTGGTTGGTTGGTTGTCGTTATTAGGGAGATTTTCAAGGGAACACAATTCAAAATGAATTTTACACCAGCGCCACCTGATGTGTGAACTCTGAACTAATATTTTTACCTTAGGATAGGTCTTGTCCATTTGAACAACTTTGCTCAAGACGGGAGCCATCCAAATGAGCAGGTTCTGTAGATAGCATTATATAATGTGCATTTAAGAAGGCGCAACTTGATCATTTTTGTCTAGTGAGTAAATGTTGTCATAAACTATCCATAGTTGTGTGAACCATGTATTACTGGGCATATTTGCAGAAGGAAGCAAAAGTCTAATAATTTTAACTGAAATTAAATTTACTTTAATTTACATAACATTTGAAATTTTAAAAATCCGTTGAACCTTCGCTGAGAAATGACAATTTCAATTTGGTGCCAAATTTACCCCTAGGTATAGACAACGTATATTTTTTTGGCGCAGACAAAGGTTTAATAATATTTTTTAATTCACGATTTTAAACAATTTTCATAGACCCATCTCCTTTAGCATTTTAAGCAGATCCCTCATTTTAAAATTTCCTTTACTTTGGTCTAAAACCTTGAGGCCCAACAGTATGAAACCAAAATTTAAAAAAATCCGGGTCCAAACATTAGAAAAAAAATCATAATCTCATAATATTGAGGATATTTAAGCACCTGAGATCAGGGCCCCACAAAGTCACTTTCAATCGAAAATCGTCAAGCGACGATGAAGCTGTCAACCAGGGTGCCTTCCATTCATTTTGACTAAAAAAATGTTTAAGGAAATTATGGAATAATACGATATTATGATGGTATTTTGTATGTGTAAGGAACAAGACAAATTTTTAAAGTTTGTGTTTGACACATAAAACCTGCAAATTTAGCTTTGACAGAGCCACAATGAGTGATTTTCTGATCGCCTCTTCGCGAAGAGTGAAGAGTGAAGAGTGGGTGAGATAAATGACAAAACCGCTTATTGCGACTCTCATGCAGCAACATTGGCTGGTATTATGTGTCAAACACAAACTCCACAATCTTTTCTTGTTGTTTACACAAACAAAATATTATTATAATATCTTATTATTCCATAATTTTATAAAACATTTTTTTAGCCAAAATGAATGGAAGGAACACTGCTGTCAACCATCACTTTCAATTGAAAGTCATTCTGTCTTCTCTTCGAGCAGATCCCCGTCAATATGAACAGAACCACTTTCGATCAGTTTTCATGTTGTTTGTTTTGGCTTGACTCGTGTTCTTTTCTTCTTTCATTGTCAATTGAACTTACTTTTGCATTGAAACGAGGCTGTTCGATCCAAATTCGTGTAGTTTTTTTATGATTTTTGTTGCTTGTTCATTCGATTCATTTAAGCGTATGCGCATAGATCTGTGCACGTGTATGTCAAATTTTTCCGACGCCATTTCGAAATCCATGATGGTGGCTTCCGATGTCAGATTAAGTGGTAAATACTGTCAAATACCCATAAATATATGTATTTTTGGAATCGGGATGGCGTCAAGAGGCCGGAAATCAATATCTGACGCCATTTTGAAATTCATGATGGCGGCTTCCGGTTTGAGAAAAAGTTTTAAATTCTATCAATACAAACGTATTTTTTAGAATCAGGGTAACGTCTAGAAGCCGGAAATCAATATACGTCGCCATTTTGTAATCCAAGGGTAATTTTGGATTCCAAAATGGCGTCGAATATCGATTTTCGGCATCCCCGTTCCGAAAATATCCATATTATAGGATATTAGTTGACACTTTCTGAATCGTGATGGCCGCCATATCGGATTCCAACATAGCGTCGGATATCGATTTTTGGCATCTACGCGTTGTTCCCGTTCTGAAAATAACCATATCCTAGGGTATTTGACACTTCATAAAACCAATGACCACTATCTTGAATTCCAAAATCGCGTCGGATATCGATTTTCAGCATCTACGCGGAATCCCTGTTCCGAAAATACTCTATTGTTGGGTATTTTACACTTTTTTATGAAACCCGTTAGCCGCCATTTTGGATTCCAAAATAACGTCGAATATAGAATTTCGGCACCTTCGCGTCGTCCCCGTTCAGAAGATACCCGTATTGTAGGGTATTTGAGACTTTCCTTGACCCCAATGGCTGCCATCCGGATGCTATATTTTGATGCCTGCGTCGTCAGGTTGTGACAAGTCGAATGAGCTCCGAACTGAAGTGAAAGTGGGAAAAACGAAGGAAGCAGTTTTTAAGTCATTCATTGCGTCAATTGAAACCAGTTTTTGCTTCAAATGAAATGAACTGAAACACTTGACGAACGAAACAAGTGATAGTCCGGTCATGTTTGAAAAGAGAAATGTTCATCGTGACTCGATAACAAGAAACACGATGACTTACACGAAAATGATATTGCTCGAAATGAAGCGATTCTGCGGAGAAATCATTTTCTTTTCCTTGTTTCGAAAATGCAGTACTCTGCCTGAGATGTTAGATTTTTCTAATCCCGAAAATTCTAAAATGTATGCCTTTGGTGTTCTGTATCTTCTGAAGAACCATCCCATGTTCATCATTCCGGTTTCAGATACAAATTCATTTATACATCACCACAACATGAAATCTATCTAAAAGTGTCTTCAATAAAGAAAATAACAAACATTTTGAGAAAAAAAAATCGCAAAGCTCTAGAATAAGTTTCATGGATTGACTACTTTCACGAATGTTCCAGATCTTCCAAAGAACTATTCCAATTCCCAGATTCTAGTTTACTTATCTATCACCACAACAAATTATTTGAAAATAAATTTATCAGCTAAATTGATGACAGGGTCCAGTCATAAATTAAATGTATAGATCACTACATGTGATCTCAAAAATATATCGCAGTGCTCTAAAATAAATGACTACTTTTGCTGATGTTTCAGATGTTGGCCTACATGGTATGCATTCCTGTCCTAGTGTAAAGTCATGTATCACCATTGTGCCTTAGAATTTCATGCATTGACCACTTGATCCCTAAATGATCCGAATCTTCCGAAGAACCACCCCTCGGCCCCAAGGTTTCGTATTCCGGTCATATATCCAATATGTGTACAAACAACTGCTATAAGCGTACTCAAAAGAAATTGCTATGCTCTAGGATAAGTTTAACCTTCCTAGTGCATTGTGGTCAATTGTGGCCTGGAAACACTGTGTAAATTTTTCCTAATGCATTGGGAAGGTTAATTAGTTCACAACTTTTAAGGATGTTTCGGATCTTCCAAAGAACCATCTCTAAGCTTCTAGAGTCCACATTCCGATCCCAGATTTAAATTTTGACAAAAATCACCATGGCAAGTGATAAAAAAATAAATTGCTGAGCTCTAAAGAGAGTTTTATGAACTGATGTCTTTTATGGATGTTCCGAATCTTCTGGAATAACCACCCGATGACCTCCAGAGTTTTCATTCCGGTCATAGGTACAAATTCATGTATAGAAACCGTGGAGCTCCAGGATGAGTTTCATGAATTCCATAAATCAATAAATCATTACTTATTTATTTATTTAATGTAATTCATCTGACAGTAGTTTGACTTAATGGATAAACTAAGGTCTACATCTTAATCGCAGTTTGACAATCCTTAGTTCAAGTCCGAATTTTTCGTTCGCAGGCCCCTGACGTTCTGGTAAAATGCAGATAGAAAATGAAGACCTAGAGAAGACACCGTTGCTATCACCACATTCGACAAACGAAGGCGAGTGCTGGTAATCGGATACGTTGGAAAGTGAAGGATCATCCGAGAGCAAACGGTCTGATAAGCTTGAGTATTTGCCGGTGTTCACGGTTTGGGAGACCCCTTCTCCATACCCAACAATGGGACCGAGAGTTTAATTGCAGGATACAATGCTGGTACGTACCGTATACGAGGAAGAGCCAGAATATCTCAAAGTTAATAACGAAGACGTAAAACGTACACACTTAGAAAAAATCATGTAAATTTAGGTGCTCTGAGAGTGACATATACGAGCGTCAATTTTGACATAAATTTGAGTCATAACAGACGCGAAATATAGCTTAATCAAACGTAATTTTCGTCGAGCAACGAACTTTTCAGGTTCGGAGCACTTAAAATTACATGTCATGTTTGTTTACGTTTCATCTTTTATGTCAAAGATGGATTCCGTCGCGTGAAAAATTAGTTATTTCTAAGCGTGTAGACTAGGTGTACATTAAAAAAACTGTCAGCGTGCTTCAATCCACATCTGCAAAATTTGATGAACAATAATCAGGAAGCACATAAATAATTAAAAAAAGAAGCAAATCTCTCATGGTCTATGGAACCAATTAAACAAAGCCATTAACTCTACATATGAAGAATTTAGTCGTAAAGTCAAAATCAAAGACAAATCATGTCCAAAGAACTTCTTCATTGTTTACGTAAATTGGAAAGTAGCAAATTCTATCACGAAAGAATTTTGACGGGTATGTTGGGGAACATTGTTCTGTAATCTGCGATCTCTTTGCAAAATTCATCCAAGCAGTGTATAACTACATTTTTTCTTAAAGCCCGAACTATGAGAACCAAATAAATTCATGAAGTTAGTTATAGCATGCATCAATTCAAATTGTTTTACCAAGATTCAATTTGCTAGCCTTTTCAGACTCCTAGCTCAAAATTACCGGTTCCATCAAACAAAATCCGAATTGCAATAAAGCTAAAATCCATCCATTAACAAATCGCTGCTTTATTGGAATTTGAATCGACGTTGTTTTCCAACAACACGGCAACAAAAACAAATTAGTCGGTGTTATGTATTCTTCGTGGCGAGTGCCGGTTTTATAGCACACACACTCCAACTTTCCTCCGATTCACCCAATCGAGCAGCCAACCCACTTCATTCCATATTCAAATTGCCTAAGGGGCTGTCCATAAACTACGTAGACAGATTTTTCTCCATTTCCAACACCCCCCTCCCCCCTCGTAGACAACCGTAGATATTTAGCAACTCCCCCCCCCCCCCCCCTACCTGTCTACGTGGTTTTTTTCCAATGCTCCTAAATACGCTGAAAACCAAAAAAATAGAATTCTTCTGAAAAACAACAAATTCAAATTTTTATTTGTATACGTAGATATAACTAAGAAAAAAAAACTCAAGAGTAAAGTAAGAAGTAAAGAAAAATAAAAAAAAATAAAAAAAATAAAAAACCTTACTAGTGACTCTCCATATAGTCTTCAAAAGGTTGCTCAACACCAAACGTTGAAATTGTCAATCACCGGGAACTCCATGTCTGAATTATTGAACAACATCTCATCAGGAGGCAACTCAACAGAAACGTTATCCAGCCAGACAACTTCCATGACATCTGCTGGGCCGTCAACCACACAAAGCACTTCCTCCGATCACTGCTTCAATATTTTAAGTGGCCGTGAAGTGATTGAACACACTGCCAGACAAGCTTCGATGTACATGTCGCCGACTTTAATGCATTTAGAGCAGCTTGACTGTCGGACATGACGCATATATTTGAATTCTTACAGTTTCTACGCAAACATATAATGGAACACTCTAAAATTGCATGGATTTTAGCTTGGAACATGGCTTGACCATCTGCCCATAGGAACCGATATTTCTATCCCTGCCGACGACATGAAGCTCTTTTTAGAAATAAGAAATGAAGAAGACATCAATATATTCCGGAATGAAATACACATATTCTACATATGGTGCAAAAAAAGTCTACTAGAATTGAATGTAAAAAATGTAACTTAATATCATTTAGCAGGAAATGTCTCGGCATAAACTAAAACAATATTTTTACTCCATAAGGCATTATAACTCATAAAAAATAGGAAAGCTGACACTGCTTAAATTATATTAAAGAAAAAATTATACTTTTAACCTTTTGTCCAAAGTTGACGAAATAAATAAATAAATTTAAGAAAACAAAACTGTATTCTAATATGTACCGTGCTGATTCAAATTTCGGACACTTAAACTCGAATTTCGGACACTTTTAAAAGTTGATTATCTCGGTCGAATATGATCCACATGTCTTGTAAATTTTAAATTTTTTTGACTAGTGCCCTCCCCGATCATCTAACATTATTACTTTGTTTCTAACTGGATGTAATATTTAATTAAAAATGAAAGTGTCCGAAATATGAAGCTGTCCGAAATATGAATCAGAACGGTACTAGTCTACGTTGGTTGACGAAATAAATAAATTAAAAAAAAAAAAAAAGTTACTCCTGCTCCCACTTGATTGTTCAATCTTGAACCATCTGTATAGAAAAATCGATCCTGGACAAAGAACCGGGCCACCAAATTGCCATGAATTACGCCCAGGGTCAACTACTTGAAAAAGTCGATTGAAATTGTATCTTTTCTCCATCCAGTCTTCGTTGTTCCTTACTAGAGAGTTGATACTAACAGTTTTTAGAATCCTAAGATCTCATCTAAGGTCTCCTTCAAAGAGTTTCACTGACCTTGTAATCCTTAGAGCACACTTTTCGGCTTCTAATTGTACAAATTGATGCAATGGTAGCATATAAAGCAAAGCATCCAATGCCTTCGATGGTGTACTTCTCATTGCACCTGTTATTGAGAGAGTGGCTAACCTGTGGAGTTTTTATAACTTTCTCTGAGCAACACTCTCTTTTGTTTTTGGCCACCAGACCAATGCACCATAAGTAATCCTGGGTTTCACAATTGCCGAGTAAAACCAATGGATCATTTTCGGCTTCAGTCCCCACTGTTTACCGAATGTTCTTTTGCATATCCATAGAGCATTAGTAGCTTTGTTTATTGCCTGCTCTAGCTGCATATTCCAATTAAATTTACTATCAAGGATTACTCCAAGATATTTGACAGCATTAGAAAGTTCCAAAAGTGTGCCTTCCAATAATATGCTATCTAATGAAAATTTCTTCCTTCGCGTAAATGGCACGATAGTAGTTTTAGAAGGATTTATGTTTAATTCTCCCTATCACACCACGATGAGACAACATTTAAAGCAATTTTCATTCTGTTAGCGATAATACAATCATATTTGCCACGTACAGTTATGACTATATCATCTGCGAAGCCAATTATTTCGAAGCCTTGGGCTATTAAATTTTTGAGAAGATCATCAACTATTAAAGACCACAATAGAGGTGATAACACGCCTCCTTGCGGGCATCCTCTTACAGTGATGAGTGAGCTTCCAAGGTTTGCTGATATTTCTCTTTTTGATAACATTTCATTGATCCAATTAACAATGCTTTGATCGAAACCACGTTCATCATAGCTGTAGTCATTGAATCGTGAGATGAATTATCGAATGCACCTTCAATGTCAAGGAATGTAGCAAGTGAAATTTCTTTTGCTTCAAAAGATCTTTCTAGTTTTGTAACAACCGTATGCAGTGCTGTTACTGATGACTTACCTTCCTGGTATGCAAACTGATATTTGCTCAGAGGATTAGTAACTAAATATGATGACTTTGTGTTCATCTATTTTTTTTTTCCATTATTTTTAGCAAAACAGACGATAAGCCTGAAGGATTTTGGTGAAGTTTTATCCTTTTTATTAGCCTTGGGGATAAAAATAACCCGCACTTGTCGCCACACTGCCGGTATATAGCTTAATATTAAGCTTGCTCGAAATATCTTTGTTAGAATATGTATTAAACCGCTTTTCCCTTCTGTAGTAGTACAGGAAAAAAATCCATCCCTACCTGGTGACTTGAAAGATTCAAAGGAGTCAATCGCCCATTCAACTTTTCTTTCAGTATGGATTTTGTTGGCCAAAGTGCAAGCATCAGCTCTTGTTCTGTCTAACTCAGTCGTTTTATTCAATATTTCATGAATATCCGTCCTGTTTTCATCGATACCAATTGCTGTTGTCGTTACGTTTTGGTCTTCGTTTGAATTAATAATAGAACATAGAAAATGCGTTCTCATCATCAACTCTAACGTTTCATTTGTAAAAGTAGTAAAAGAGCCATCCTCTTTTTTCAAAGTGCTCAGACCATTGGAATGATCTTTAGCGAGTATTTTCTGCAACCTAGCAGTTACTGGAGTATTTTCAATGTTCTCACATGTATGCCTCCAGTGTATCCTCTTTGATCTCCGTATTTCCTTATTATAAGTGGTGAGGGATTTCTTATATTGTTCCCACTGTTGTGTTCGTTTAGCCCTATTGAAAAGCTTCCGGGCTTTTTTACGAAGTTTCTGTACTGTAGTGTACGGTTGGTAGTGTAGTACAATGAAATAAACATTTAACAAAATACTTTCAATTGTTGACAACTACTCGCAATATAAATGTAATTTATTAGCAATATGAACATATTTAGTGTTACTACAATAAGTTGACCCCAGTCTGTCTGTAAATGCATAATACATTTATGCGTTATAATAATTTGTAACAATGAAAAACATTTTAAATGATCGGATAGAGCAACAATCAATTACTCGTCATCAATCACTACTATTTCCGGTTTGTCCTCCAACCAACTGCACTGTTTTTTTGTAATGAGATTGTGACAATCATCATCCATTTTAACTTGCTCCTGTACTCATTTCATTTTATCCTATGGGGTGCAAAAATATGGGGCAAGTTGAAATGCTTTAAATATTTCGGAAAATTAGTGTGACCGAAATTTTGTGTACAATCACTCTAACTGGCCTTCATATGTACATCACTGGATTAAATTATACAAAATTCATCTTTTTGGGGAAGATAACTACTTCCAACTACTTGTTTTAACAGTAAAAAAAAATGCATATAGGTGCTTATTGCACTGCGTTGTTCCACGCCAAATGACGAATCGATCAGACGATCAAAATGACGTCGGAGACAAAATTGTAGGAAAAAAATGCTTTTCAGAAAAAATATAAAAGATTCACCAAATTAATGTAACTTTTGGTACAAATCCATAAAAGTGTTAAAAACTTTAAAAACAGAAAATGACCCTCTTCAATATTTTTGAACCATTTTTATTAAAAAGCATACTCAAAGTTCTATTGTATTGTGAAATTTTCAAGTTGAACACTTAAAAATTGACAAAAATCATGGCATAAATCTAAGACTTGTTGTTTATATGTACTAGTTTTTGTAAGTTTTTTTTACAGAAAACAATTTATTAGGTCTAAGCAATCAAATTGTGTGCAACAACATACCAACAAATCGTTTTAACAAAAAGTTAAAACATTTGACTAGAAGTTCTTGTTCTATGATATTTATCAATTTTTAAGTGTCCATTATGAAAAATTCTATTTTTTGTGAAATTTTCATGTTGGACACTTAAAAATTGATAAAAATCATAAAACAACAACTGTTAATCAAATATTTTAACTTTTTGTTTAGACGATTTTTTGGTATATAGTTGAACACAATTTAATTCTTTGGACCTAATAAATTGTTTTCTGTGGAAAAACTTGCAAAAAGTTGTATAAACAAAAAGTTTTAAAGTTTTTCCATGATTATTGTCAATTTTTAAGTGTCCAACTTGAAAATTTCACAAAAAATAGAACTTTGAGTATGCTTTTTAATAAAAATGGTTCGAAAATATTAAAGAGGGTCATTTCTGTTATTAATGTTTTAAACACTTTTTAGATTTTTACCAAAAATTTCGTAAATTTTTGTACCATTTATATTTTTTCTGAAAAGCATTGATTTCTTCCTACAACATTGTCTCAGATGTCATTTCGATTTGTTGTGGCGTTTTCGTGGATTTATTGAAATATTTTAAATACGCCATTTTGAAACTTTTTGCATGATTCAAAATGGCTTAATTTTAGCTGAAATGTGAATGATTTACCATACAAGGCAACTATTTATATAAAGTTTTATGCAAATCGGAGAAGGTCGAGTCTGAAAATCATTTTTTTTTTGCTATTTGGCCTGGAACTACTCTGTTCAATCACAGTGATATCACACTTCTGCTAATAGTTACGCCTTTATTTTCAACTTACCCCGGTGTACCTTATTCAAGCATAAAAAATTATAAGAAAAAATGTTTCACCCTGGCAATGGTTTTCCGGATTTTCCATGCGGGTTTTTCGTGGATTGCTGAGATCAGGGTGCCTTCCATTCATTTTGACTAAAAAAATGTTTTATCAAATTATGGAATAATAAGATAATATGATGATATGTTGTATGTGTAAGTAATAAGAAAAGATTGTTAAGTTTGTGTTTGACACATCAAACCTGCAAATTTAGCTTTGAAAGAGTCACAATGAGCGTTTTTCTGATCGCCTCTTCGCGAAGAGTGAAGAGCGAAGAGTGGGTGAGATAAATTACAAAATCGCTTATCGCGACTCTCATGTAGCAAAATTGGCAGATATTATGTGTCAAATACAAACTTTACAATCTTTTCTTGTTGTTTACACAATCAAAATATTTTCATAATATCTTATTATTCCATAACTTCTTAAAACATTTTATGAGTCAAAATGAATGGAAGGCACCCTGGCTGAGATGATTTACTAATGCCACGGATACACTTGTATGAGAATCTATGAGCATAAGCATTATTTGTGTAATAATTATGAGCACTTAGCATAAACTAGTAATCCTGACCAAGATTACCAATGGATTTTTTTTTTCAAAAACGATTTTTTTTAAGTCAATTTTTGAACCGCACGGCCGATTCCAAAGATCAAAATATAAAATGAAAGGTAATTAAAAATGCTTCTTAGGAGAAATATGTTGATAATACTCTACTTGTCTTTTTTGATTTATGTTAGCTATGTATCAATGGAGACGTATGGTAGTCTAGTCGCTAAGGAGTATTGAGTAAAAACACAAAACTTGATAACTGATAACATCGCTGATTTTTTTAAATTTTGTGTAAAAAAGAGAGAATATCTATTCGTATTACTATGTCCTAAGGATTTCCTATATACATGGAACTGTTATGCGAATAGCGTTGGTATCCACAACCTATTTCCACTTATCTCCAACTCTTCCTGGGTCTCTCCTTAAATGATACTGCAAAATAATTTGAATATCCAGCTAATTTGTCAAATCTTACTTAAGGCTCACACACATTTGTTTCGTTTGCGAAGCGTTGATGCAAATTTGATAGTTAGACAATAGATTGAGCTTTTATTTTGCAGGAACGTATTACAACCGGATCAAATGTGCGTGACACTTTATGCATTGTGCGCCGGCCTTCAACCGTTTGCACTAAGCGAAATGGAATCCTTTTAGATGAATTGGAACAGCATTTCGCTGCTGACCTTATATTTTATTCTAACTGCATAATACTCCAGATAGTGGTCATTTGAATTTCATAGACTTAACAACTAATCAATAATCCAAAAAGGCCAATAATTCGGTCAGCGTCGCATCCTGATTTATAAAAAAATGGATTGAGGCACACCAAATTTTATGCAATTCAACTGTTTATTCCTGTGGTAATGTTTCCTCAAAATGTTCAATGATTGGGATATTTTGTGGTTTTGTTCTTGATCTCTCAATGAAAATGTTCTATTCGGAATAAATTTGTAGATGGAAGCATCACAATAGTAAGCGGCTAAATACATAAAAAATTATTCTAATAAAACCACGTAGACAGGACCTTCACCCCTCCCCCCCCCCGTAGACAAACGTAGACATTTTTGGAACCCCTCCCTCCCCCCCAACCGTCTACGTAGTTTATGGACAGCCCCTAATCAACAGAATGCAAATTGCACTGCCCAGCCAACGATTCGACGTCGGGGCCGCTGGCTGCAGAGCAGTGCGGCTGGGGCCGAAAATGATCATTCAATAAACAAAATCTCACTTCCAATCAAGTCGTATAAGGCTCATTATCATCTTCATTACCGTTAAAAATCACCATCACTCCGATTGGGTGTGGGTATTTCGCTCTGGCACATTCATCATAAATCGATAAAATATTCAAATGCACCTTTCGTAAGATATAGAGGTATGTAGATACACTGGAAAGGACCTTGGCCCTGTTTTCTTGTGCATTGATTCGCCCTGTATCTAAATCACACTCTAAGCAGAGCGCAGAGCTTCATTCCTAATTAAATTTCTCCGTTTTTATGATCCCAAATTAGCCTTTTTCTCCCGGTCTAAATGAAATGAAAACACAAAACACAAAAGCTGTTTCTTCTTCTGCCTTTCCGGCAGACTGCAACCGAATAGTTCTTAAGAAAGTAAACATTTCTGCCTTCTTGGCTTCCAAAACAGATTCCTTGCGCTGAAAGCAAAAAAGAAAAGAGTATGCTCTAAGGTATCCTCGGAGAGTTTGAAAACTGAAATAGTTTCTCTTTTCTGTTCGTTGTTCCCCAGTACCTGAAGCGTTCCGTCTATTCTGTTTGAAAGTAGTGCATCTGTTAGCAATGCCAGTGAAGCGAAAAGGAGGAAAAGGAGAGGACGAAGGATCAACGATGGACGGGCGAAGGATTGTGTGAAGAGGACTTGACGAGAGAGGACCCTCGTCGTCGTTGTCGCAGAAAGTAGGCTAGACAAGGGGCCGAAAACCGAAACAAACTGCATGACCACAGAAAACCATGGGAATACACAGCGCAGCGAGAGCGAGTAAAAGAGGGGGAAGCTGTACGGGTGGGACGCAGAAGATAATGAAGCAAAAGATGGAAAATTATGAGGGTTTACCATGCAATCAACCGAATGCACTTGGCCCTGCGGGTGAATTTATCCCAACAAGAGTTGCAAGTCGAGAGCGAAAGAGTGAATCGGAATCGAGGGAGAGGGAGAGTAAGAATGAGAGTGTTCATCCGACTTCCCCTCTCGACGAACGGGATAATGAAGGAAATTCAAGAGAAATTCATCAGTTTTGCGCTCTTCGGCTGCACTCGTGTTCTCTCGGCTTTCCCCCACTAGTGAGGTTCATTTTGAGTCATAGCATTGAGCTGTGTTTATCCAAATTTTTCTATCTTGCTGCCAAAATCTGAGAATCAAACTTTAGTTACAACTTCGACCCTCCTCGGGATAGGACGCAAAAACGCAATCGTCCGGGACTTGTACAACTTGAATGACATAAAAGTGGAACCCCCATCTTCTCTGTAAGAGAGACACTGTTTCCAAAATATTCTAACACAAATGTTCTGTATGGAAGCGGTTGCGACGGAAAACGGTTCATCTCGATAGAGCATTGTTATGTTTCGGAAAATTGCTACAACGACTTCCCAACGCAATCTTAAGTGAGTGAGTGTGATAGGTTTCTCTGTGTGTTACGCAAGCGATAAGAAGAGTTGCTGTCTGCCAAGAAGAGCTGAGAAGATGAAGTGAAAAACGTGTGACTTTAAAGTTATCTGGTACAGAAGAGAGCAAAATTGAGTGTGGGAAGTAACCATCCCAGCAGATGGGAAATGTGTGATATGAAATGATCCAGTTTATGTTGGAAATTTCCAAGAAGAAGGCAAATATTTTGATGAAAAAGATGAATCTTAAAACGACGATGAGAAGTGATTGTTAGAAACGAAAATTGAAGTGCTTTGCGGAAGAGAATTTGATCGTGTGTGCTCCTGAACGGCCAAAATTATTATCTCTATGAGTTTCTGTGGCGTGTGAATCTTCCCACTACCCCTATCGCCTAAGTTCCTAATTATCTACAAAAACAAAAACTGCTCAACGATGGATTTTCCAAAAAGTTTACTTTTCCTCACTTTGGTGGTATCTATCGCCGCCCGGTCTACCCTGATGAGCCGAATGGACATCGCACCGAAGGGATGCAAATGGCAGCGAGTTCTCGATGAGAATGCTGAGGATGAGAACACCGTGACAACCGTTCTTTCATGCAAGCTGAAAACAATCGGCGGCACCGATACGCTGATGCGTAATTTGAGCTCCTACCAGATTGAACGCATCAATTCGCTGAAATTGGAGTGCAGCGACATTCTGTTCTTTGAGAGCTCCCTAGAAGCCAATCAACATTCGGGAGCATTCCTAGGTTCCCTGAAACGCCTACGCGATCTCAAGATCGAATACTGTAAAATAAAGTACGTGCCTTCGATGGTCCTCTCGACGCTGAGGGATCTCCGCTCGCTATCGCTGCGAACTCACAACACCGATTGGTCCGCAATGAATCTGGAGTTCCATCCGGAAAGTTTCCGTGGGCTGACTGAGCTCAAGCGGTTAGATCTCGCCGACAACAACATCTGGAGCTTGCCGACTGATGTGTTCTGTCCATTGTTTTCACTGCGGCAGCTCAATTTGACCAAGAACCGGCTAACTGACATCTCCCAGCTCGGATTTTCCGACTGGGGCAACGGTCCCACCGCACCCGGTAAAGCTTGCAATACCGGCTTGGAAGTTCTAGATCTCTCATACAACGACATACTTTCGCTTCCCGATAATGGCCTTTCGTCGTTGAGATCGCTCAATATTCTGCTCATTGAAGATAATCTTCTGAGTTCACTGGCTGACCGCTCTTTCGTTGGTCTTGGATCACTCAAAGTCCTGAACATGTCCAGCAACAAACTTGTCGCTCTCCCACCGGAGCTCTTCCAATCTCCACGTGAACTTCGCCAGATCTATCTACAAAATAATTCCTTGTCGGTGCTCGCCCCTGGTTTGCTTGAAGGTCTTGATCGACTTGAAATATTGGATCTTTCACACAACGAACTAACCTCCGAATGGATCAACCGAGATACTTTCGCCGGCCTGAAGCGTCTCGTGGTGCTTGACATCAGCTTCAACAGCTTAACAAAAATCGACCGGCACGTATTCCGTGAACTCTACAGCCTCCAAGTGCTGAACCTAGAGTCCAACCTTATCGAAACCATCGCTGATAACGCATTTAGTGATCTGAAAAACCTCGTCGCCCTTACACTCTCCCATAACAAGCTGAAACGAATCGATCAGCACCATTTCAGCGAACTGTATGTCCTGAACCAGCTGTACATCGAATCGAACGTCATCGACTCTATGCATCCTCGCGCCCTCGAGAATCTGACCAACCTAAACGATCTCAATCTGAATGACAACCATTTGACGGAAATTCCAGAGGGGCTCGGCAAGCTGCGCTTCCTCAAATCACTGGATTTGGGCAAAAATCGAATCGTAACCGTCTATAATGCCTCGTTCGAGGGTCTGGAACAATTGCTCGGCCTTCGGCTGGTGGAAAACCGGATTACCAACATCTCTCGGGATGCTTTCGTAACCCTGTCATCGCTGCACGTGCTCAATTTGGCTTCGAATCAGATTCGTCACATCGATCAATCGGCATTCAGTTCGAATCCCACGATTAGAGCGATTCGGTTGGATAACAACGAGCTAGAGGACATCAGCGGGGTGTTTACGTCGCTGCCGGCACTGGTGTTTCTGAATGTGTCGGATAATCAGATTAGAAATTTCGATTACAGTCATCTGCCACCTTCGCTGGAGTGGTTGGATATGCATCAGAATAACATAACGGAATTGGGCAATTATTACGATCTGAACAATCTGCAGATCAAGATGTTGGATGTGTCGTTCAATCGACTGGTTACGGTGGACAACAAGAATATTCCAGACAGTATTGAGACGCTGTTTTTGAATAATAACATCTTGGAGGAGGTGGCCGCAGGGACGTTCCTGAACAAGAAAAGTCTGGAGAAGGTGGTGCTGTATGGAAATTACATAAAGAAGTTGGAGATTGGAGCGTTGGCGTTGACTCGAGTTGGGGACGATAGGGATATGCCTCAGTTCTACATCGGCGACAATCCGATCCATTGCGACTGTACGATGGAGTGGCTGCAGGGGATCAATAAACTATCGCATCTGAAGCAGCACCCAAGAGTGATGGATCTGGACACGGTAATGTGTACGATGGAACATGAACGGGGGGCTTCGATTCGGCCGCTGATGGATTTGAACACCCATGATTTCCTGTGCCAGTATGAAACGCATTGCTTTGCTACGTGCCATTGTTGTGACTTTGATGCTTGTGATTGTAAAATGACCTGTCCGGATCGGTGTAGTTGCTATCACGATCACACGTGGAAGACGAACATTGTCGACTGTGGAAATGCAGACTATACGGAAGTGCCGGAGCACATTCCGATGGACGCGACTACGATCTACTTGGACGGGAATGATCTGAAACAGCTGGGAAGTCACCAGTTTATCGGGAAGAAGAAATTGGAAGTGCTTTATCTGAACAATAGTAACATTGCAAATGTGCACAATAGGACATTTAATGGAATTCCGAGTTTGCGAGTGCTACATTTGGAGAACAATTACATTGAAGAACTGCGTGGGTTTGAGTTTGACCAGTTGACCAATTTGAACGAACTATATTTGGACCATAACACGATCGGTTACGTGGGTGAGAAGACGTTTGAAAATCTGAAATTTTTGGAAGTGATTAACCTGAGTGACAATAAGATAAGCGGATTCTCGCCGTGGCAAGCGTTGGCGGCGGCTTCGGAAACGGGATCGCTGAGCAAGGTTTCGCTCGAAGGGAACCGATGGAAGTGTGACTGTGAATCATTACACAAAATGCAGAGGTGGGTTAGAGACGTGAGTGGTGACTTTGACATTAATCGAATGATCTGTGCGGACAATAGAGTGGTTGGAGAAGTGATAAGTTCCTGTGAAAGTCAGCTGGAGTTTGATAACGAGGTAGCTCCTCCGGCAGTGCATCGGACGGTGTTGATGGGGCACGGATTGATCGGAGGGGGCTACGTACCGCTTCTGGCGGCAATAGTTGTAGCAATCATCGGAACCGCACTGATAGTGGCACTTGCTTGCGTCTTCAGGCAAGATGTGCGACTGTGGGCACATGCCAAGTATGGTGTCCGATTGGTAAAGGATCCGATCATAATGGCGAGTAAGGAGCAGGACAATGATAAGCTCTATGACAGCTATGTAGTGTACAGTATTCACGATAACGAGTTTGTCGGAAGGCTTCTGGGGGCTGAACTCCAGCACTACGGTTACTCAATTTGCCTTCATCATCGTGATGTTCACTCCAATACGTTCCTCTCGGATTCGCTGCAGACTGCAGCTGATGCTTCGAAGAAGGTCATCCTGGTAGTATCGATGAATTTTCTGCAGAATGAGTGGTCGCAGCCACAATTCCGGGTAGCCGTTCAGTCAGTCATTGAAAACATCCGACCCGCTTACCGGAGGCACAAGATCGTGGTTGTCTTGACCGCACCGGTGGAACTGGTAGCGATGGATCCTATCATGAATCTACTGATACGAACCTGCACTGTAGCCTGCTGGGGAGAACGGAAGTTCTGGGACAAACTCCGGTACGCTCTACCGGATGTCAACAAGGACCGAACGTTGAAGAAACTCGGTGATATCACGCGGAGTCCCAATCTCCGGTATACACCGGCTCCAACTGCCATGGATCAGTGGTGTAAGATAAGTCACCCGGGAGTGGCCATGCCAGTGGCCGTACCTCAGAGCACACCGTCTCAGAGTACCTGCAACACGGAGGATGAGTCCTCTTCGGCTTCATCGCAGCATTACGAGGCTCCCCAGTCCCACTACAACATGAGCCGGTCCAGTGCCTCGCTTGGTCACGTGTACTCCACGATACCGGAGACGCCCCAGATGGGACGCAACGGAAGAGCTTATTTCGTGTAAGATATGCCTGTGAACCATTAGACTAAACTGCTTCTTTGTTTCTTAGTTGTATACAATTACGTTAGCTTAACTCTCGGTTAACCTGTGTGGAATGTGTATATTTGTACAGTGAACAAACCAACCAATCTCATAGTCATGTTATGGATCGAGTCAATTCAGTTCGTTTTCATAGAATGTTATAGAAACGTTACACTAATTACACACACATACGGCAAGGATTTTTACGCTTGCTAGGAAACTTCTTATTTGCCAAATATTATTAACTGTGTATTATGATTCGCTCAAAGAAAAGATACTATATATCTAGGATCGATAACGAAAACGGAAAATGTCACATGCTAGAACTTATTTTACCCCCCCCCCCACTTTCGGAACGAGCGGAGAGAAAACCCAAGATGAGAACAATTATGACTTAATAAACGTGATACTAGTTTTTATAAATTACTATTATTAACTGAACGAAATAAATTGACTATTAATCTTAAGTGTATTCGAAGCCAGAATAACAAAACTACTGAAGAAAATGTCGTATATTTAAATCAAACTGACCGCCATAGATAGTTGGGGCTATTTCTTGATAATAATTTCGGCGTATGAACCAGAGTCTCCATCATACACGTTACTATAAAAGAGGAACACGAAAGAAGTTATTAGTTACCGCCATTAGATGTATATTGAGAAGGCAACAACAAACTACACACTGCAAGCCCTAAAGAGCTCCAAACAAAAAATTGTATATTTGATTATAGGATAATAATTTATTTCGAACGGAAGAAAAAGAACGAAATACAACTCTCAATTGATGAAAACAAACTCACGCCGATCGTTTGCTCCATTTCTTCATACACTCACATAGTCCCTCCAACAAGAAAAGAATTCCTCGGCCGGCCGGTCGATCGTGACTTCAATTCCACCTTTTGTTAAAAATAGATACCTCTTTCGCTGGTGTGTCCGCCCTCTGCCATCAAACGACGTGCGCGACGGAATCAGGTTGAATCTACTTCCACTCCTCCTGTCTCCTTCTGCCTTCTACCTCAACTCTTCATCAAACAAAAATCACTGTCGGCAGGGCGTTCGGCGGGTTGGTTGTAGCGCATATATGAGAACTCGTCGCAGGTCGTAAATTATACTCGGCGTTTCGGAGCTCTTCTGTTTGTTTGCCACTATGCAGTGGCACGGCGACGGCGATACGACCCGTTCCAGCTGACCATAACCCCCACGAAACTCCACCATGATGATCATAACGCGTCGCGTCGCTCGTTTGTGATGTTTTCTTTTTAAATTATCGAGATTTATTCCGTTTCCATCCTGTTCATATTCATAAAGTCCCGGGCTTAATTTCTGCGTGATCTCCCGCTCTCGTTTTACAATATACCTACTCCCTAAAGTGCCCTTTCATTCCACACGGGTCTTTCGGGTTTCTATAGGGGTACGTCTTTAATTTTTGTTCCATCGCTTCTTCTTGTTCTACTTCGTTTTATTTTCAATTTTCGGACCCCAGCTCAACTCGGTCGGCAGCGGTGATTTTGAACTGCTAACTAACAAGAGAGATCCACGACGGGTCATAATAATACACGAAAAAGATGCCTGTACACATGTGTGTGTGTGTGTGTGACTGTGTTTCTGTTTTTGTTTGCTCATGCCGTAGCGAGATGCCCTCCCCCTTCTTTTGATCAGAAGACGTGCGGCTTTTGTGATGCTGGCTGGCCACGCAGTATGCTCCCTTGTATTCCATCCCCGGGCTCTCTGAGCCGTTTGCTACAGTTTGTTATTCCATCGCCTTTCTTCTTTGCTGCGAGATCTGTTCCTCCGACGTTCGTGATCTTACCTTGTCAGAGAGATGCTAAAGAGTGCACTTCTTAATGGTTTGTGCTGTGGAAAGAAGCCCGTCTCCGGGAGGTATATGATGCGAAAATCAGGTTAAGTAATTGGGTAGGTATTGTATAATGTATGGATTTATCTCATTTAAACTGGGGTAGTTTGGAAATATGCAAATCACCATTCGTATTTTTTTAAGGAATTCAATATTGAAATTGTATGGTTTGCATGTTCTAGTACAATTTTGAATTTTATTCCAATGAACGAATTCTGGTTTTAGTTTTACTCAGGGTCACAAACATACATCATTGAAGAGCACATTTCCTAAGAAATTGTTGAAAATGCCGATTTATAGAGATTTTGGAAGCTTGACATTATTAAAATACGTACCATGAGCTAATTGTGGCCTATGAAATTTAGTTGGAATAATTCCATAAATGGAAAAAGCTATAGCTCATTGGCAAATCAAAGTTGGCACTCGTGGAGAATAAAAAAAACTATGAAAGTGATGATGGTTTCAAAATTTTCCTCGGGGAAGTATACGAGTGCAATCTTAAAATGCTTGTATTTTGCAAATGGAGCATTTTATTTAAATCTCGTTGCTGCTACAGTGGTGGAAATGCTAATATCTATGTATACACCTAAAAATCTTAAAAGAAATTATTTTTTCTATATTATATATAAATTGAGTAGTCTTTATGTTTTCTACTAACGTAGCATCAAACAGATTTAAATAAAATGCTCCATTTGCAAAATAAAAGCATTTTAAGATTGCACTCGTATACCTCAATGTGTAAAATTTTGAAACCATCATCACTCTCATAGTTCTTCTATTCTCCACTAGTACCATCTTTGATTTGCCAATACACTAGGATGCTTCATTTAGAAATAAAATTGTGTTTGTTCAAAATGAAAATTATATTACATTACATTTTAATCTAGGTGCTCCAGCTACTATAGTAACTCACCAGCCTTAATTGTCATGATGTATATCTAAGCGTGTTTACATTTTCTGCTATGGCAATTCAGTATTTTAAACAGATTTTCTATACTTGCATATCAGTATAACAATTTTCAACTTACAACTAAAGAATAACTTATCTAAATGTAAAAGGAATTAATCGTTTCAATTGAGGATTGCCATGATTTTTGCCTGAGTTTATTAATTATGTTGTTGAATACTTTGAAGTGCTTTTTTCCTGGTAGTGTAACAACTAGACCATAGGCACCGCTTGAAGCATGAATGTCCTCAATGTGATCTTTAATAGTGAATTTTTGGTCGAGTACTAATCCAAGATGTTTCACTAGGCTTGACCAAGAAATTGGATCTCCATTGATATGGACTATGTGACTACTACTAGGTTTCGAAAAGGAAGTTGTAGGCTTATGTGGAAATATTATAAGTTGATTTATGGATGCGTTGGGAGAATTCTTCCATTTTTGTTAGTAAGAAGAGAAAATATCTAAACTTTCTCTAAACTGCTGCAATAACCATGATAATAAATAACAACAAGACTTCTTCATTTAGCAGAAATTTTTGTGTCATAAGCAAACACAAATTTGTAGCAAAAAACTGTGGTCCGAAATGAAAACGTGTTGTACAATATAGGCTCAAAAATGCTATCTCGAGGAACTCCTGCCCTAACAGGTAGTCGTTCGGATTTTTAATTTGCAGAGCTCTATAGTTAAATGATTTTGAACTTATTTAATAATACAGAGTGAAAAACGCTGACAAATGCTTTTTCAAAGTCTAAAAGAACAACTCCTGTTGAACAGCCTTCAGATTTGTTTGAAAGAATTAAATTGATAACTCTTAAGAGATCATGAGTAGTTGAATGCCCATGGTGAAATTTAAACTGCTCATCTGCAAAAATCAAATTTGTATTGATGTGAAGCATCATTCTATTCAAAATTATCTATTCAAAAAGTTTACTAAGCAAACTTATTGTACGGTAGTTGAAAGCTTAAGCTGGATTTGAAGCCGGGTATCAAAATTAGAACTTTTGCATTTTTCCATTTATCAGGATTAAATATCGATTAAATTATTTTATCAAGAAAGACAAGCGGGAGTTTGTTGATGAGGATATTCATCATCCTGGAGCTGGAACTCTGGCTTTACTACTTTGAAAGTTTTTAGTTATAGATAATACTTCGTCCAAATCAGTCCCTTAGGAATCATCAAACACATAATCCCGATCAGTGTTGGAAAAGTTCGCGATATTTCAAGAAGTTCACCAAGGGAAAAGTTCGCGAGTCATAGTGAGTTTTCGCGAACTTTTCCATCACTGATCCCGATATAAAATATTCAGATAATCCCAAGAAACCTGATTCTCAATACAACTAAAACGACCCAAAATTAATTTATGGGAATTCTTGAACTGCTTATTAAGTTTCTGAGCAAAACAGCAAAACACGTTATCTTCCATTTAATTCCACTTAATTAATTTTGGTATCCATGACAGATACGTTTTTCGACTACAATGTGCAGTCTTCATCAGTGTCATTCCCGCTAAAGAACTTATCGAAATTTAATCCTCTTAAGTACTCATCCCCTTTACGTCAAATGTCAAGATCATAGGTATAACAATGAAATTACAATGTGTACAATCGGAACCTACCCAACTATAAAAATCAAAGATTTAAGTAAACCGAAGAAAAAAAATCTACACAAATCTCTATTATGGAAAATTCCCAAAGGCTTGATAGCCATCATAATGAAGTAATGAAATTTGATTTTGCAAATCGCGCCAGATTATTTTCATGGCAGAATCGCGTTTATTATTATTTAACCCATTTTATCCTTGCATTTTAGTACTGAGGCAGCTCTTGCTTCAACTATAGAAGTAGTCAGATATTCAAGAGCAGTATTAACATCATGTTTGGTTTGCAAAGGAATATTTATAATGTGCAATATATCTACTGGAGATGAACGAGCGTCTGGCTGAAAATCTCCTTAATAAAGACAATCAACCTAATGTCCAATATTGCTCCCAATATGCTCTATTGTATTTAAGAGTAGAGCTGCTGGGATTAGAAATTATTTCTTGGGATATTGGGTATCAAATTGGCTACAAGTAGACTGAATCAGTCAGACCAAATCAATAGTTGAGGGATTTCTTGCTGAAGAAAATCATGATGGGCTGTTTGGATATTGAATAGTGTAATAAACTGCAGAACAATCATCAAACGGAATATTACCATTGGAATATCTTTGAGCATTATTCCATGAGCCGTTTTTTGCACTAAAATCACCAATAATGAAGAATTTAGACCAATGACCGGTAAGTTTCTGTAGGTCACGCTTGAGATAATTATTTTTCTGGCCTACGCATTGGAATGGCAAATAGCAGCTATGAAAGTAAGTTGTCCAAATTTCGTTTAGACAGAAACTTTCAAAGTTTCAAAAATTTTGGTTTCTAACGAAGAAAGCAATTGATATTTGATACGTCTATGAACAATGATGGCAACGCCACCACCGGCTCCATCAAGACGATCATTTCTATAAATTAAATAATTTGAGTCCTTCTTAACCTTATGATCAGGTTTAAGGAACGTTTCAGTTATAACGGCAACATGCACGTTATGAACTCTCAAAAAGTTAAATTGCTCGTCTTCATTATCTTTAAGAGATCGAGCATTCCAATTTAAAATATTTAATGCTTTAAAATTCATTACTGAATTTTAAAGTCATGACAATATTGTTTGCAAATTATACTTCAGTTCGAATAGCATCAAACATGGAGTTAGATTTAAGCATGTCAGAAATCATATCAATTGATGATTTCTGTAAAAATTCCATTTTAGGGGCAGTAATGCTTCCAAATCCAAAATTGTCAAAATTTCCGTTAGAATTACGTTGGTTAGTATTTTGATTTCTACCCGCTGCAATAGCAGCATAGGTAGCTTCATTAACTCGCTGAACATTGTTAGCAGCAAGGGGAGTAGGTATAGATGAAAAATTTGAAGCAGGGGTGATATTTGTACCTCCGGGTACGAATGTAGAATTTGTTCCTCGCTGACCGTTGTTAACAGCAGAGTAATTTGTACCTAGTTGGAAACGTGGAGCGTTTCCTATCTGTAACTTAGAACGAGATTGAAGGATCGCTTTGCGAGTCTTATATTCCCAAAAATTTGATTTGTGGTTTTCACCACAATTTGAACATTTAAATTTCTTAGGATCTTCCTTCACAGGACAGTCGTTTCACCACTGGGCAGTCCTTTCATGACAATCTTGAACACACGTTCAGTTTTGGTGTCGTAAGTAAAAAAATTGTGCTACTTCTCAGTAAGATACTTGAGAAGACGTTTGAATCCGTCCAAGGTTTTTCAGTCAATACACGACATTTACCCCGACGGCCAATCTGAAGTGAAAACTTGAATTTAACGAAGTTCAATAGTTCCGTGCGAAGAGCATGGAAATCGGAAGTGGTTATCACAATAGGGGAATCTTTTCCTTCTTGGCATTAAGCCGAGAAAGTTTACTAGAATTTTTCCTGGATTATGGATCATTCTCAGCATCCATGAGGGGGTCAAAAGATTTCCTTTTTTTGCGTTTGGCGACAGTAAAACATTTCTTCAAACTTTTTTTTTTTTCACTTGACCTAGAAGATTGCGAGGTAATAAAAAAAAGTTTCGAAGATATATTGGACTTTTGCTTAAAATTTTAAAAGTTTGAATAGACATTCTAAGTTTCATGTACTTGACGAAATCGTACCCGAGTAATAAATAAAAAAAAGCTATAAATGTGATCGTATTTCCGCAGGTCGTATTCGTATCTGGTAACAGCATCAAATTTCTTTGTATTCGCTAAAGAGAATATGCCCGTACAAAAATAACGGAACGATCAAGCAGCATTGACTTGAGCATTCCAGTTGAGGTTGCAATCCATTACAATATCAAGATTTTTAATTGTGTCAAAACCCTAATGATATCACCACCCGCTTTAACTAATGGGATATCCTGAATACCAATTCGTTTTGATCTAAAAAGTAATAGTTTGTGTTTTTGCTCTGTTCAAAAAAATACCATTAGTTTCACACCATTTTAAGGTTTTTTGTCTATATCACTATTTAATAATGATATAGTTTCAGAAATATTATTCAATTTGCCAGAGATGTATAGGTGACAGTCATCTGAATATAAGTGAAATTTACAATTTAACTAAACGTTGGGCATATCATTGATGAACATAGAAAAAAGTAGGGGTCCCAGGATGGATCCCTGAGGAACCCCACTCTAAACATGCACGTAATTGGATTGCATGTTATTCAATTCAACATACTGTGATCGGCCAGCCAAATATGATTTGACTAAATTCACTGAGGAATGACCAATTTTAAAACAACTAGCAAGTTTATTGCAGAGGTTGCCGATGATTGATTGAATCAAAAGCTTTGCTGAAATATGAGACCGCCATCACGGTTATAATTTTCTTGTCAAGAGCATTTCTTAAATCGTCTTCAATTTTTAAAAGAGCTGTTACCGTGCTGCAGTTCTTACAATAACCAGATTGTAAAGAACATAGCAGATTATGATTAATAAGGTATTCGTTTAGTTGTTTGGATAGAATTGATTCAAAACATTTTGACAGAACACAAACTATGCTAATAAGTCGATGATTTTTTTTTTCTGTAGCTGGATTGTCAATCTTACCAATAGGAACAATCTTAGCCACTTTCCATGATCATGGAAATTCTGAAGTGGTTTTACAAAAATAAAAAGAGATTTACTGAAGCATCTTTCAATTTTCTTAAATAGGCTTGAATTTTTCTTCGGTTCTTAACTCAAATGCAATTCACATCAGAAATGTCTTAACATATTTCTTAGAATAATCTTAGAGTTCTCATCTTAATTATTTTAATAAATTGCTTGGAATTCCCTTTAAATTATCTAGAAAATCTTTTCGAGAATCCCTCGAAATTATCCTCGGAATTTCCTTAAAACTCTGTTGATAGTCCTACGGAAATATACTATCAAAATTCGATTCCTTTTGTATTTCTTATAGATCTAGACTCCAAGGTTGCAAATACTCATTTCAGCTCAAATAATGTTTTTCGGAATAATAAAACCAAAAGATGATATGATGGCATGTTTTACTTGTATCTTTTAAGAAGAGGTTAAAAAGTATGCGTTTGAAACATAACACCTGTCAATTTTGCTTTCTATGAGTCACAATCAGCGATTTGCTGATCGCTGAGTGAGTGAGTGAGTATATGAAAAATAGCTGATTGTGACTCTCATGAAGTGAAATAAATAGGTTTGATATGCCAAACACATTCTTTGCAACCTCTTCTTGTATCCTACCAATTCAAAATATGATCATGGCATCTAATTATTTCATAATTAAGAAAACCATTGTTTTAGCTGAAATGAGTATTTGCAACCTTGCGCTAGACAATTGGCATGCATTTTCCAAAGAGCTACTTTTAAAAATGACTCTGAAAACACATAATTGACTTGAAGTTTTAGTCAATACTCTCTCTGCTAATATCTAGAATTCATTCTAAGATCTGCTCGAAGCTGCTTTGGAATTGTGTTTCTTACAATGCTTGTAATATTTCTTCAGTAACTGTATCCCAAAAATCTAGTCCAGTCCAAAGATCTTGAAATTTTTTCAAGGTTCAAGATCTTATCTTTCTTGAGGAAAGGCCAGAGCAATTTTTTCCCCGATGTTGAAATTCATGGGTTTTTACGGAGACTTAGAATTTCCGCCTTTTCTCGATCTACCGATTCACTGCTGGTCATATGCTTCAAGCAGCTCAACAGTCTGGCTTAGCAAGTGGAAGCGATTGGACAGACGTGGTGGATGGATGAAGATTTCCGTTACTCTTCCTTTCCCTCTGTTAAGTGTTATCACCAAGCTGCGACTGATGGATGCGATTTGGCAGAAGTATTTTGGAATGACGAAGAGATCTTCACACTACACCATGCAGTGTCCGAGCCGGACGGTACTTGCTGTGGTATGAAAAAGTAAACCTACTATAGTTGTTTTTTTCTTACCAATGTAAATCCTATGGAGTACGATATGTTTATTTTTTTTGTTTATTAATTTATTTGATAAGGCTCAACCGAATTAACTTTACAGAGCCGAGGATTCTTGGTCACTATACAATACATCTTAAAACTATAGTCCAAAGGTACAACACAATAAACACTTTATCTTCCGCTATCCAAAAAGCCTCCTCCATCAGAACTGGAGCCGCTTCCAGTGGTTTCCTTGTATGGCAAATTGTTGTACGCCAACGAGGGTCAGAGCGCTTCCATTGCAGCAATGGACGCAAAACGTGGTCAGCACTCACACACTCATCACGAAACGGTTGCTTTCCAAAGTCGACGACGCATCGACCGAAAGAACTGCTGATGAAGAACAATGAGGAGGACCACACAATGGTTGCTGCCGAGAAAACAGACGATCGCGTAGCACACATCGAGAGTGGCCTGCTTTTGTCGACAGCCGAGTGAACACTGGAGTACGATATGTAGGTAGGTAAATTTGTTTCCATTGCATTAATTATTGCTAAATTTAATGACCATTTTCCATAAATAGTTATTTCAAAAAGTAATATATTTTAAAATGATGAGCGGGAGATGTGCCGAAAATTTTTAGAATCCGTAGAATTTCTTCGGCACTTTAAAAAAAATCCTAAAAATCTGAAAAATCCATAGAATTCTATGGTTGGTCCGTAGATTCTCAGTAAACCTAAAAATCCGTAGATCTACGGATAAGCCCGTAGAACTGACCTCACTGAATGTAAGCGATTTGACAGACACTTTTGTAATCAGTTTTCACCGGGCTGTGAAAGCGCTGTGGAAGGCGAATTTTTGCACGGGCTGGAAAGTGATGTATATGCTTATAAATATATTCGTGAGGTGAAAAGTAACCTCCTTGGGAATGAAAAAAAATATTTTTGAATGTTTTTTTTTATTTTATTCAATATAGTCCCCTATTAGCTCAATACACTTATTCCGGCGATTTTCCAACTTCATGATCCCATCTGAAAAGTAATTTTCCGGAAGGTCTGCAAAATACTCCTCCGCGGCGTCAATGATTTCCTCAAGTGAGCTGAATTTTTTTATTGATGAGCCATCTTTTGATGTTTGGGAAGAGTCTGAGGGAGCCAAATCGGGCGAATACTGTGGATGCGCGAGCAGTTGGAGCCGTAAGTCATTGATTTTTGCCGTGGTTGCGATGCTCTTGTGCGCCGCCCAGACAACCAGAAGTCGTATAACAATGTACAGACAGTATCGTAAATTGCTACAGTTTAAGTCAAAATCGCATATTAGAATGGCATACCTCGCATTATGTTTAAGTTAAATCGTATAGAATTGCAAATTTCCGACTTATATGCGATGACTAATTTTTCCGTCGTACTGTATCACAAATTTAATCGGATTACATCGTAAGACTTTTCAAAATGGATTTGTTATTACAGATCAAATTGCATATGATGTTAAATCAACTCGTTTAAAATTAAACGAAAATATGCACGTATATGGCCTCCACTTTTGTACGTATAAGCCATTTCTTTGCATTCTATACGACTTGTTTGTTTGTATATATGTTTGTATATGACGAAAACAACTTTGAATATACGTGCATTCTGATTGTCCGGGCGGCGCATTGTCTTGCAAAAACAATTTTTTTTTCGCTCCCTGTGAGGCCGTTTTGCAGCGATTTCGGCCTTAAATCGCTCCAATAAAGCACAGTAATACCACAAACGAAGTGACAGACGACTAACTGGCGAAGAAATCCATTTAAATAATGTGGTTCACTGTAATAGAATTTTCTCGGAAGCTTGTGCCATCATCCACCAGATGGGTTAGTTTTTTTGTTTTGATTTGAACAAAGTTGATTTTGTGTACAATGATTCTTTGACAGTGTGCAAAGAGTGCGTATCATTTTGTCATTTTTTTATGCATTTCAGTTTTGAGTAGAGTGAAAGAGATAGAACCAAAACATTCTAGTACATTTGGTGAAAATGCTAGTTCAATCTAGTAGTAGTGTTGCCATGTGGTACACTGAAAAATTGCAATAGCAGGTTAGTCACCAAAGTTTTCGAGCCGCTCCGTCTGTCACTTCGTTTGTGGTAATACCATAGAGGTAACTCTAAGACTTGTAGGTCCCGATGATACGTGCTCAACTTTTTGGCTCAGCTCTGGTACTATCTTCGGTCCCAAGCTAATCGATGCACCCCTCGAAACATAGGAAAATCCACGAACCCCGAATTTTATCTGTCAAACTTTCATAGCGAATCAAAACAAACATTGTGTAGTACTAGAATCTTGACTAGCATGGGGTATGTTAATCGATTTGCTTGGGACCAATAGGCTAGTCAAGTAGTGAGCCAATTTAAAATCGTTAGTTTCCACCGGTTGGTAATACTCTGTTCTCTGGGATGTAATAGTGGATCCAGGATTCATCAACAGTTACCAATCGATGCCAAAAGTCCGCCCGATTTCGCATCAGCAAGTCAAGACACTCTTTCAAAGTGCTCTCACGTTCGTGTTTTTGGTCAGGGTGAGCTTACGCGGCACCCAGTGGCAGGATAACTTTTTCATATGCAGAATCTCGCAAAAATATGGCGTGTGCGCTCATTACTAATATTTGCGGTATCTGCTAGCTCACGCACCTGCACATTCCGGTCAGCCAACACTATTTCATGTATTTTTTGACATTGTCCTCTGTGACCGCATCGGAGGGCCTGCTGCTGCCGACTTGATCGGTAGTGGAGTATCGCACTGAAATTAGGCATGTCTGCCTAAATATGAACGGACTATAAGGCACCATAACCTTTGTTGCAGTAGTAGCGCATTCTGGCGTTCAAGGAGGTTACTTTTCACCCCACCTAGAGATTCATCCCATCCGTCCGCTCTTAAATTCCAGCAAAAACTGGTCCTCCGGAAGATCCGTAACATCTGTAACAATTCAAACCTATGCCTTGACCAGACACTCCCTCGCAACAAGCGCTGTAGGCTGTAGCATAAGACCCCTGAACTGTGTCGCAGGTCCAGAATTCTACCGCTCTGCTGGTACTGCATACAACCCTTTCCACAAATATATAAAAATAAACCCACCTTACAAAAGAATTTCGCCTAATCCAACCAAAACTATGCATGCTTTTAACGTTCAACCGGATCGCAACTAGCACGACGGCTGCCTCCCATCAAACCATTATGATTATGATCTCGTTCATGATCGTGAAATTGATGTTTGCCAAGATGATCCTCCCCGCGTTCGTTGCCCGCCGGCACGCCATTAGACTGGCTGAGTTAGAGAGATGATGCGTCGGAATAGTTGAGTGACTGCCAGCCCAGTCTCACAAGCGGTCCGGGCGGCGGCGGTGTGGCGGCGCGCGCTCACACACGTAACGCATATATCATAACGTGAGTAGAATGTGCGTCTAGTCCATTTCATAACAAAACGAGCTACGGGTAGATTAGATGGATTAAGTCCCAGACAGTCTTCTTCTGGAACAGCCATGGAATCGATGGAGAAGGAAAACAATGTTACCATTTCTGACAGTCCATAATTAATCCACGCGATGGATTCCCAGACCGAAGGGGAATCTGTTTGCCATAAATCTTGGGCGATGGCGAAAAGCACCAAATCTCGAAACAAAACATCGGAGAACGATCTAGTGACGGACATGGTGTTCGAGCTAAATTCTCGACAAATTTGTTGTTTCTTCAAGTTGGTTGAGATTGAACCAGCGCGGGTCCGTATGGATCATCGCGTCAGATGATCAATGTACCCGCTGAGCGTTGGACGACGACGACGACGACGACGACGACGACGACGAAGCATAAGCGCGGTACTCCCCTTGGTAATGATGCGGCACATATTACTACCTACTAAATCTCGGGGCACGTTCATCTCTATTTTCTTGGAAGGCGAAGACACACGCTGTGAAGAGACGAAATGCGAGTGTGAACAGCATGAGTAAGATAGCTTCTAGCGGCTAGCGAATGTATGGACGGGGAAAAAAACTAGTCTAAAACTATCGGAGAACGTTTCAACCCGTTGTTGTTGTTTATAATAACAGTAATAAATTTTATTAACTTAACTCTGAAACGGTTTGTTTTTATAGAACCTCTTTCTTTCCTTATCGTCGTTTCACACTTCACTCCTTCGCAAGCGAATGGAATCTTATTTCGGTAGGTAGGTTTTAGGTGGTTTATATGTAGGTGACGGAATAACTCACGGCAAAAGTGCGTTGCTTGCTAGCATAAAAAACCAGGTCAAAATTGATCAAACTATAAAATAAATAAAAAGTTCTTTTAAATATGTGTCATGTTTTGATCAACTAGACAGTTAGATTGCACAGTGAGCCATGGTGTGTATATGGAGAAACTAAATATAGCTTTTACCTGTTTGGAAATAATTCAACTAGGGATCCGAACCAGTGCTGTAAATTCTCAAAATCAATTGAACATTTTTGATGAAAATGAGAAAAGCAGCTATCCGCTATCAAAGGGGACCTCCTTCGAATGGGTGATGTGATATCAGTTGCTAAGTCATTTGACGAACGCATGGATCATTCTCATTTGAGAAACGGTTAATATCATTCAATTGAGTGTAACCTACACATAAACAGAGCTCTGGCCGACATTCTGGTGAAAAAGCTAAGCCAACCCGACAGCGACTGGAGAACAATGTCGGCAGGTTCATATTTTACTGGCATCGTAATTTTTACCAAAGTTTTATTTGTCTATGAAAAATTTGAGGAAGAAGTACATCTACGGAATGACCACTACCTGGATTATCCTGATCACTTTCGTTATGTGGCTTTATGTGTCTACCTTATATTTTACTTCATTTATTTTTCAATTCGTTCATTTCAAAAGGCTCTATCGCGGGAGCTTTACGGCGCCGATAATTCTTTTTGACAGCATTACAAATATCACACAAATCTACGTCTCTAGGGATGGGACCGATTGCTGACAGTTCATTCGAGGTTAAAAGGTTTACCTTGTTCAGGATAAGATCAGGGAATGAGCTCTGAAATGGGGTTTAATTGTTTTATCATAGAATTACCGCCACTTATTGAAACGATCCAGATTTCTGGCGCAAATTGCATGCAAGACGATCTCCGAACAGTTTCGCAGCAAGTAAATCGTTAAACGCTGCAATATCGTAAAAACTACCAGTTGTGCAGCCATGGTATGTTCGGACGAAAGTTGTGTTTCATTGTCCCTTAAGCCCCCAGTAATTTTGTAGTCAAACATCTTTTTTTTTATCTAGTTCGTTTATTTGGAAGGCTCAATCGCGTTAGCTTTACGGAGCCGATAATTCATTGTTCACTGTGTGTAAAAAGATTCACTTAATTCTATGTCTAGTAGGAGTTGGGCCGATTACTCGCGGCTTACTCGAGGTTAGAAGGGTACATTTTCGAAGGATAGGATCAGGGGAGGAGCTTGGGGTAGGGTTTCGTTGTCTCATCAGAGCGTTGTCGCCAGTATGAACGGTAGTGCTGTTCTAGCTTCGTCCGGAGTTCGACCGGCTATGGTGGGTGACCAGTGGGCGACGATGAGACTCATCGAGACGGGGACAAGACAAACAAAAACTAATAAAGAGAGACAAAAGACAAAAGGAATTAAATTCTTATACTAGACATTTGAAGAAAGACATAAACGGACTGCATATAGCAGAGATCACGGGTTGCCAACACGTCTCTGATAGGAACATAGGGTTGTCTTCCTTGGGCCTCGAGGGTATTCAAAAGTCGCTCTCTGGCGGCGTCATTATCCGTACATTGCCAAACTGCGTGTTCGATGTCATCGTAACCGTTTCCACACCGACAGATGTTGCTGTCCACGAGGTTTATTCTATTGAGATGAGCATCTAGCGAGTAGTGGTTGGACATAAGTCTACTCATCACGCGAATGAAGTCACGACTTAAGCCCAAGCCTTTAAACCACGCTCTCGAAGAAACATTAGGAATAATTGAATGTAACCACCGTCCAAGATTTCCAGTGTCCCAATCGATTTGCCAACTCGAAAAGGTACTCTGACGCACTAAATGGTAAAATTCATCGTGTGAAATTTGCCGGTCATACAATTCGCCTTCCTGCGCGCCCACCTTTGCGAGAGAGTCCGCCTTCTCATTGCCTGGGATTGAGCAATGTGAGGGGACCCATACAAAGGTAATCATATATGATCTTTCGACCAGTACACTCATCTGCTCCCTTACCTTTGAAAGGAAATAAGATGAGTGCCTACTTGGTTTCATCGACCGAATAGCCTCAATGGAACTGAGACTATCCGAGAAGATGAAGTAATGGTCTGCGGGCATGTTGGAAATCATCCCCAATGCGAAGTTGATTGCTGCCAGCTCAGCAACAAAAACGGAACAAGGTTCCTGAAGTTTGCGGAAGGCGCTAGAGTTTTCATTGAAGACACCGAAGCCAGTGGATCCATTGAGACGGGACCCGTCTGTAAAATATCTTTTCATGCAATTGACTTGTTGGTACTTTTCATTAAAAATACGCGGAATAATAATAGGTCGAAGTTGATCGGGAATCCCATGAGTTGCTTGTTTCATGGTCAGATCATATTCAATTGAGGAACTGCGATTGGTGAAGTGAACACGGTCTGGAGTATAACAAGGAAGACACATATCTGATGATATGTAGTGGTGGTAGATTCTCATAAATCGAGATTGTGTGTTCAGCCCAAGAATTTCTTCAAAATTAGCAATTATAAGTGTGTTCGTCACTCCGCATTTGATTAGTATTCTGAGAGAGAGCTCCCAGAAACGGTTCTGGAGGGGTGTTACTCCTGCCAGAACCTCGAGACTCATGTTATGCGTTGAGTGCATACAGCCTAGAGCAATACGCAGACAACGATATTGAATTCGTTCCAATTTTATTAGGTGACTTTTTCTTGCCGAGAGAAAGCAGAAAGAGCCGTACTCTAGAACAGAGAGAATAGTTGTTTTATAAAGCGTTATGAGGTCTCCCGGATGAGCACCCCACCATGTGCCGCAAATTGAACGGAGAAAGTTGATCCTCTGCTGACATTTTTGCTTCAAATACGTAATATGGGCATTCCAAGTGCACTTTGAATCAAACCAGACCCCAAGGTACTTGAAAGACAATGATTGGGTAATGTTTCTGCCCAAAAGATTAAGCTGCATTTGGGCTGGGTACCGCTTTCGAGTAAACACTACCAGTTCAGTTTTCTGCGGCGAGAATTCGATCCCTAGATTCATAGCCCAAGAAGACAAGTTATCTAAGGAATTTTGCAATGGTCCTTGCAAGTCCACGGCATGTGGACCTCTTACGGAAACCACACCGTCATCTGCAAGTTGTCTTAGCGTGCATTGTTCTGCCAAACAGTTGTCGATATCTTTGACATTAAAGTTATAAAGAAGAGGGCTGAGACTAGAGCCTTAGGTCAGGCCCATGTAACATGGAAGTTGTCAGTTGTCCAAGGGAAAAGTTCATTTGCTTTTCTGACAACAAATTGTACAAGAAATTATTTAAAATTCCGGAAAGTCCACATCTGTGCAGATTGTCTGACAGAATTTCAATGGAAACTGAATCAAAAGCCCCCTTAATGTCCAAGAATACTGAAGCCAATTGCTCCTTGTGCGCAAAGGCCAGTTGAATATCTGTGGAAAGCAGCGCTAGACAATCGTTTGTTCCTTTGCTCTTGCGGAACCCAAACTGTGTATTTGATAGCAAGTTATTTGATTCGACCCAGTGATCGAGTCTCCGAAGGATCATTTTCTCCAACAATTTCCTAATGCACGAAAGCATAGCAATCGGACGGTATGAGTTATGGTCAAACGCTGATTTTCCAGGTTTTTTAATGGCTATTACTTTGACCTGTCTCCATTCAGGCGGTACAATGTTGTTTTCTAGCAAGGAATTGAATAAATCTAGCATGCGTCTTTTAGTGATATCTGGGAGATTTTTCAGAAGATTGAATTTAATCATATCGCTTCCCGGTGAGGAGTTGTTCGATGAAAGAAGAGCCATAGAGAAATCCAGCATTGAGAATGGTCTATCCAGAGAGCGTCCGCTAGGAGACGCTTCTCGAAGAATATTTTGTGCTGGAACTGAGTCCGGACAGACCTTTTTAGCGAAATCGAATATCCATCGGTTGGAGTATTCTTCACTCTCATTGAAAGATGAGCGGTTACGCATGTTGCGAGCCACCCTCCACAAGGTGTTCATTGAGGTTTCTCGTGAGAGTCCCTCGACGAAATTGCGCCAATAACCGCGTTTTTTTGCTTTGATTAATTGTTTCAGCTTTGTCTCAAGCTTTGAATATTCCTCGAAGTAAGTGGAGGTTTTGTGTCTACGAAAAGCTTTGAAAGCATCAGATTTTTCTACATACAATTTTGTGCATTCTTCGTCCCAACCAGGTGTGGCTGGTCTCCTTTTAAAGGGTGCACTTGGAACTTTTCTTTTTTGTGCTTCCAGTGAGCTTTTGTAAATCAAATCGGCTAGGAATCGATATTCTTCCAATGGTGGAAGCGCATCTATTGATTCGACACCGATTGTCACCGCCGTTGCATATTTCTGCCATTTGATGTTCCTTGTAAGATCAAATGGAACCCGAGATGGTTCTGCAGAGTGAGGGCCACACTTTATTGAAATGATGATTGGCAAATGATCGCTACCATGGGGATGATTGATAACCTTCCACTGACAATCCAATGATAGCGATCTTGAACACAAAGATAGGTCGAGTCGGCTTTCTCGAGCCGGAGGTTTTGCTATACGTGTCGCTTCACCAGTGTTCAAAATAGTCAAATTGAAATCGTCACATAAATCGTAAAAAATAGCCGCTCTATTGTCGTCATATAGATCGCCCCACACAGTACCATGGGAGTTCATATCACCCAGAATTAATACTGGGGATGGAAGAATCGAAACTAGATTCCAGAGTTGACTACGGCTAATGGAGGTTCTTGGTGGAACGTATACTGAAGCTATGCAAAGATCTTTGTTCTTCACATTTATTTGGCAAGCCGGATAGAGCAGGAAGGGAAATTTTGTAGAAAGGGTAGCACTTTTTGATCCCTAAAAGTACTCCTCCATAAGAATCGTCTCTATCCAGGCGCATAATGTTAAAATCGTGGAAGTTGAGTTCTTTATCGGAAGAAAGCCATGTTTCACAGAGAGCAAATATATCACAATCAGAATTGTGAAGTAAAAATTTGAACGAGTCTAGTTTAGGCACTAGACTACGGCAGTTCCACTGTAGCACAGTGATCATATCTTCAACCTCGTTCGACGAATTATCCATCGAAAGATATGATTGATGCAAGGAGGGGCCATGAAACAGTCAATTGCTTAAGATATGATTCTAACGTTGGAAGCAAGGCAGAAACTAAGCTTCTTAGAGGGTCTTGTATGTTGAACATGTTTAATATGAATTCCACAATGTCCGAAAAAGCTAGCAAACCTCGTTCGGACTTGGATTTCTTTTGAGAAGTTTGAGGAGCAGCTTTTTTATTTTTTTTATCTTTGTTGGGCAATGGCGGAAAATTCTTGCTGCATCCAGGGATTGGATCAACAGGAGCCTTCGTTTTGTTTTTTCATCCCCATTACCCTGGGAATTTGGCAATCGTCTGGAGGTGACTTTAGTTTTCTTACGGCGCACTTTCGGGGAGGGGCATTTTCTTTTTGAGGAACCGTCTATTTTTGAAGGTGCGTGTACCACCGTAGAATCACCTTCATCGGATGAGTCAGAGTCCGATTCTTCAACTGACAAAACCGAAAATTGGTTTGCATCTTGGACGGCTGATGCAGCCTTCAACATTTGAGCATATGTCTGCTTGGAGCGTCCAGAGATTGAACGCTGCACTTTATCGGAGTGCTGTTTGTACATCGGGCACTCCTGCAAGAGGTGAGGATTCTCCCCACAGTAAGCGCATTTTACTGATTCTTTGTGGCAAGAATCCTCTTTGTGGTTTTCACCACATTTGCCACAACGAGTTTTGTTGCCGCAATGGCTGGCCGAGTGTCCCAGCCTTTTGCAGTTGGTACAATTATATACCCTCTGTACAAACAGTCGCACCGGAAAAAGAGCACCATCAATTTTAACAAAGTTTGGGAGAACTGAACCTGCGAAAGTCACCCGGAACGAGTCTGAATGTTTATAAACTTTTTTACCGTCTAGCAAAGATGCTGAATGCAGTTGCCTTACATCCAGTATCTTCACTAGCGCGGTAGCAAATGTCGAGTTTTTAAAAGTTCCCGAGGCATGTTTCAAGTCCTCGACAGTCAGACTCGCGTCGGAGACCACGCCTTCTATCTCCACATCTCGAGAAGGGATGTAGATGTTGTACTCAACACTAAACAACTCGTGATCAGCAATTTTATTTGCCACATCATAAGTCGGTGCTTCTACACGCAGTTTGTTGAATCTTTCTTTGTGTACCAAGATTCCCGGATACTTACGCAGCAAATCTCTCGTTATGTCGAGAGTTTTCAAAGGTTTATTTTTGGGCCGAAAAAAGACAACCCATGGTCCTTTCGAAGACGGTTCATAGTATCTGGTTCGCGTAACGTAGGCATCGGAAGATGCCATAAGTGTTGCGCAAAAGCGGTGCGCAACCACTTAAGAAGAAAAAAAAAATAAAACCTTCACTAATTAATTAATTTTAATTACTAGTAATTTAATTTTTTGCCCGACGTACGAACAAATCAAAAAGAAAAAAAAATCGAAACAAAAAAAAAACTTATATCTACTTGCAAAAAGTTGTCTCACTATGACCCATACTCCCCTACCAGGGGTGAGAGACAGAGTCACGCGCCACGAGGCAAAATTAAACTACAATAGGGAGGCAATGAACTTGCAAAATGTATTGTCTAATACTTATGCCGGTTGTAAACAACCTATCAGCCGTTGCAGCTAGATGGTCCGTTTGCTGCTGCTGGTGGTGATGATTGGTGTTGGTGGGTCGGCACGATGATGAAAAAATGGCTTGACGACCGGATGGATTACCGGGGTGGATTAAAGCTGGATGGCAACTCCAAGGGGCTCGGCCCATGGAATTCCACTTCCTCTGTTGCACACTGGTCACTTGGGGCACCCAATGGGGGGGTGAAAAAACCGCTCGGGCGGAAAAAACACCGAAAAAAACTAGATGCCGCGCGACTGAGACCGGGACGTTGTTAACCGACTGAGTGTTCAACTAGGAATGATGTAGTCAAACATGATTTTGAATGGTTTTGGTGAGGAATATATGGAAACTTGCATGTACATTTTGGAGCAAGGCGGGATACTTTTATTTTTATATTTTGTTCGTGCATTCAAAGCATATACTTTCTTGAGAGAACTTTTTTTCTAGACCTCACAGACACTATGAAAATATTTTCGAGGCAGTTAATTAGCATAGTGAGTGACTTATGAGCCACCAAAGTGAAAATATTTCCTCAAAAGTGCTCTGGGCCAAGGAGCAAATGGGAAGCAATTTGAGAACATTACTGAAAATGAGACAGCCTATTAGGCATCTATAACTAAAATACGCCCAATTGTACCAATATGGGGGTTGTACTGTCTGAAAGGAGTTTTCAAGACCTTTCTAAATATTTGGACTCCATTTTGTTCAAGTTTGTGCCGTGTTGCATTATTTCATCAATTTCACGTGACAACTGACGTGCAACAATTCTCGATTCTCATTGACGTAAACCCAGTTGACTGACAAAATATGATGATGCAGTGTTCACTCGGCTGTCGACAGAAGCAAACCACTCTCAATATGTGTCACGCGATCGTCTGTTAACTTGGCAGTTACCATTGTGTGGTCCTCCTCATTGTTCTTCATCAGCAGTTCTTTCAGTCGATGCGTCGGCGACTTTGGAAAGTAACCGTTTCGTGATGAATGTGTGAGTTCTGACCACGTTTTGCGTTCATTGCTGCAATGGAAGCGCTCTGACCCCCGTTGGCAAATCTGCCATACAATAAAACCTTTGGAAGTGGCTGCCGTTCTGGTGGAGGAGGCTTATTGGATAGCGGAAGATAAAATGTGTATTGTGTTGTACCTTTTCTACTATTGTTTTAAGATGTATTGTATAGTGAACAAGAATCCTCGGCTCTGTAAAGTTAATTCGGTTGAGCCTTATCAAATAAATTAATAAACCTTAAAAAAATATGATGCGACACGATGTGTGTTGCTTTGCTTCGTCAACACACTTTGACAGACAAAGTAGTTCGACAGATTGTAAGTTAATGTTTGAGATTGTCGTAGACTGAAATTTTTCTTCATTGAGCAACATGTGTTCCCTCATCATTTCGGTTGTCGTTATGTTATGCTTAGTGAAATAAATACCATATCTAACGATGAAAACCTTGGTTCCGGGTATCCTTCTTCGTCAAAGGAGAGACTTAAACATTTTGCGGACATTGTGCAGGAGTGCCGCAGGATCACCGGCTATCAATATTATTGTGGTTGTACATATTTCAAGATTATGGGAGTTTAACGCTATGCTTCCGGACGAAACTTTCAACGGTTGCGGGAGGTGAAGGGCTCTTTCCCAATCGAAACCCTGCCAAAAAGTCGCGATTCATTACAGGAACGTGCATATATCCAGCACATCGAATGATTCCATAAAACGTGTCACGCAACACAACCTTCCGCTTTAACCGCTTTGTATGGCAAGGTAAATATACTAGTTCGATCAATTAAATGCTGTGATGATCAAAATGTCCCGATTGAAAATTCACATTTCGAGAGTGTCAAGCAAACTCAACAAGAAAAAAATAATCCAGATAAAACAAAGGGATAGCTAAATACCAACCATCTTTACCATTTCTTACAAAAGTTTAAAATAACTCGTCTTTCCAGGATCTAAAGCCTATCATTTACGTCATCAAAGCAACATACTTGGCAAATTTGTTAATGTTATTTAATACTTCGTTGAATGTTGTGCATGTGAAGACTCCTTATTATTGTTAGCATAATTATAATTATTCAATTTTGATCATCAAAGTGCTACGATTGCCAATTGATGACTAATAGCCGACGGAAGTTGTGCGGCATAGAGGCAACTTCAGTACCTGCAAACCTAGAAAACCCATATTGATCCACCGAACAGGTGTATAGCATCTTTGTTACGCAGGACAATCTCGTGTTTTGCTAGGTTTTGCTTTTAATTTGTCTAGGTTTCAAATCCTTCCGAGGTTCTTTAAACATTACCAGTGTGGTCCTGGGCACTTCAAATAAATACCTTGGACATATGACCTATTCTTAAATCAATCGAGATTTCTAGACAAACATTTCATTTGTATTAATCATTTCTCTTTGATAATCATTCAGCTCAGTGTTCTATAGACGAGTGCATGGATGGAGTTGAGTTCACTTACTCGACAAAAAGTGACACAACAGTGGGGCCCTGTTTACTAAAAATGAACACATGAATAATGCTCGCATAACATTTGAAAATGGATTATCAATTTTTCTAAACAACTTGCAAGGTCCTTTTCACGAGAACCGAAGTATGCTTACGTAAACCAAGAGCACTATCGGGAAGGGGAGAATTTCTCCTACCCGATGGAGTTGTTAATTTGCGTGGGCGTATTCGGTTCGCGCGAAAAGGGCTTAACAAGTTTTGTGTACAAAAGTTGATAGGCCCGTTTCAAATGTTACGCGAGTATTATTCATGTACAACAAGGCCCCGCTGTTGTGTCACTTTTTGTCGAGCGAGTGAACTCAAATCCATCCGTGCACTCGTCTATCGACAGAAGTAGACCACTCTCAATGTGCGTCACGCGATCCTCTGTTTACTCGGCAGCAACCATTATGTGGTCCTCCTCATTGTTCTTCATCAGCAGTTCCTTTGGTCGAATTGTCATTGACTTTGGAAAGCAACCGTTTCGTGCTGAATGTGTGAGTGCTGACCATGTTTTGCATCCATTGCTGCAATGGAAGCGCTCTGCTCCTCATTGGCGATACTGCCGTACAATGAAACCACTGGAAGCGGCTGGAGGAGGCTTATTGGATAGCGGAAGACAAAGTGTTTATTGTGCTGTACCTTTTGACTATAGACTATAGACAAAACTTTTCCCGTGGACTTTGTACAACAATTATTCAAACTAAAGCTGAATTAAAATCGTTGAAAGAACACTAGTTCAGCATAAAATAGTTAGCTGGGATACCATGTTGCTACGATTAGTTTAACAGCATATCAAGAAATTAAGAAATGCGAAAACAATACAAAATAGGGTCAATTAATAGATGAATATGTGCAAGAAAACAACGCCAATTTCATCACAACAATAACATTGATCATTGTCGTGCCAGCCACATTAGTATCACCGCAGCAGGCCTGGGTTCCATCCCAGTTAGCGCCGCCGGGATGTTCTGAGGCAAAATATATCTGATCACGCCTTCCTTCGGAATGGCAGTCAAGCCGTTGGTCCCCGGTTCACGAGTTGATGGGTCGATATGTAGGACCCAGGTGTGGAAGCTGCTTCCCTGGCGTCGGTAGCATTGGTGCTTAGCACGGAAAATAAGATCGACGGAAAACAAATCAAGGAAAAAAAAGACTACAAACAAAGTTACAGCAATGTAGGATACAAGAAGAGGTTGCAAAGAATGTGTTTGACATATTAAACCTGTTTATTTCACTTCATGAGAGTCACAATCAGCGATTTTTCACAAACTCACTCACTCACTCACTCACTCACTCAGCGATCAGCAAATCGCTGATTGTGACTCATAGAAAGCAAAATTTACAGGTTTTATGTTTCCAACGCATACTTTGTAACCTCTTCTCGTAAGTTACAAGTAAAACATGCCATCATACCATCTTTTGGTTTTATTATTCCGAAAAACATTATTTTAGCTGAAATGAGTCTTTGCAACCTTGCTTAATAGTCAGACTTAAAGTTGTTTTGAGTGCTTCAAATGTATAAACTCAACGAAAAATGTAATTTTATAGCTTGAACTTACATTATCAGGAATAATCCGAATTTCTGAGACATTATTGTAAATTTTCTGAATAAAACAGAAAAAAAAAAAGATTAAATTCAATTTAATTCCACATAATTAATTTTGGTATTAATGTCAGATACATATTTCTACTAAAATGTGCAGTCTTCGTCAGTGTCATTTCCACTAAAGACTTATCAAAATTTAACCCCCTCAAGCAATCATCTTCTAGGTAAAAATTTCAAGATAACACGCATAAAAAATTAAACTACAACGTGTAGAATCGGAATCTACCTAACTAGTAAAAACCAAAGATTTAAGTATGGTAAAGGAGAAAAAGCTATTCAACTCTCTAATAACGGAAATCCCCAAAGGCTTCTCAAGTAACCAAAAGTTCTGATAAAAGGCTATTTGTGGCTTAAGAAGCTTGGTTGAAGGTGGTCTATAGAATTCTAAGCAGCCTCATTTTTAAGTCGTTATATGAACTTGAAAGTTCCGGTATCATCATTGAAGAGCATTCTAAGCAGCTTCTGGTGGAACTTGAATGGAACTTTTAGAAAATAATTTAAAAACGGTTTTTGTCGTTTACAAAAATTTTATGTAAAGTTCGCACTTTTATGAATTTAATTCTACAGTCAGGTCTTTATTAAAGTTATTTCTAAAGGCAGGTATGAACGTGTTTTGATTTATCAGTATAAGGTAGTAGTATTGGAGATGGTTGAAGAATTAAACCCAGTCCTTCTGCGTGAGAACCCCAGCACGAACCACTACGTCATCTGAGATATATTAAAGTGAGCTGTTGTCCCGCCTACTGTTGGAGTTTTCAGTGCCAGCTGACTGAATTGAATACGAAACACAACACCTTGATGAATTTTAAATTGGTGTTTTCCCGCGTGGTATTCCAACTCGCATGCCAAATACACGGGTTCGAATCGAGGATTTTGCTCTTCATTTATTATGTTTGGATGGAATATTGATGCACATATAAAAATTATGATTTATTTGAGCCACTGATCATTTCATATTTACGTACATTATTTTTTGTTCCCAAAAAATACTTGTGCGGATTGCTTTATGTGGGCTATGACGGACTTTTTCAGAAACTTCAAAATTGCTAAGAAGTTCCGCAGGAAACTTTTAAGATCCTTTAAAGTTGCTAAGAAGTTCCGCTTGGAAATTGTTCGGAATTTTGTTGTGGCCATGTTTTCAGCCTTGCCTGAAGTTCCTAAGAAGTGCTTAGAGATGATTTTTGGAACATTTTTTAACTACAAGTTGCTAGGAGTATGCATCGGAACTTTTTGGAGCCTGAAGTTCCTCGTGTGATTTCTATAGCTACAAAAGTAGCCAGAAAGTTCTGTTGGAACTTTATATGCAATTTGGAAGTGAGTTTTATCGTTGAATGTGGAACTTTATGTTACTTGGGTTGGTAACCATCATAATGAAGTAATGAAATTGGGTTGTTAGCGGAATGCTTTTTTTTTTCTTTATTAAAGAGACTTTCAGCCTTGGGCTGGTTTGTCTCTGGATAGCGGAATGCTTAAATAAAGCAGTAAAAAATGTTATCTTCCATTTGATTCCGAATAATAAATATTGCTATCAATGGCAGATACGTATTTCAACTACAACGTGCAGTCTTTACCAGTACTCAGAGCAGAGGGGAGTACTTAAGGGGGTTAGATTTCGATAAATATTTAGTAAGGGATGACTTGGTGTTGAGTTCTTGGCTCTGATAAAGTCTGCAAGTTGTAAACGAAATACGCGTACCTGTCAAAAGATAAGTAATTATAACGGAATTAAAAGGAAATAAATCAACACACTCAAAAAGCCCTTCATAACAGGATTCCATTAAGAGGTTCACTAAAATCAAGAGATTCCAAGTTTGCCGTTATACATTTTACCGGAAGCATCGTGTTCAGAATGTTAAGCCAAGTAGTCAAATAATAAAGTTGTGAGTGAAAGTGTGTGTCCGTTTTATAAACTGAACAATCCTTAGTAGATTTTTCCGTGATTTTATTTAATAAACTATCATGCAATTTGAAATTCGATTTTTTTTTTTAAGTTCGAGGATTTTAAATAACCATTTTTTGTTGCGCCCCTTTTTAATTTTTAGAACGAATTATATTGGAAAAAAAAATGTTTGGGTTCATTTTTTAACAGGTCTAAAATGAAAAACAAAACGTCTATTTTAATTAAGTCAAGGATTTAGCAATACTTATTTTATTGTTCTACCATACACTTCTTCTTTCATCCTCTAGACTTTTAACGTTTCTGAAGCCAGTGTCTTGCCGGCTCTCTGCCGGTTTACTGTTCTAGATGTACGTTTACAATTATTAATTAAGAGTTTTCTATGACAACACCAATGCATGAATTTGTGTATTGTGTTTCAAAACACAATGATTCTCTATGCCCAGGGAAGTCGAGAAAATTTCCTCAAACGGACCGGGAATCGAAACCACCGCCTCTGGCTTGGTAATATCGTGCCCGTACTGACTAGGCTAGGGGGGTTCTATCATACACACCGTGAGCAGTTTCACAGGAAACAGCCCTTATAATAAGCCAGAAATGCTGAGTAATTTAGTCCAACTCCTCGTGAACATTTTCGGAAAACTGTCTCCCTCTTAAAACTATTTCAAATATAATGGATACCCGCCTTGAAAGCATATCATCAACCCAATCACATGCCCAAAACATTGTCCAACAAACTTTCCATACGTTAAACCCATCTCAAAAAGTATATCATCCCAGTCAGTTCGTAGACCAAACTTTGAGAGACAGCTACGGAAAAGTTAAACTGCTCTTTTATTCATATTAATATTTTTTGGACAAGGTCAAACCGATCACATGCGGTCACACTCTGACATTCCTGTGAAATGTTTTCTCTCATTCTTTCTGTTTGTTCCTTGTTCCGTAATTTCAGCTCTGTTCGTTTCTGCCTATTCTGGCAGTGTAGCATTTGGGATGAAATGTCAGGCGAAATATAATACGTATCAAATTAATAAATGAGCAATGCCAATGATTCTACCCCCCCCCCCCTCTCACACTAGCAAAGAGGAAGCTGACTGTGGTTTTGCTACTTTCTGACACCCGTTTCAGAGGCTGATGCGGAAAGGGCAAGTGTTGGGCGATAATTTGATAGCCCGCCGAAATGAAAGAAAACCACAAAACCTGTTGCTTGGGATAACTGGTGGTAATTGATAATCTAAAAGCTGTCGCTTGAGGGAACAAAGGATCAACTTTGTTGCTGATAGTTTTAAATTGTTTCTTCAAAACTGGTAACGATGACTGAGCAAAGTGATTATCTACGCTAGTTAACATTTTGAACAGAAGCAAGTTGATTGTTATCTAGTTTAATATACCACCCCGAACGAAGGCAAACTCATGGAAAGACAGAAAACTACGGTTTGCTTAAGAGTGATACTGCCCTGGGCAACAGGCATAGGTTTTGAACGGAAAGGGATGGTACAGAGCAGATTCGCGAGGGCTGAAGCTCGTGATTAACGAAGCTAAATCTCGCCTTTTTGACCATAGATAGACATCGTCGGTGTGCAACGTGTAGCGTAGCCCCGTTGGTGGAGCCTTTGCCTGTGTTTGCTTTTTAACAGTTGGAGGAGTGGTACAGGTAAGAAGAAAACGCAGAAGAAGAGAGAATGGCACGATTTGCTTTTTCGCCATATTTGAAGTTCGGTAACAGAAGGTATAACGACGTCAACGACGGATGACCGACGCTTCAAAACGAACGATACGGTGGTGTGGTCGTTTTGGTCAGGTCAGAGGGAGGTTCTCAGTTTGGCTATCATTATCGTCGTAATTGGCCACGCTGCTACTGGATGATGGCGGAGTTATGAAACTGGGCTGTCGGTGTTGGTTGGTATGATGGATTGAGCTTCGCTGGGTTCGTTAAAACATCAAAGATGACAAGTTGATTTGAGTGTTGAATTGGTCAATATTGAAGCTGTAAATATTTTATTATAAATTCATATCCGCCTGTCCAAATTTAAAGTAAATCATAGTTTAAATCTCAATAATGAGTATGTTTTCTAGCTGTTTTGGTTTTGATGGTTAAGGAATGTTAAAAATCAATTTATTTGTAAGGGACTTATTCGCAAGAAGTGTTTCTTAAGTGTATCAAATACCGTGTAACTTCCAATTAATAAATACTGGAGTCATAATCTTGGATTTTTCTCATCTTAATCGTGTAGGTGGTATTTTGGAAAATACATATTTTTTCAATGATTCATAACTTTTTTTTGTTTATGATTTGCCCAGCAAATGCAGTGTCAGTAGGTATTACTTTATCTAAACTACAAAATAAGTATAAAAAAAATAAAAAAAAAATATGCAATATGAGTATTTTTTTCTTTTTATAATTTTCATTTTTTTTTGTTAAAAAAAAATAATTTTTTACTGTGTATATTTTTTTCTTGAAAGGCACAATACTTGTCCGCAACTTCTTGTAAGACACCATCTCGATCAAACAAATCGTTCACGAGATATACATTTTTCTATTGATGCGTATCATTTTTGCATAAGCCCTTTTCAAGTGTTAGTCGTGTGCAAAACTAGGGAACCATATATGAAAAATGGCATGTTGGGCAATAACAAACAACTGTGCAAAGTTTCATCATAATCGTAGAAGGTCAATCCGAAACGATTTGCGAATCTGTGTGGAACTGCTTTCCACTCGTTTTTGACCAACATGACAAGAGGTTGCCTCCCTTAGCTCAGTCGGTAAAGCCGCAACTACAAAGTAATACCATGCTGGAGGTGGCTGGGTTAGATTCCTGGTCCGGTCTAGGGTTTTTTCGGGTTGGAAAATTTCTCGACTTCCCTGTGTGTAGAGTATGATTGTACTTGCCACACAATTATGCTTATTCAAAAATGGTACCAGGCATCGAAAGCTCTCAACTAATAACAGTGGAAGTGCATCTAGAACACTAAGTTGAGAGCACGCAATATGTTGATGATGATGATGATAGTCCCACCTCTTACTTCCTCCGCTGGCGCTGTCTGGTTTCTTCGGCTGAATTAGTCTCTCTCTGTCTCCTTCGCTTGGCTTGCACAGATCTTCTATCTTTCTTTCTTTCATATGCATTCACAATTCCCAAGTATGTATGTATGTATGTAAGGTAGCCACCATCCCTTCGAAGATCTTGTCTTGTATGCAGCTCCACTTAATAGCAAGATCAATTTGAGCTACCGATCTGAATTCACAATATCGCTGTATGAAGGGCCAAAAACGGTGGGGTGGACCCGTAAGCAGAGACACTTACGCGAAATCCACGGGAATTTAAGAATCTCCTTCCAACGATACGATCCAACAAATCGAATAACGCAATTCGCAATACTTATTAAGCTTCCTACAGAATGGTTTGTTAAGAAGGGCGCGTCAATCTCACTGAAACTGTTGGAGTAGAATTCACACCATCACAATCGAATCGGTAGGATAAAGAAAATGATAGTGTTTATTCCCTCCTAGACTCCGGTTGTCATACCACTCCAATCGTCCAGTTTCAGGTCAAATGATACCCTGATGCTCCCTCCCAACCCAGTATTTATTTATATATATAGTAAACATATGTAATGGAGAAATGAAATATATCAGAACATTAAAATACGTAATAATGAAAATACATTTATATGGATAAAAAACTGGTATTCCGCAATGAAAATAATAATAATTTTACATACAATATGATGCAGCTCTATGTCTCCTCAGCTCCCAATAAGGAAGATGTAACCCTGAAATTTCCAACAAAAGACACAGAAAAGGAGATTTTGTTAGTAAGTTGGGTTCGTTGGATCAGGATTCACCTTGATAAGTGATGCGACCATGGTTTTAAATGAATCAGTGTTATCATGCATTATACTTGGATTTGCCCGAAGCCAAAACCAAATGGTGTATCATTGGGCCTTATTACGGGTGTCACTACACGGTGATAAGAAAGTGATACTCAGAATAAGAGCCGTGATTACCGTACAAATCAAATGGGAATCACTTCACCGTGACGACAAGTGACAACTTTTCACCGTGATGTGACATCCGTAATAAGCCCCCTTATAATATAAATCTGAAGACGTTCCATCATCGAAATGCTGAAAATGAACTTAGAGCATGAGCATGAGCAAAATTGATCGCCCGCGACTGCCAACACCAAGGAGCTGAAAACCAATTCAAACAAATCAAATCAACAGACAAAACCAGGGTGAAAGCTGTAAGAGTGAATCATTACAGTATAAATCTAGTGATGTTCCGTCATCAAAGAGCTGGAAGAAAACTCAAATAATTTAAATCAATAGATCCAGTCTGAATGAAGGCTGCAAAAAGAGAATAATTATACAGCAATGACCCCATTTTGTCAGCTAGCAAAGTATGTGTATCTTAAACATTCATCTTGAAGGAGGAAGGTATGAAATTACAATTATGTGGAATTATTGAAAAATAACAGTCTGATGCGCGGAGAGATTGACAGGATCGGGTCATAACTGTAATGTGAATATTAGGAAGATTTATCATCATCAAACTATTCTTGAATTGACCTGGAAGAATGCTTGTGAATAATTGTTATACAGATAAATTAAATTGATAAACTAAATGGTTCAAACAACAACTCCAGACTGTAAAAAAGCTGAAAATAGGGAATCTTTACAATGTGGATCCCCGACGGTCTTCTACTCAGTAAGCAAAAGCGGCAGCCACCAGGCTAGTCGATCTGCTCAATTTAAATATTGAAACCTTATTTTATGAAGTTCTTAAGAATACCAATTGAAACACAATGTAAACAATAAAAGTTAAGAGTCTCATCCGAATCAAATGATTCCAAACGATACGCATTCATAGAAATTAAGTTTAAATAGACAAAAGTAGAAAAATGGAACAATCTCACCAAATCAGTCCAACTGAATCCCTTGCAAGCAGCTATGTCACGCTTGGTGTAGTAGCTCCGATCATAGACCCGCCCTACGGGGATCAATCCTCTGGTCGAATGTAGTCGATTGCTCCATGACGCGAACACGAAGCGACCGCTCACAAAATCATACAACGCGTAAACAACTGAAATCAAAAACTATCACACGCGACGCCACAAATTTCTGTACCGGGAGCACAAGCGAAGAAAAAAAACAAACAACGCAGAAAGCGACACTTCTTCTGATGCCTGCAAACATGATGCATCACGTTTTCTTTTTCGATTCCAAAACTTCTCGGAAAGCGAAAAAAACCACCAATCACACACGTATAACCGTCCGGGAGGCAGAGTGCCAGCGCTAATCTGGCAAAATCAGCGAACGCACGCACAAAACAGAAATAAACTTATACACAACCGTATCCGAACAGGTTCGAAGCTGAACTGTGATATGCATTCACAATTCCCAAGTATCAATTAAAGCTGAACAGTAAGAATAGAAGCTGATTATTGGTTGATTTAAGGTGTACAAAGCTGATTAACAGCAGGCTGAATATATAGTTGATTAGTAGTGCATGAAGCTAATTATATCCCCATTATTCAACTTTAATAAATTAGCTGATCAAAAGATTGAACAAGCCTTATTTTAGCTTAACACTACTCCACAAATCCGCAATGCACTACAAATATTTTGAAAGCCTGATTTGTTAAATGTAGTCAGTGTTACTCGTTGCGTTTCCGGCATTTGAGTTCTTCTAAATTTACTGCCTACCTTTCTAATCCCAAGCAGCGGCAGCAGTAGAGACAAGGTAGAGGAGATTTTTAGGAATAGCTCCAGGTAGAAGTGGGCTGCGAAGACGCCGGAAGTATTAACATTTATAATTCTGTGTTTTGACTGCTATATTGTAATAAATTTTCAGCCATAATTCCAACAATATAAATTATGGCACTTAAATAGGTTCCACATGACCATCAAAATAAATCACACACTTGTGTCCACATTGCGTTAACTACACTTGAAAATGAGAGGAATTTTTTTACTGTCACCAGTTGTTGTTTACAATTCTACATTGCTGTATAATAATCTTTCGGTTCCTGTTATTCAACTTAAATTTGACGTGTTTCAAGTTAATAATCATACATTTTGCCACACATATGCTTAAGTGGTACAGTAGGTATGATTGATGCCTGTGAATCAGTGATTGCCGGTTCGAATCCCGAAATGCAAAGGTAATTTTTAGACTTATAATAACAATATAAATATGTCAATCCAATTAGTCAGCACCTTGTTGCAGTCCTATAAAAATATGTAAGATATGAAGCGGTCTTAAATTTTTTTTTTTTTTCTAAATAAAACTATAAGGCTGAACAAGGGTTGGAAAAGACTCTTATTTAATGCCTTAAAAAGCTTGTAATTTATGTAACTGTTAAGCTTTTGGCTGAATAAAATCACCAAATTTACATGTTCAAAAGCTGAACAAAGGTTAACGTGGTCTATGTATAACAATTATTCAAACTAAGGCTGAATTAAAATCGATTGAACAACACTTAAGCATCGAATTGTTACCTGGGTTGCTTCACACTTATTGAAAAAAAAAAAAAACAGTGATGCGCACTGTGGAAAAACACTTACCGACTCAGGATTTTTAATGGATTTGACAGATTTTTGATGCGTCAGTTTTGCCGTCTGGGAAACGTTTGAAAAATAATGTATACCATGTTACTATGGAAATGAATTTACTACACGGTACAAAAAAACAATATAACCATGCTAACATCATTTCCATGCAGCTTATCAACGGGTGTTTGCTTTGAACACAACTCCCCAGCAGAGAGTCGTGGACGGACAAGTTTACCACCATTTGAAAGCTTTTTTTAATGTAGTTTTAGATGCACCTGACCTCGTCTGCATCTATTTACATCAATGAAAGATACGCTAGTCCAAAGTATGTGGAAAATTGAAGAAAATTTCTCAATAACTCATCGTACTCAAATGATGCAGGTATAATATTTTCTAGAAAAATTTGTATTTTAGTTTGAAAATCAACTTTGTTAAACATAGTGAAGACCTAAAATAAAAGAAAATATGTGTTTTGGTAAAAAAAAGCGTTTTTGGGGGGTCCGCTATCTCGATTCAGGAGAACTATACGACTTTCATGTTTTCAGCAAAGTTATGTGTAAAGGGTGTCCACGATGAAATTGCTCTAACTTTTTAACCGTTGGGTAGAATTTAATGAAAATTTGGGTGGATTTAGTTCATAGTGCATTATTTACATCCTGTAAGTTTTAAAGTCCTGTGATCAAAACTCGCGGAAATGGAGTCGAAAGAACAGCTCGTGCGTGATAAAATCTTGCGCATTCATCACGAGAACAAGGATCTCTCGCATCGTTCCATCGCTAAAACGTTGGGAATCGCGAATTCCACGGTGTCGCGAGTGATTAAGCGGTTTGAGGAACGGTTGACCACCGATCGGAAGCCCAGAAGTGAAGGAAAAAGTATTCCGTACAACACCAAAAATCACAACCGCGTAGTTGGGGCCTTCAACCGAAATCTGAACGCCTCCGTTAGGGATGTGGCTAAGAAGCTGCACCTAAGCCGAAGTTTTGTCCAGAAGGCCAAAACTAAGGCTGGGCTTCGAACGTTCAAGGTACAAAAGGCCCCTAATCGCGACGAGAAGCAGAACAAGTCCGCCAAAACCCGTGCCAGGAAGTTGTACCTCAACATGCTGACGAAAGTTGAATGCTGCATCGTGGACGACGAAACATATGTGAAGGCCGACTTCAAACAGATCCCCGGCAACCTGTTTTTCACGGTCAAGGATAAGTTCAGCGTTCCGGAGCATGTCCGCACTCAGAAGATGTCCAAATTTGCGAAGAAATTCCTGGTTTGGCAAGCCATCTGCACGTGCGGGAAGCGGAGTGCACCTTTCGTGACCCAGGACACGATGAACGGACAGGTGTACATAAAAGAGTGCCTCCAGAAGCGGCTGCTTCCTCTCCTGAAGGCCCACAACGTCCCAACAATCTTCTGGCCGGATTTGGCCTCATGCCACTACTCCAAGGACGTGCTGAAGTGGTATGCGGACAATAAGGTCAATTTCGTGCCGAAAATGTTCAACCCTCCCAACACTCCGGAGCTCCGCCCCATCGAGAAGTACTGGGCGATTATGAAGCAGCACCTTCTTAAACGACCTAAGGTAGTGAAGACAGTCGAGGAACTGAAGAAAGTATGGGTTTACATGCAAAAAACGGTTGATTCACAGGTTGTGCAGAATCTTATGGCCGGGGTTAAGGCCAAGGTGCGGGCATTTGCGTATGGACTGTAAATAAAATACGAGTAAAATGGTAAAATGAAGTTTAATAGTTATTTCTCAATCCCTGAAAATTTGATGGCAATCGGATGAAAACTCGAATTTTGCGAATCAATTTTGTGTGTGGCAATTTCATCGTGGACACCCTTAGCAATTTTTACTATAACTTGGCTCAAAACTATAATCGTCTATCTCAATATAGTGAAAAAAAAAATTCATTTCGCTTTTGAGGGGGTTAATTACAAAAATAAGATTTATAAAAGATGAAACTTGTCATATCCAATCAACTTTGCTGAGGACGTTATTACTCTAAATTCAGTCTCCACGGTGCTATTAATTAAGAGCGTCAAAATGGACTTTTAAATCACTGTGCAACGGTGCGATTAACACGGAAGAGTGGAATCACAAAGGATCAACTCTGTTTTGGCCTGGTCTAAACGCTCGAAACGTGTTGGAGTGGAACCGAGCCAACGGAGTCAATTTTGTGCCAAAAGATATGAACCCACCAAATTCACCGGAACTTCGCCTAATTGAAAAATTCTGGGCAATTATGAAGACGTAACTTCGCAAACATCCCAAAGCTATTTAAATAGAGCTAGAGTTGAAGAAAATTTGGGTAACAACAACAAAAACACTGGGAAAATAGGTTGTTCAAAATGTGATGGGTGGAGTGAAAAGGTGTAGTCAATTGGGATGGGAAACGAAATTGAATAAAACAAATGTTTTAAATCATAACTACTACTAATTAGTTCTGAAAACTACTGCTAATTAGTTCTGAAAAATTTAAGAAAATCCGATAATCGGTTTAATTTTGGTGAGTAAATATGTGTGTGCCATTTTTATCCAATACACCCTTAACAATTTTTCAAAAAGTTGGGTGAATATGTTTGGAACCTTATTATGAATAAAACGGGAGCTGAAGTCCTACGTCAACAATGTGGACACAACCCTTAACTTTATGATTAATTTGTTGTTGTTGTGAAATTTAGATTCCATAATTCAAATCGGTTTTCTTCTGATGTTTTTAAAACATATTTCTTTTTTTTCATATCAAGATGGTAGGATGAAATATACGGACGTGCATTTGAAATTTAAACTTCTAATGCTGATAATATACCTCTGTATAAGAATCGCTGGTTCGGATCCCCTGGATCCAACGGTATTTGACAATATTTTCAAAAAAAAAACTTTTTCACTAGGAAAATTTCAAACATCGAAAAATTTTACCTACTGATTCTTTTTACGAACCCCCGGGATCTGTTCGTAAATTGAGGTTCCAGTGTACTCTACTGCCTATAATCGCATATCAGTCCTATATAGATCAATTTTGAGATAACAACGCTATCCACTATCAATTGGCATCTACTTTCATATGATGTGGTAAAACTACGCACTTTGATCAATAAAAATGTGAAAACAACATCAAGTCAGTTTTTCCCACCAAGTAAAGTAATCGCATATCAGTCCCATCTTTATATTCAATCATCCAGAGGTGAAGCTACAGTTCTGGCTATCGAGTTGCTATATTTTGCGTTGATATAACATAACATGCAAGTTTCAATAAAACTGATTTTAAATTGAACAAAATATTAATAAATCTACTCTTTTTTTTTCTTGATTTGTTTTCCGTCTTGTTTTCCGTGGCGAGCACCAATGCTACCGACGCCAAGGAGGCAGCTCCCACACCTGGACCCTACCTATCGACCCATCAATCAACTCATGAACCGGGGACCAACGGCATTACTTCCCTTCCTAAGGAAAGAGTGACCAGAGATGTTATGCCTCAGAACATCCCGGCGGCGCCCACTGGGATTGAACCCAGGCCTGCTGGGGTGAGATGTAATCACGCTTACCACTACACCACCGGTGTCGCTCAAATTTACTCTTATTTTCAAATATTTACATAGGAATCGCATTTCGACTGCCATTTTGTCAATGCCTCCTTTTTCCATATGGAACTGATATGGGATTATAAGCAGTCTATGCCCATTGACGTGCTAGAAAATTAATATTGAAGGGGCCTAGGGATGGGCCTGTTGCATTTTTTTTTTAATTTTGCTGAACTACTGTTTTGGGTACAGTTTTTCTGTGACATTTAATATGACAATGAAGCTTACTTTTATTTTAATGGTGAAACAATATATTTGATTTTTTTTTTTTTTTTTTGATAACAATGATTGAGACCGTGATTGGGGGAACCTTTAAAGCTTGCTGCATTTAAACAAGCAATGATCCTTTGTTCATGCTTTTTGTAATGAAATCACATAGCGCCCGGGTGTCATAAATTTAAGCATCTCAAACTTAGGAAAATGCTCAGAGTTAGGAGAATTTTGTAACAATTTTTTTTAGATCAGTTTTAGTGACATCGCCTAACCTCAATCTACCTGTTCAAAGACTCTCAAAACGTAAACAAATAAAACAAAACACTTAAGAAAATGTTCCAGATTTAGATTTAAGGATTTCAAAAAATATTGAAATCTTGCAAAAATTGTGCATAGTCAGGATATAATTTGTCATGATTCTGATATTTTAAGAGAAATGAAAGTAATAAAGCATTTATCAAAACATAATTTGGATGCATCGGACTAACCAACATTCGGAGTCAATCAAGATTTAACTTTAATTCTAATCAATATGAATGAACTTAAAACTTGAATGATTGTGTCCCTGTGTGTATCTAGATAATAATTGAATTTATTTTTACAAAGGCATTGAGATTTTTTGAAATTTTAAATGAAGTTAAATTCGGTTATGCCCATTTGAAAACAATAAATAATTTACACGATTTTCTGGATTTATTTAATCAAAAAATACATTATGTGCTAAGGCATTCAAACTATTCCGCAGCGGAATTCCAGGCATAAATTTCATCGAAAAGAAAGAAATTTATACGTATTAGATACCGTGCGGGACCGAAATCCATACAGCACCGAAATCCGTACACCCTGCTGAATTTGTTTATTTATATGCATCATAACAATGTAAATATGATACATGAATACATATTCATGTTCATTCATGCATTAGCTTGATGTTTGCGTCAACAATTAAGCAGTATGTCATGTAATTAAAATAAGAAAAAATAAAAACCTTATCACGGTCGGGCATTTCTATCAATCGGTTGCGTTTTTTACGATTTTCTAAGAAAATCTCTCGGATTTACTTCCAGTTGTTAAGCGTATTTAAGTGATTTTTGCAAGTAGTTTCCTGAAGGTCGATCGGAAGGGTAAGTGTTTATCGTTTTATATATCAATTCTAAGCAATGGATCATTCATATGGTATTTAATTATCAATATTAGTACTGTACGGATTTCGATCCATTTATAACCAGGGTTGCAAAGACAGAGAGCAGACAGAAATGGGCAAGAGAGCATTCCCAGCAGTAGCCACTAGCGAGGAATGGCCGGAGATATACATGAAAGTAGAGCGGGAGAAAATTGATAAAGATAACGAAAAGAAACAAAGGATTGAGGAACGACAAATCAAGAGCAAATTTTCATTATGTCGTAAGTAACATTCGCACCAATCCGAGAAAAATAAGGTTTTGTTTTGATGACCGAAAAGTTATTCCTATTTCCAAGTAAACTCATATAATCTCATAGTGATAGCAATGTTTAACATATTTAGAAGGGTTTTAATCATACAAATGCAAATCGCTAGCTTTCATGCTAAAAAATACTGGTTTTTGAGTCAAAAGTTATTATACGTCGTTTGGTGGCCCCTATTGTTACTTAAGTCAAAGTGTATTTACCAGGATATTCGGGAGAATTATCAATTACGTCTCCTTACGTGCAGCGCATTCATCATTTTAGGACCACCGAAATCATCTTAGCAACAAACAGTTCGATTTATTCACTTTAATAATGAGAAAGCGAAACGACGAACGAACACTTTTCACGGGTTTCTCAGCGCTGTTACTTAAGTCAAACGGCATCTCCATAGAAATTGGGTGACTTAAGTAACATCGAAAACTATTTTGATCGGAAGGAGATTACGTCGAAAAGCAATTTGACTGGTAAATAAATTTAAAAATGGGATTTGATCCTATATTCGGACAGTATATAGTGTAATAGCAGAAGAATTGATTGACACTGATAGCTCGACTTTGTTTACCTTTGTTACATTCGACGTAATGAAAATTTGCTCTTGAAATGAAAAAGGTTGAGTGAGAGAGGAAGAGAAGGAAGAAGAGGAAGAAGAGGAAAGAAAGTTGGAAGCAAGAAAGCATTATAACTTGAAAAGGCAATGGCAACAATGGAGACGAAGCAGAAGGAAGCTGCGGAAAAGAAGCAATTGTTAACGTAAGTTGGACCTAACTTTGCATTGTATGCATCTCTATAGAACGTATGTGAAAATGGACCAGAGGTTGTGGGACACAGGTATATCTGAGGTAGAGCACACAATAAACAATACTCTACACGCATCGACAGGCTTCACGCCGTACAAGATCGTATTCGGTCACGAAATTGTGTCCTCAGGTGATCAGCACCTTCGTGAAGTCGAAACTAGAGACTTGTCTCCTGATGAACGAGTTGAGCGAAAACAGGCCATTGATAGCAAAGTAGCCGACATTGTTCGCAGAAACCTCGAAAAAGCCTATGAGCACAGTAAGCGAAACTATAATCTTCGGTACAATAAACCCTCACCGGTGTACCAAGTAGGTCAGCACGTCTACCGTCGAAATTTCACACAATCGTCCGCTGGAGATGCATACAATGCAAAGTTAGGTCCAACTTACGTTCCTTGCAGGATCGTTTCTCGTAGAGGCACGAATTCCTACGAGCTTGCCAATGAACAGGGGAAGATTGTAGGGATCTTCTCTGCTGCCGATTTAAAGCCCGGTATTTCAGAGTCGTAGTTAGTCGTCAGTTTGTTACCCGTATGTCTTCGTCAGTTGGTCTGTTTTGGATGTAGTCATATTATTATTTGTCCGTAGTTAGCCGAAAAGTTGCTTTGTCCAAGGTTCGTCAGTCGGTAAATTTTGTGATCGATCGCTAAAAGTAAACAAACCGCAATTAGAGAAAATTAGATAGAGCTCAAGCTGAAGTGTTAGGTGTTCGTATAGATCTCTTTTGTTGTCCATAGTCGCTTTTGTTCTCCCCTACAGCTTTTGCTTCCAATGCGAGTAGCGTTCTTTTTGGGATGGATAGATCGTCCAAGGTTGAATAAAACTGCAAAATGCAATCTTCCAAATAGTTTAAGCTATACCGGTAAGGCTCCGCACTCGAAAAGGAGACGATAAACTGTAGGAATTAATCTCCATAACCAATTACAATAATCGATTTCCCAACAACACTAGCACAGAGTACCGCACAAAGCTATTTGAGTAACAAATGGCTATTGTGTAGCTTGAGAGACACTCTATCAACAAGCAAGACCGAGATAGGAATAATAGTTCAATTTCTAGCAGTTTTAGTACAATACGCCCTCGAAAGGAATAGGGTAAAGCGCGTAAAATAGTACTTGTTCGATTGTCGGAACAAATTCACTATTTTGTCGAATTTCGCGTTCAAAATGCATATTTTCACATTAGTCGAGTCAAGCTTATAAAGGTGTTGTCTCAAACCTGGGCTTAATTTGCTGAGGGAAAGTTTAAACGAAAATAAACTTTATCGTTGATAAAGATTTATTTTCTAGAGGGAGTATGTAGTAGTGTTACCGTTTGTAACTTTGGTGATGTATTTCTGTATGTTTATCGTATTCTGCATGTCCATTTAAATTTGAATAATAATTGCCAATTTGATACCCCTAGTTTTAGTACACTATACACTACCACAGTTTACTACCAACTGCTGGAATAGGTGATGAGCCAACAAATTGAGTTCAGTGGAACATAGGAGAATGGGTACGAGAAGTACAGAGAAAGGGAACGGCGAGTAGCACGGAAACTTCTTCCGCCACTTGCCAAGTAAACTCAAACAAGAGCAGTTGCATAAGCTAAAATCTGTTAAAAGTTTAGTGAAGAAGAGTAAGAGTGTCGTAGTAGCAGGAGTGGATAGAGAGAGAGAGTCAGGTATGAAACAGGGATTAAAGAAGGTCACAAGTGACAATCGGGCCTAAGACCGTTTCTTTTGTGCCCTTTAGGACCCGTTAGTTGTGAGGGTAGCTTTTGGTGGAGAACTGGCCTCTCGACGATACCGAGGTTGGACTCGGTAAGATTAGGATTTGGGTTCCACCCCAAATGGTACCGAGAAGGTCTCCACACACCCGTGAAATCCAAGTCTGCCATCTCCAAGCCTGGAACCACAGACTCTCAGCATAGCCAACATTTGTTCGCCAGAGTCCGCCATTGTGCTAACCGACCGGCGTCGCCAGACGGTTTCACCGAGTCTTCATCAGCCTCACTGTTTCCCGCCATCAAGCTAGTCACCATCATCGAGACCACCACCACCAGCACCATCACCCCCACCAGTAAATTCCAGCAGCCACCGGCCGGTCAGGTATTACACACCACACCCCCCCCCCCCCACACACACACCATGTTAAATTAGGGAAATAAATGGTAAAATTGTATTTCACCAGCTTCTTTTTACTACACCTTATCCGAGGTCTGATTTGCCGAGTAAAGTACTCCAGCCGACCTTGAGACTCAGAAATAGTTCTCCAGCTCTGCTAGCCATCAAAAGAGGTCGTTGAATGACCCACCCTCATTGGTAGGCCGTTGCTTAGCCAAGCCCGCCGAGGTGTTTGTCCTGGTAGCCCCCTAGGTACCCCACCCTAGCAGCAACACAATGCAAGATCTGCATTTTTATGATTATTACTCTCTTGACGTTTTAAATTAAATTAAGTTATAGTCGTTAACATACCAATTTTATTTTTTAAGCACAAAACGAAAAACTAATCCTTGATGTCAGTTCATTGTCTTTTTTTGTAGGTTTCTAAGATAATTGTAATTTTTTTTTTCACTTTTCCGCCATTATAGGGCTACCATCTTAGGAACCGCTTGTTCTATCGCTTGATACTAGTGGGTAGGTGGAGCGTTTCCATTATCGGTGTATTAAAGATGTTTCGGCAGTCTTCTCTTCAGTTTGCTATTATTGATTCGACAAAATTGTCCAAGCTACACCGCCCAGTTTAGTCCCGGTTAATAATGTTTTGTAGCGTTGAGCTGGAGTACTCTCAAGTTCCAAAGTATGGCGCATCTTGCACGTTATCACATGTCAAATTTCAAAGACCTCGAAGTTGTGATCGGATTTAAACTCTAGTAAGAATATTTAACCCAAAGCACTGGTAAAGAATACAATTTGGAGGAAATGAATCCTTAAACATGATATTAGTTAGCATAAAAATCCAGAACAGTCACCTTCTTAAATAAAATGAAGTCAGTTACTTTTCCTTTGAATCGATTGGAGCATCAATTAATCTAGCGCTGATATCACTAGTTAAAAAAATAAAAGTAAAACAATGAACTTGAACTTTTGACGAACGATTCTTACCTAAAATCGTGCGCTGAATCCAACAATGTAGTCGAAAAAAATCTCAGTAGGATAGTTTTCGAGATACAGCTTAAAAATTAAAATTGATTTTTAAAAAGTTTGTTTACTTTAATACGAATATCTCCGGTTGTAATGAGATTATATCAATTATCTAACGCTAACCTTTTTTAGAGGTAAGAACCTTTCCGTTCGATCAATTGAACATCAATTGTCAGTGAGATTAGTAGAATTGATGTAAGTTAATAATTTGTTTTTTTTTTTAATTTTTTCTAAGAAAAATTGAATTCCTGACTAAGTTTTTAAGCAATGTAAATAAAAATGTTTAAAGTGGTTCTACCATTACTCTCACGGAAAAATAGTGTTATAACAATCGAAATCAAATTTTATCACGTTTAGTTTGGCGTTAAAATAATAATTATTTCTTCATTGCAGCCGGAGATATTTGTGTTTTAGTAAACACGCTTTTTTTTTTAAGTGAAATTTCATTTTTTAGCTATATCTCCAAAACTATTCTACTGAGACTTTTTTGGACTACATTTTTGGATTCAGCGCACGATTTTACATGGGAAATGACCAAAAATACTTTATTCAAGATAGCAACATGTTTTTTTCATTGATTTGGATCGATTCACATTCATGTACGGATTTTGATTCATCCTCAACACAGTGTACGGATTTCGATTCAAAATTGTACGGATTTTGAATCAATCATAGAACGCTGTACGGATTTTGATTCAAGATATGTGCAATTTAATTAATTTTTTTCTTATAATTAAAGGTAATTTTAAGACCTGGTGGTTGCAAATAATGGTAAAATAAAGATGTATAGGAAAAAGATGTGATACAGAGCATAATGTGATAGCATTATTTAGTATACCAAAAATCTATTACAATGAATGTTAGTTCCATTTCCTATCATCCTCTGTATATGAACATCGCAGCGAATGTTAGAAGTTGACCTTGCAGGCGATGTAATGGTTTTTTACATTTTTTATTTCGTGTTCTGTCTGTGCTTTCACCTACACAAGCAAGCATTTGCCTTGATTTTTATGTATAACATGGTAGAACGACGCACACACTTGCCTCGAAACTCTCCAGCAGAAAAAGCATACGAAGTCGAGTGTGAGAGGAAATGAGCGCTTCTTGTTTGCTTTTAGGCTATCCTTATTCAGAGGCATGGAGAGAGCAGTGGAGAAAGCACAGGTCTGATAACCGCAACGTTCGTTGTTCGAGTCCAGTCGGCAATCTTTTTCCTATTTTTTTTCCACATAATTAATTTACCTCACTAATACACTCCACATTTTTCGGTCTCCAATTTGCTTGCATTGGACCGCAGCTAGGTATATCGCATCCTCGGTTCATGCGGTCTCCACTTACATCCTCTGATGATGAATCCCACATAATTGTAAGCGAATCTTACATCCACCGGTTGGGTGTATTAACCGTTAATGATTCTCTCGTGCTTAGGTGTACGGATTTCGGTCCCGCACGGTATATGTAGAAATTAACATCTCTTCGTTCAAATTTATGCCCGGAATTCATCTGCTTGAGTGCTAATTCTTGGCAATACAACTAAATCACCAAGGCATGGGTCTTCCCTATAGATAATATACAAACATGTCCATAACATCTAGATTCATCATTGAAGATTCCATCAGATTCAATTCGCTGGAAAACTATTGAACACCGTAATCTGGGGACAAATTTATGACAATTTAACGTAAATATCTAAATAAATTTCTTCAATAAACTTAATTGAAAAACTTATAGAAATTTAATCAGTAGCTACGAGAGCTCCATCGTCCTGCATTTTGTTTTTAATAATATTGAATGTTTTTTTTAACGGTGCCGGTGGTGTAGTGGTAAGCGTGATTACCTCTCACCCCAGCAGGCCTGGGTTCAATCCCAGTTGGCGCCACCGGGATGTTCTGAGGCATAACATCTCTGATCACGCCTTCCTTCGGATGGGAAGTAAAGCCGTTGGTCCACGGTTCATGAGTTGATGGGTCGATAGGTAGGGTCCAGGTGTGGGAGCTGCCTTCCTGGCACGTCGGTAGCATTGGAAAACAAGATCGACGGAAAAACAAACCAAAGGATATTGAATGTTTTGTGAATTTTTATGAAATTTTTTAAATCTTTAATTTGAAAATATCGATATGTGGTGAAATTGATCAACCCCTCAAATGGCTTCCCAGTGCATTTCTAGTAATTGTTCTTATTAAATGTGGTTTCCTTAAGTCCGATTCAGATGCTAAAACCCTTGTGTGAGAAAAGTGTTTTCAGCAGAAACGCCAAACAAATGTCTTAAATGCACATGCCTAAAGGTAGGAAATTTCATTCAAAATCACTGGTAACTTTGTGAAAAACCCAGGATTTCTTGATATTTGAAACATTCTACCGCAATTTATTAAATAATTCGGATTCATTGATACTTAGTTTAATAAAAAATTTCCTATGATTGTTTGTTTGGATGTTAATATTGTATGCCACTTAACGTCATCTTCATAAAATTATATGTAGGCCTTTATTTTTTTTTTATATGAAAAACACAACAAGGCAACCATTGGAGTCTCATGATGATATACTTGTAAGATTTCTCTTAATATATATCACCAACCGTGTTATTTGTATTTGTATTTGTATTTATTGTATAAATCCATCTGACATCGTGGTCTTAATGAATAAAACTTAACTAAAAAAAAACTTTAACACGTTGTACAGAAAAAAAAAAACAAAATCATTCTGGTCGATTCCGTAGGCGGTTTCGAAAGACGTTGGTAGAGATATTGAAGTCCAACAAGCTGTAATTGTCTTGGAGTCTTCGACTTATCGAATCGATGGGATTGTTCGATCCGTACTGTGTTCGTCTCGTTGGCTGGCGCAATAGCTGTCTAGATCGCAGCACTCGTTGAGGGGCGTAGATGTTGAGCTGACTCAGCAATGCAGGGCAGCCTATTTCGGAGCGTAAATTTTGGCTCCTTAGATACCTTGGCTGAACTTGCGTCTATCCACTAGCGGTTCAATATCAAGCAGCGCACAGCGGTGCTCGTAGGGTGGTAGTCGTAATGAGTCGGTACATGGCAAGCCTCGTAGAGCACATCTCACAAATTTCCGCTGCACTGATTTGATTCGTGAAATCCACACAGCATCGTACGGAGACCAGACGGCAGAAGCAAATTCAAGAATTGATCTAACTAGCGAGCAATACAGAGATCGCAAACACTGAGGGTCATCAAATTCGTTCGCTATCTTGAGAATAAATCCAAGTTGACGATTTGCTTTATCAACTATTTCCGAATAGTGCATTTTGAATGTGAGTTGATAATCCAGTACCACACCCAAGTCTTTAACATGATCAACCCGATTCAGTACAGTGCCATTGATAGTATAGTCATGTAGGATAGGATTTCTCGTTCTTCGAAAGGATATGATACAGCATTTGGACACACTGACTGCTAGATGATTCAGTGCACACCAACTGACAAACAAATCTAGCTGTTGTTGCAATTGACGGCAATCATTGGTGCTCCTCACAACCAGGTAGATTTTCAAATCGTCTGCGTCGAACATTAGGCAGCAATTCAGAAGAACGTGGGACACATCATTGAAGAACAACGCGAATAACAGTGGCCCCAAGTTGCTCCCTGGCGCCACCCCACATCGAGGAATGAAAGGTGCAGACACGGATGATCCAATTTTCACGAACAATTGACGGCCAGTCAAATATGATCTCAGCCAACTATAAATTCTCGAAGATGCTCCTAGACTGAGTCGAACGCAGCCTTTATGTAAGTGTATATGCTGTCGATTTGACCTCCTTGCTCCATTTCGCTGATGCAAAACGACGTGTATTCACACAGATTAGTGATGACTGAACGTTGCGGAAAAAATCCATGCTGAGATGTTGAAATGTACGTTTTACAGGCCTCGATCATACCATCATTGAGAATTATCTCAAAGCATTTGGATCCGGCAGGCAACGAAGTTATTCCACGATAGTTCGACACATCCACTTTACTGCCTTTCTTGAAGATAGGCATCTTCCAAGCGATTGGAAACTGCTGGCTTCGAAGAGAGAGGTTGAATATAGCTTGCAGAGGTGTAATCAACATGCCACTACATTTTTTAATATGCACGCAGGAATACCGTCCGGTCCAGGTGATACAGATGATTTCAGCTTCTTCAGTGCATTCTCCACCATCGTCTGATTAACATCGAAAATATCAATGTTGAATGTGTCCACGGGCAGGGACCTTGTCGCAGTTTCAACATCCGATGGAGACGCAGTTGATGCCTGAAAAACACTCGCAAATCGTGCAGCAAATAGTTCGCATTTGGCTTCTGCGGTGGAGGCAGATTGATCTTCCATGCGCATGGTAGATGGAAGGCCGCTTTCATTTCGCTTAGTGTTTACAAAATTCCAGAACTGTTAAGGATTTCTTCGCAGATTGTCCTGAACACGTCTTACGTATCTGCCGTAAAAGTTACGGTTATAGCTCCGATAGTTGCGACTAGCTCGTGCAAACACCAGCTTGGTGATGCCATTTTTGCGTGCCGAGAAGCGTTTAAGCACCTTAGATCGAATACGTCGAAGGTACTGTAAGCGAGAATTGGACCAAGCAGGTTTTCTCCGAGGTCTTGACAACGGAACGCAGAACGTGAAGCAATCGCGCAGTATACTGTTGAAGCAACTAACAGCATCATCTACGTTGCTACGCCGACAAACAGTACACCAATCAACTTGAGAAAGCATAGAGTTGAGTGCGTCATAATCAACTTTACTAAAGTCACACGAGCATGTTCATCGACGTTCTCAACAAATGGAAAGATTGCTGAACAATACACCGTGAAAACAAGAGCTGGATGATGAGGATCGATATACACAACCGACTCTGGGGCCACATCAACTGAACTGCAATCTGTCATGCAGTCGTTCGAAAATATCAAATCAAGCGTTCTGTCCAAGTGATTGCGTATCATATTTCGTTGTCTCAACCCTCCAAAAGCAAGACTGTCCAGAAGAATGCGGCAAGCTTGATAAAAATTTGATGCAAGAGGATCAGCAAATGCGTAGACGTTGTTCACTGATTTCCAGACGATTCGAGGCTGATTGAAATCCCCGAAAAAGATGATCCCATCTTTGCTACCCATCATTTAATTAATTTCCGAAACGATGTCAGCGTGAGATTGGATGCACTCGCAATCAGCGGACTTCTCTGGTGGTACGTATGAAACACCAACGAAGATAGACCTGGTTTCGGATGAGATCTTTACCCATATGCTCTCCATGCTTGCACCCGAAGAGGTTTGCACTGAAGCTGCTTCGAGTTTATTAGGTGTTTTAACTCCACCACGTGTCCTGGTACTGTTTAAAGCAGAAAGATCGGTTCGATAAACGCTGAATCCATCACCGAATTGACATGATTTAATTCGGTCTCCGAGCCATGTTATACGTGACAGTGTAACGCATAATGATCAATTTGCCCCCGGACTACGATACTTCCTGAACAACATACAGTCTTGAAAGAACATTGAGATTTTTTGAATATTTCTTGCTGTCTAGGAAGGATTTCTCAAAGCATATCCTGTAACATATGCAACGTTTCCTGAACATCTACAAACCTCCCTTAAGTTTTACTAAATTTCCTCAACTTCTACGAAGTTGCCTGAATTTATTCCAAATTCCATATTTTTCCAATCTCTCTTAATTCTACGAAGATCTCTGAATGGAAAGGCACCTATCATCTACAAATATTCTTGCACATCTGGAAAGTTCCGTGAAATTAAAAGAATTTCCCAAAACCCTCAAGAAGTTCATTGCGCTTTTTGGAATTAAGATCTCTGACAAATTGCAACGAAGTTCCCTATACTGAAGCGAGGATCCTTGAAGTTCTTAGAAGTTTATGGAACTATCTTTAGATCTTCTACAAAATTCCCTGAACGTTTCAAAATGCCTTACACTACTGAAGTTTTACGCATCTCCTCAAAATGCTATGTAATTCGCAAAACTTCTACAAAGTTTGCTGTACTTTTACGTTTCTCGTTGATTTTCCACGAAGTTCCACGAATGAAATTTCTTGAATTTGTACATAATTCCAAAACTGTTCGAAGTCAACGAGGCTTCAAAAAAGTGCCATGAAATTATATAGACTAGAGATTCCGATGAATAACAAGCTTCCCTGAAATTAAATAATGTTCCCTTATTTTCTTCGAAGCTTCTCAAACTTAAATAAATTTTCCATTTCTACGCAGTTTTCAGAACTTTTCCAAGTTCCTTGATTCTACGTATTTTTTGTAGATCTATGAAATTTCCAGAATGTCTTTTAAGTTTCCTTAATTTGTACGATGTTCCCTGAACTTCTTAGAAGTCCTGGAAGTTTAACGAAGTTCCTATAAGTTAAAGAAAAATTCCTGGGCACATGGCCAATTTGTAGAGTCTGAAGACGTCTTATTATGCCATCGATTAAATATCGATATAATATGATCTCTCCAAATTGCTTCTTCTAGCACAGAACATAAGAAAAGTAGTCAACATAAAGGACTTTTAAAAAAAAGATTAGTAACATCGAACTTGACAAACTAGCGGTACCGGTGGTGTAGTGGTAAGCGTGATTACTTCTCACCCCAGCAGGCCTTGGTTCAATCCCAGTCGGCGCCGCCGGGATGTTCTGAGGCATAACATTTCTGATCACGCCATCACGGGAAGTAAAGCCGTTGGACCCCGGTTCATGAGTTGATGAGTCAATAGGTAGGGTCCATGTGTGGGAGCTGCCTCCCTGGCGTCGGTAGCATTGGTGCTCAGCACGGAAAACAAGATCGACGGAAAAAAAAACAAGGAAAAACAAAATACCGGTTAATAAAAAAATAGCAAAAGTTCAGGGGGGCTGGATAATTCTGGAGGGAGGCTGGCCCCCTTGGCACCCCCATTAGTTTCTCCAATAACTATGCCTAGGGAAGTCGAGAAAATTTCCAACCCGAAAGATTTACTAGACCGGACCGGGAACCACCGACTTTGGCTTGGTAATACCGTGTCTTTACTGATCACGCTATCTGAGGCCCTGACCACCTCCTGTCTGAAGATCGTAAATTCAAACAAATTTTACAAACTCAAGGACATTGAAATTTTTTATTTTGAAATCAAAGACATGCTATATCCCGAAGTAAGTAAATATTTAAAATATTTGATATGAAGATATTGTTTTTCAAATATAATCAACTTCATCGAGCTTTTGCTGTTGCCTCCAACATCAATTCGCCTTTATGAAAATATTAACCGTCCCGAGCAAAGGATTGTACAAATTGATAACAAGTTTTGATACCCGGTTATCAAGATTTGATAACTGAACATGTTATTAATGTGCTTGAATACTCGAGCAAAGTCTGAGATCAAATTGAAATATAAATTTGATGTTGTGATTTCGCTGATAATGATTACCCGAGCAAAGTAGAATAACAACCCGATATCATCTAGATAACAAGTCTTGTTATCCCAGATATCATTTTGTTTTCAGTTGTTATCGTATAACGTATTTAGTTATCAGCCTTGATAAAATTTTGTTATCAGTTGTTATCATGAAAAAATCACTTTATATTTATTAACGATGCAAGGTTAGTCCAAAACTTTAAATATTATTCGCATTGAAACAATAAAATAACGGCGCCGGTGGTGTAGTGGTAAGCGTGATTACCTCTCACCCCAGCAGGCCTGGGTTCAATCCCAGTCGGCGCCGCCGGGATGTTCTGAGGCATAAAATCTCTGATCACGCCTTCCTTCGGATGGGAAGTAAAGCCGTTGGTCCCCGGTTCATGAGTTGATGGGTCGATAGGTAGGGTCCAGGTGTGGGAGCTGCCTTCTTGGCACGTCGGTAGCATTGGTGCTCAGCACGGAAAACAAGATCGACAGAAAAAAACAAACCAAAGAAAAAAAAAAAAAAAAGAAACAATAAAAAATACTGCTTTTAATCCCTAATCATATTTCAGTTATCAGCGTATGGCTTTGATATCAAAATGATAACATGATTTGAAATATATGGAATAAATTTGTGTGGCTTACAGAATTTATTATCAATATATTATCAATGATAACAAAATGAGTTATTTTTGTGATATCCAACGAGCAATTTTTTGTTATGTTGGCTGTTAATTCAACCATAATGATAACATTTTCAGTTATCAAAAAGTGATAACCGGGTAATAGAACTTGTTATCAATTTGATATTTTGCTGTGCTCGGGTACTCAGGTTGCTGTCGTTTTGACCGTTTTAACGGTTAAAATATCACAATTGAGAGCAAACAAAAATCCATTAAATTTATTTTGAACGAAATTTCATCGAATTTTTTTTTTACCAGGCACATTTGTTTAATAAAGTTTTATTGGCACTTTTCATTAGGTCAAACATATTATAATTATTAAAATTATTAATTGTTTTAAACATTTATGTACTAGAATTTTTATGAAATGACTGTCTGGAAGGATTTTGCAATTTTATCTTAGTCTTATAATTAAGACAATTGATCTAAATTGGTTGACTTTTATTTACATTTGTATTCGAAGAATTGATGCTTACAATTTTTATCAGAGATATGCTTTTTTATTAGTTACAAAATCATGAAAACATATGGGTTTGGGATCCCAAAACTATTTTTATTTTAACATTAACAATGTTAAGAATTGTGCATCTGCAGCATATGCATGTAAGTAATTAGTGGATTTGTTAGTTATTTCGACACTTTTGGACAATGCTTAACATTTCCCATTTTTTCAATAGTTTCTTGTTGAAAATCATCAGTCAGAAGCATTACTATCGATGCGTGGAAATATTTCTAAACGATTGGTGATAACATTATAAATTGGTCCAATTAGATTCGGTATTTGACTATACTTCTCACTTTTTCTGAAATTGGAAGCCGCCATCATGGATTTCAAAATAGAGTCGGTCGTCGATTTCCAGCATCTAGATGTCTTCCCGATTCCATAAATACCAATATTATTTTGTGTTTGACAGAATTCCCACTTTTTCTTGAATCAGAAGCCACCATCTTGATTTAAAAAATAGCGTCAGATATCGATTTTGAGCCTCTATTCGTCATCCCTATTAAAAATACTTTTATGAATGGGTAATTGACAGTATTTCGAACTATTTTTTTCTACTGTAAGCCACCATCTTGAATTCTAAAATGGCGCCGCATATCAATTGTTGATCTTTAGACATCACGTCAATTCCAAAAATACCCATTTTTATAGGTCGGCGTCAGTTTACTTTATCTGAAAACGGATACCGGCATCTTGGATTTCAACGTCATCAACTCTAGACGTCACCACGATGGGTAAACAAACAACCCGACAATGATAAATTTGACATCGACTTTGGCAGGGTTTACTAAAAAAAATCATTACTATCAAGAATTTACGACAAGCTTTACCGGAACAAAAATGTCGAGAGCAAACACATTTGAATCAAAACAGAAAATTCTCCTCCAGTTTCAATGCATGAAACCACAGTTTCCTACGCTAGGCATTCAAAGCGATTAGGAAACGATTTTTTGGATTTTGATGGAAACTTAAAGAAATGACATCCTTTTCAATCTCTTTTAGATTCGCACTCTTTTAAAACGCACGGTTATTTTCAGATCAAAGTCAACAACAACAACTCTGCTGAAAAACGACTATGTCCATGTAAACAAACTCCCTGAACTGTAAAAACTTTGTTGGTGACGTCATCATGCAATGATCTATTCAAGCTGAACATTGCATTAGGTCCTAAGTAACATTGACAGATTCTCTTCGTCGACTTTCTCTTTGTATCTCCACGGCCATGTAAAGACACTCCCAGGAATTTTCAGCACACAGATCGATAAATGATGCTTTTATCTAGTATCTAATACGACAAACACAACAAGAAACGATGTTGAGCTCAAGTTATTAACGAAAGAGAAAGTCGACGAAGAGAACCGATCAATGTTACTTAGGACCTAATGCAATGTTCAGCTTTTATTATTCAGTTCCAACCTGGATCGGGTATCAGGATTGGGTTTGCAAACGTCAGTTTGATCGGTTGTTTTAAAACCTACCTCAGGAGATTCGCTCTGACAAAAAGTTCGGTTTCGCACTGGATTGAAACTATAGTTGCTATATTTATAGTCTGGCGGATAGAATTCCGATCTATCACAAAGCGGAACCAGTTCAATATACTGTAGACCACCAATTGAAAAGGTACTATCAAATTTTATATACAAAACGTTGATTATTCTTTCCTCGTCAATCGAACGCAAATTACCAGCATCTCGGATAGGGGAAACTTTCCCCAACCTAAAGATGGTGTTAGTTTGCGTAGGCGAGCATTGAGTCACGAGAAAAGGGTTTCCGAAGTTTTGTTCGCAATAGCTTATGTGCTCTTTTCTGTTGTTGGCCGTGATTTGCTCGATTGGTTCCGCTATTTGATAGCTCAATTGGTTCCTGAGATTCTATCCGCCAGACTATGAATATAGCGACTTTAAATGTGATTGTCTTGTGCAGACAGCAGCAGGCGGAAGCTAGCAGTGCTGCAAGAAAAAATAATAATGAGCAGTTCGTTTGGTTAGCAATCAGTATTGGCTAAATAACTTGTTCCATAAGCATCGGATCGTTTTGCGACATCACATTGAAAACTATTTCTGCTATCAGTGAAAGCGAACTGAAAACTAAATATGATATCAATTGTTCCTGTTGATAACAAAACAAGTATTCAATTTGATGTTATGCCAAGGTAATGAAAACAAACCCGCAACAACATATTTTTGAAGAGCAAATGTACAGCAAAATGAAAACAAAATTAGGTATCAACCCGAGCAAAGTCTGAGATCAAATTGAAATCTAAATTTGATGATGTGATTTCGCTGATAATGATTACTCAGGTTGCTGTCGTTTTGACCGTTTTAACGGTTAAAATATCAAAATTGAGAGCAAACAAATCTTCCTGTGACATCACATTGAAAACTATTTCTGCTATCAGTGAGAGCAAACTGAAAACTCAATTTGATATCAATTTTTCCTGTTGATAACAAAACAAGTAATAAATTTGATGTTATGCTAAGGCTATGAAAACAAACCCACAACAACATATTCTTGTAGAGCAAGTGTACAGCAAGATGAAAACGAAATTTATCAATTGCATAAACTGAAATCAAATTAGGATTTCAGTTTGATGTAGATATCAAAACTTGATTTCGATTTGCTGTCATTTTGATGCTGGACTTTGCTCGGGTAAACAGCCAACACAACAAAAATTATAACAAAAGAATACTCCTTGGGTATCACAAATTAACTGATTTAGTTCTCATTGAAAACATCTTAATAACAAATCCTGTGATCCAACAACAACAAATTTCAAATAATTTTACCGATTTGGTACTAAAGCCTTACGCTGATAACTGAAAAGTGGCTGGCGATGTTTTTTTATTTCATACCCTACGGATAACAACATTTGAACTTTTCAACTAGCCTTTCATCATTTCATATGCTTTAATGATAACAACTGATAACAAAATTAGACGAGGTTGAAAACTGAATTAGCTATGGGATAACAGCTGCTAACAAAATTATATCTGGAATTACAAGATTTGTTTTCAAGATGATATCAGGTTGTTATTTTACTTCGCTCGGGATATGTTTCCCTAAAACCTACCCTCCCAAGTAACAATTTTGGTTTTATTAAGGTTCTGTAGACGATGATGTAGAATGCTATAAAACTGGAAATATTACTTGGGCTGTTACCATAAGTGCTAAAATACAGCCTACATGCAATTTGAATATTATTATTTGGTCCTATCAAGGGGATAATAACGTGCTAGTGATGACTTGCGATGGTTTCTTCGGTATCTGAAAGTATGAAACTCAAACGTTAATCGCTTAATACGAAAAAGAATCAATGCACCATACGAAAAAAGCATAATAATGTCCCATTTCCATTATCCGTTGCGAAAGAAGCCCTTTCAAAGCAAACCACGCGTCGTCGCCCAACAAAACCCAACACAATAAGCTCCATAATGAGGCGTATTTTATTCATTTCCAATTTGCTAGAAAACCAGAAGGTTCGCGACACCCAGAACGCTATAAGTCTCACCCCAACCTCAAGGGAGTTATCCCCTCGGGGCGCCCCAGTCCCCCTCCCTCTTCTCACGTATTTGGTGGGTATCAAGTGCACCAAGTTATATGCCTCGGGCGGCGTTCAATGTACAATGCGGTGACAAAAAGGAGACAGCGATAAATTCGTGTTGGCTGCACATGGCGGCGGCGGTGATGGCAAAGCCGTCGTCATCGACCGACGTTCGGATTGAAATTGAATAAAATACGTTCCGATAAAATAAGTCAATAAATTATTTACCACGCTCACTTTTTTTTTCGCGCTCATTTGATTCCATACATCACGGACCATTTTCGCGACGGATTTCGATTCGATTTTTTTCCCTCCCCAGCCACGACCGGCTGGACTCATTGAGTCTCTCAGAGGATGAATATTTAGACTGGTTTGATTTTGGGAGCAATATCGTCGCAAAAGCTATAGCAGCTGGGACGCCAGGGAAAGAGAGTTGAGTTGAGTGTTTGGAAAATTGAAGAGTCATTCTGGTGGGGACTTCATTGAAAGCTATAGCACTCGAATAGTCTAGGTAAACGAGAATAGCGGCGGTGTGCACTGGATTGGACGACTCGCTATGGGACGTCAAATGGAGGGCCACTCGGATAAATAAATTAGGTGCTGATGCATTGAAATTAATTAACTAATTATTTATTCCGCTGGTGTCACACGATAGCGGATCGTGATTTTCGGTAATTTTCAGTTTAATTATTTCGTGCTTTATTCGCACTGGGAGGAGTACTGGCAGCGACTGTTACAGCATGGTCAATATTTGAGAAACAGTGGCTATGTTATGGTGTTACGATGAAGATGTGATTGGGTATTGCCTTAGGAGAAAGTAATGCCAGGTGATGGTGGTCAATTCGAATTTTCGATTCCCACTGGTTCAACTAAGCTCGTATCCCAATCATGACATCTTCCCGTGTGGGACAATCTACTATACTGCCAAAACCTCCTGTTCGTTTAGAAAACCTACCGCCACAGCACGTATTAGTACAGAGAGGTTCCGTTGTTTGCGAATGGAGTTTTAGCCGCTATTCCTTTTCCCTAATTCCTAGCTACCTGTTCTTTGATTGTAAGAATAGTCTCCACAAATGGTATTTTACTTACCAATAAAACTAACACCAACTAAAACTCCATCCGCAAACAACGGTACCTCTCTGTACCTAAACTAGCATATGTTTGCATGTTTTGTTTTCCCACACTTTCCCTTCCTGTCATGCAATGTTTAATTATGACGAAATGCGCAAAGCACCAAAACGCCACATACGCTTAGCTTCATTCATCTCCACTACTGCTGCTTAGTGCAAGCTACTAGCTTCACGTGAGAGTTTCTCGTTCCATCAACAACAACAACGGTCACGCTGCATCTTGCTGACCCGAGCCATAAGTTTTGCATCCTCCTGGATTGTGGACTTGTGTAACCTGGCATCGGCACGACGGTGACGGCGACACGATGTAGGTAGCTGGTTCATAGCGTCGTAACATTATACTGAGATGAGTGCGTTTTCGGTGCTTCAAACTAATAGGAACTAATAACCTTTCATGTGATTCTAGAGAGCACACCAGAAGAATCCGAGAGATGTAGGTCGTCCGTGTCCGTTGTACCGTCTAGCGGGGTGTATGCAAACAGTATTTAGGTGATAAAAACTGCAGCGCAGCTTTATGAACCGAGAAATGAGCTCCGTTTGGTCCATTTCACCTTGCCAACGCGTACCGACGACGGAATGAAGCCGGCCAGCTTCCAGTTTGGTCCATTACGCTAATTTGAAAGCATTACCGTTTTTTTTTCGCAGCATCTATTTGGTCCATTTCTAATCAGTGTTGCAGTGAACGTTACCGATGCTAAACTGGATGTCTTGTGAAGGTCTTTCCATGCTCCTAGAATCTCAAACAGCATGACGGCTTGCTTGTTTTCATTTGCTACGAACGATGCATTCAATATTAATAGGGACGTTTCTCCTTCAGCTTTAGTAGCAATGGTACTGAAATATTTTGCAACTAATTTGAATCAAAACATCAAGAGACGAAGAGATGCAAATATAAATGGAACTGGCTGAAGATGTCTTCGGCAGACTATATGAAACAGAAATAACTAATCATATTGTGCATTCTTTCTATATTCGAATAAATTCATTTTACGATTAACTCTTCGGAACCGCCTCTGAAAATGGAGCTGTCAGATTTTTTTTTAATATGATGTTTTTCAGTTCATATTTTTCCTTTTCTAACGCTTTCAAGCCACCAGAAAGGCTACTTTCTTAAACTTATAGAGAATGGACATTTTTTTAAAACTGTGAATCGAGGGATTTCTGAAATCTTGGCTGGTGGGGGAACAACTATTTATTGATTTATCGGTATAAGGCCTGTACTCGAAAAAAAAAATGCACCAGACAAAAGTGTTCGCACAAAATTCATTTCAAGTCGGATTTTCTTGAAACTTTCAAGGAATGAAGTAATACATATGGATTATGTTTCGGCATAATTACTTTATTCAATTTACTTTCCATCGCTGAAAGCCCGCACCTTTTCCTTAAGACCCATCTTTACATTTTGTGCAATGATGGAGCCGACCTTTTTGGTCACTTTCATCCATTCTTTCTTCAACTCCAGCTCGTTTTTAAACACCTTGGACGATTTTCGAACTTTGGGCTTCATTATGGCCCAAAACCTTTCCACCGGACGAATCACTGGTGAATATAGGGGTTGGTGGTTTTTGGTACAAAACAACGTTATTGTCTCTGTACCAATCCAACGTCGATCGCGCGTAATGGCATGATGCCAGGTCCAGCCAAAATAATTTCTCGCCTCCGTGGGACCACTGGAAGGGCAACAGACGCTTCTGGAGGCACTCAGTGCGGTAAATTTTGCTGTTGATGGTACCTATTGTGATGTACGGTTTACTCAGTTTACCGCATTGGCATGTGGCCTGCCAGAGCATGTATTTTTTGGCGAATTTGTCCACTTTCTTCTTCCTTATGTCTTCCGGAACATCAAACCGTGATTTGGCAACGTAGAACTCCAGCCCCGGTATCTGCTTTGCGTCTGCCTTGATGTAGGTTTCGTCATCCATAACCACACACATCGGTTTCGTTAACCACTCTCGATACAGCTTCCTTGAGCGGGATTTGGCCGCCGTGTTTTGTTGATCACGCCGGTTCGGTGCCTTCCGGACCTTGAATACCCAAAGCCCAGCTCTTTTCATGGTTTGCTGTTTTCGATTTTCTTCCACTTCCAGCCCGCCGCTCGGTCGTCTGGGACTCCTTAAACGATTTTACCACCCAAGACACAGTTGTATGGGTGATTCCCAGTTGTCTTCCGATCCATCTCATGGTCGCAGTCGGATTTTTCATGACGGCGCGCAAAATTCTCCGGCGATTTTCTTCTTGTTTCGATGACATCTGAATAATCACTGAACCGATTGTTATGAAATTTTGCACATGTAAACAATTCACTCCAAACTAGTTATACCCAGATTTTCATCAATTTTTACCCACGGATAAAAAAGTTACACACGGATAAAAATTGTGCATTTTTTTCGAGTACAAGCCTTAGTTTTGTGATTTATTGGCAGAGCCTGTATGCAGTATAAATAATTTTAGTAAAATGTTGGATTTCAACTTTTTCACAAGCTTAAGGATTTAAGACTTAGTTAGTGACACATGAAACTTCTTAATTATGGCTACAAATCACCAACATTTCAAAAAGTATGGTCCATTGCACAATGGTCCCAAAGCCATATTTAGAAAGACTAAAATGTTTGACCATTGGTTTTAGGCATATGGTGTCTTCGAAAAACTTTCTTCATATTTTTTGACCAATCTTTATATCTTAGTTAAATTAGGGTGATACATATAATTGGTGAAATGTAAATGCAAACTTAGTTAATGTAAAAGATTGACCAATGCAATGTTCTAAAAAATTGCAGAACAATTAATTTGCAGCAACTTTGCTCAATTATTTTTTAAACAAGCAGGTTAGGGTGGCCCCTGAAAATTGATTTTCTATGAATATCTTTTCACACGTTCATTTCACGTAAAAACGATGCTGTAGACACTTTTAGAACTTTCAATCACGAATATTTTTGCTGAGGTAAGCAAGTTGCTATCTTATTTTATTGGAAAGTTAAAGGTGATTTTCTACAAAAAAAAGGCACTTTTCAATTGTCAATATCTCTAAAAGGAGCAAACCGATTTTTCAAATTTTAATTCCAATCAAAAGATCGTTGTTTTGTCCATTTATGGAGGGAAAATTGAAAGAGCGATTTTTGTTTGAAGCATTTAATTGTTTTTTTAAATTCAAATTTATGCAAAAAACTGCCACAACTCTTCAAATAAAGGAGATAGTATATTGATCACGTTGGCAAATGTGGGCCATCAAAAGTTCTAAAAGTGTCTTGAAAAAAGTTTTTGCGAGAAATCGAAGCACGAAAAGATAATTGTGAAAAATTTATATTTAGATGAGGTTTTGACAGATTATTCCAAAGCATACCACAGGATTTTTTTTTCCTTTGATTTGTTTTCCGTCGATCTTGTTTTCCGTGCTGAGCACCAATGCTACCGACGCCAGGGAGGCAGCTCCCACACCTGGCCCCTACCTATCGACCCATCAACTCATGAACCGGGGACCAACGGCTTTACTTCCCTTCCGAAGGAAGGCGTGATCAGAGATGTTATGCCTCAGAACATCCCGGCGGCGCTGACTGGGATTGAACCCAAGCCTGCTGGGGTGAGAGGTAATCACGCTTACCACTTGACCACCAGCCCGCAAACTTGTCAAACTTACTGTGTATTTAAGCAATAAACATCATTAAATTTATCCTTGCACTTTGTTTTTTTTTTTTTTTTTAATTTATAAATTATTAAATCCAGGGAAAATAGACCATTGTAATATTAAATAAAGTTTGTAACACATTTCAGTAGACCTTGTTTGATGTTTTATAATTTAAGCGAGGGAAAACCGTAGAATAAAGGTTATCTTTATTTATCTTTTCATACATTGATTTCTCGCAAAAACTTTGTTCAAGACACTTTTAGAACTTTTGATGGCGCACATTGCAATTGAAATACTATTTCCTTCATTTAAAAAGTTGTGGCAGTTTTTGCATAAAAAAAAATTTTTAAATATTAAATTGAATTCTTTAAACAAAATTTGCTCTCGCAGTTTTCTCACTATAAATTGAAAAAAAAACAACGATCTTTCGAATGGAACTAAAAGTTTGAAAATCGGTTTGCTTCTTTTAGAGACGTTGACAATTGAAAATTGCCTTTTTTATTGAAGAATATCGCCTTCAACTTTCCAATAAAAAAAAAAAGAAAGCAACTAAGTTGCTTCAGCAAAAGTATTAATCATAAAATGTTCTAAAAGTGTCTAGAACATCGTTTTACGAGAAATGAACGTATGAAGAGATATTCATAGAAAACCAATTTTCCAGAGGCCAGGAGCAAAGTTGCTGCAAATTGATTGTTATGCTACTTTCTTGAACACTGCATTGGTCTATCACAAACAATAAAAAAGTTTGCATATACAATTCACCAATTTACAACGGCGCCGGTGGTGTAGTGGTAAGCGTGATTACCTCTCACCCCAGCAGGCCTGGGTTCAATCCCAGTCGGCGCCGCCGGGATGTTCTGAGGCATAACATCTCTGATCACGCCTTCCTTCGGATGGGAAGTAAAGCCGTTGGTCCCCGGTTCATGAGTTGATGGGTCGATAGGTAGGGTCCAGGTGTGGGAGCTGCCTTCCTGGCACGTCGGTAGCATTGGTGCTCAGCACGGAAAACAAGATCGACGGAAAAAACAAACCAAAGGAAAAAAAAAAAAAAAAAAAATTCACCAATTTTCTGTACCACCCTAATTTAACTAACATGAAAAGATTGGTCAAAAAATATGAAGAAAATTTCCCCAAGACACCATTTGCCTAAAACCAAACGCAAACATTTTGTCTTCCTAAATACGGCTTTGGGTCCATTGCGCGTTTAAGAAAATTGGGTTTTTCGTACAAAAACCCTTTTTTTTTACAAATCAATTCTAACTTCTTACACACTCATACAAATAAGCCCAAATAACCGTTAACTGTTTGATGAGCAAGAAGTCAAAAATTAAAAAATCTATCATTTTTTAAATGTATATTTAATGGTGCTGTTTTCCAACAATTTAGGAACAGATATACGCTCAATTTTGAGATTCACCTTATCACCACAATAAGGGGTGAAATGTCAAGATTGATTTTCCAAATGTTCTAATAGAGGAAATGAATGTAATGTCAGCCTAAATGCCCCTAATTTGGGACCATACCAAACTTCAGCAATCGACTAAATGTTCAATAGTGATCAAAAATATCCATTAGTACCATAGGCCAACATTAGAACTATTCCCTCTATGTTTCTCTAATTATTTTCTACACATTATTCTTGCACAACAATAATGCCACATGCTAAGACAGACAGTAAATGATGAAAGTAGTGAACAAAATTAAACTAGGAGGGACTTACTCTGGCTCGACCAAGACTCCCAGATAACTACCTCAGTAGCACGAGACCCCGGAGCTGGGTCACAGGGCTGGTATGCTACTGGGTAATTCCCCGCGGCACACGGAACAAAGTGTGCAGAAACTGTGGAATTTATTAATGTACTCAATATGGAACAATTAAATGGAACGCGAAAACGTGTAGGTTGCAAATTTCAACATATTTAATTAATCAGCCCGCCTCGTGCTCTCTTGCCGTGTGGATCTTTTTGCTTTTTTTCCGATGGAAGTGTTACTAGGGGAATTGGATGTAATGTCAGCCTAAATGCCCCTAATTTGGGCACATACCAAACTTCAGCAATTGACTAAATGTTTAATAGTGATCAAAAATATCCATTAACACCGTCCCAATGACACGTTCATCTAGATAAATTGATAAATAGCAGATTTTTAGCGATGGGCCCAATCTTAGATCCATTGGCCAACATTAGAGCCATTTCCTCTACTACCTAAGGCTACCATAATTTTTAACAGCACTTTTCAGTGTTCAATATACCTGTAAATTTTAAATTTAATTAGGTAATAAAAAATTACCTTGTTTGACTCCTATTCCTCTTCCATCCATCCTGCCATCCGGCTTGGATATCGATTTGAAAAATGCCTCATCGATCCTTCTTATAGTAATCTGCATATAAATCGATTCGGAGAACCGTTTTACTGTTGTCGCAAAAGAAAAGGGTAATCTCTTGATCTCTCTTCTGATAAAATTGTTTTGAGCAATCAATTTGATATGATCATGAGTGATGAGAATAATCCATCATCCAGGCAAAGTTCAATTAAAAATTCCCGTCTTAATGTCCTGACTCATTAAAAGTGCAACAACATTAGCAGCATTTAAGAGACATTGCATTTCACACATTTAAACTGTATTTCGAACAGTTATCCAGTGATTTTTTTATGAATTGATGTAAATTATGCATCTTGTCGAAGTTATCTCTAACGGATTATTTTGTACTGATAGCTGTCATAATAGACTGGCCCACTTTTATATGGGAGATTTTTTAACATTTTTTTCAACGGGCCAACCCCCAGATTTGTACCATTAGGTGAGAAAATTACTCTCTGAAAATTTCAGCTCATTCGGATGTGACACGAGCTGGCGCTTTAGGCTTAAAGTTTATATAGGTATTTTTTTCAAAATGTATGGAGAAATTACATACCTTACTCTATCATGCATAAAAAAGGTTCAGCAAACTCTTTTAATGTCAGAATTTCAGCACATGTAGCTTAGTCTATAAGAAACAACTTTTTTTCATACTTTAACGATATCATACGATAGTACGAGAAAGTAGGGATGATATTCCGAATTGGTATTTTGACGCTTCTTATGGTTATTGTTTATGCGGGAAGGATTAGTAATTTTCATTTGATTCCACTACCTTATTTGCTTATCCTTGACAGATATGCGTATTTTGTCTTCAATATGCAGACTTCTGTCAAGGATAAGCAAATAAGATAGTGGTATTAAATTGACATTACTAATCCTTCTATCTTTCTTTATAAAAATAAACCGTACTGCGTAAACAACCAATCTTCCGATAGCACGAGAAAAGTACGCGAAACGAGCTCACGAGAAAATGCACACGAGCTGTTTCATGTACACGTAGCCCATGCTCTCCGCTCGACCCGGCAAGAGACGAGACATCGCTATGCACGCCCCAACAGAAACTCGCATGTATTGATACAAGGTTCGCTAATTTCCCTTGCGCCTCGTTCGTTTACTTCACACAGTTCACTATAACTGAGAGAGGTACGAAATTAGGTAGCGCAAAGCACACTGTCTCTTCTCTGTGCTCACGAGATTTCAGGAAGTCTGCTTGTAATTCTTATTAATATTTTAGGTGGACAGAATGGCGAACTAAGACGTGGACGCCTGAGATTTTACACATTTATATCGCTGTGAAGCAACTGTAAACTCTAGAGGGAATTTGTGTATGTAACTGTAACAAGTTCGATTTTGTTTATTGGCCTGTCATATTTAATTATCTTCAAGATAAATCATTCAGCTCAAACCTTTCCATGCACTTGACAAGGAACTTAAGAATTTCGTTCAATTTAAGATTTCACTTCAAATTGACCGTCAGGGTGAATGCCGTGTATTGGCTGAAACCTTGGACGGATTGAAACGTCTTCTCAAGTATCTTACTGAGAAACAGCATCAATTTTTTACTTACGACACCAAAACTGAACTGAACTCAAGGTTGTCTTGTAAGGTCTGCCAAGTGGTAAATCCTTGGATCAGATCAAAGATGAACTGGCAAAATTACTTGGAGTTGTACCAGTCCAAGTAATCAAAATGAAAATGAAATCCCGTCCTGGCGATTCTCGCAACGGGATGTCTAATGATTTTTTATTTAGTTCACTTCAAGTAAACTGAACTAAACAACCTTAAGGCCTTCGAAAAAGCTAGCCTTATGCTCCATATCTGAGTGAAGTTGGAACACTTCAGGAAGACAGAAGAAAATTTTCAAAACCTCACCCAGTGCCGTAAGTATCACGGATGGGGTCACGGAACAAAAATACTGCATGCCAGCTAAATGCATGAATTGTGGTGATTCCTCTCACGCAAATGACGACTGTCCTGTGAAGGAAGATCCTAAGAAATTTAAATGGTAAAATTGTGGTGAAAATCACAAATCCAATTTTTGGGAATGTAAAACTCGCAAAGCGATCCTACAATCTCGTTTTAAGCGACAGGTAGGAAACGCTCCACGTTCCCTACCAGTTTCAAATTCCTCTGCTGTTAACAACGGTCAGCGAGGAACAAATTCTACTTTCGTACCCATGGGCACAAACATCACCCCTGCTTCAAGTTCTTCATCTATACCTGATCCTCTCACTGCTAACAATGTTCAGCGAGTAAATGGTGCAGCTGGTATAAATCAAAACTCTAGCCAACAGAATTCTAACGGAAATTTTGATAATTTTAACTTAGGAAGCATTACTACTCCTAAAATGGCATTTATACAGAACTCATTAATTGACATATAGTGGTGCTGGTGGTTTAGTGGTAAGCGTGGTTGCCTCTCACCCCAAAGGGCCTGGGTTCAATCCCAGTCGATGCCGCTGAGATTTTCAGAGGCTTAAAATCTCTTATCACGGCTTCCTTCGGAAATGAAGTAAAGCCGTTGGTCCGCGGTCCATGAGTTGATGGGTCGATAGATAGCTTCCAGGTGTGGGAAGTGCCTTCCTGGTGTCGGTAGTATTGGTACTCAGTACGGAAAACAAGATCGATGGAAAAACAAATCAAGGATTAAGAAATTGGCATGATTACTGATATGCTGAAAACTAGCTCCATGTTTGATGCTATGCAAACTGGAGTGAAATTGGCGAACAATATCATAATGACTTTGAAATTGAGTAAATGATTTTTAATAATTAAATATTTTAAATTGGACTGCTCGTCCCCTTAATGATAATGAAGACGAGCTATTTAAGCTATTTTTTTGAGAGTTCATAACGTGCATATTCCCGTTATAACTGAAACGTTTCTTAAACCTGACAATTAGGTTAAAAGGGACGAAAATTATTTTATCTATCGAAATGATCGTCTTGATGGAGCCTGTGGTGGCGTTGCCATTATTGTCCATAGACGTATCAAACATGACCCTACCTATCGACCCATCAATTCATGAACCGGGGACCAACGGCTTTACTTCCCATCCGAAGGAAGGCGTGATCAAAGATGTTATACCTCAGAACATCCCGGCGGCGCCGACTGGGATTGAACCCAGGCCTGCTGGGGTGAGAGGTAATCACGCTTACCACTACACCACCGGCACCGCTAAGATGAATTTTCAGCAATTAATGAACCACGAGCAAATATTTTCATTCTGTTCCTTATCTCCACCACAGAATAAAATGTGTACCCAGTTTAGTCCTCAAATTATAAAAGATTTACTAGCACATTTTGGTGCCATTGCCGCCATTGTCCGTGTGATCTTCTGTTGATGCTATTAACGTTGGGTGGCGAAATTGCAGTCTCTGCTATAGACTGTTTCAAACCATACCGCCCTCTCTTCCATTCTATCTTTACCTGCAATAGCATCAAGACTGGTAGTGTAGCACAAGGTGAGTGTGAAATTTATTTTTAATTTATTCGGCTGACCACAACAATGTTGTTTTTTTTCTGCGGGTGAGATATTATTTTTCATCTTAGGACGGCATTTGAATTGAGTGTCACAAACGGAAACAAAGGTATGCACATAAAATAACTAATGGTTTCTTAATTGTTGGTAGGTTCTGTTCGTACAGCTATTTGTAATGTTTAATGGTTGAAATGACAGTGAACAAATTCCGTTGGCTTCAGAATACTTGGGATCGAATTGCTCGTTCATTATAAGCTTGACGATTGATGAATAATCATTTCTGATTTCATGATATTTAGTCAAACAGGATTGTGACAAAATTAAGCATAACAACATCCCTCACCCCACCCCCAAATCAACTCAAATACTTTGCTACCAAGATCACATTTCTGTCCGATGACGATCGCATTTCATTCGACATAATGACACTTTATGATCCGAAAGCCATCATCAACAAAGCATCAACCGTATTTTGGAAACCAAAATGCCCTCATTGTGTTTGATTCATTCATGCCAGCTCACATCGCATCGATTCATGGAATCAGGTGCTCGCATGATGTGAGTCAGACCGGGGAGAATTTGAACCGCGGGAGATGCAATCGTTTTAAAGAAATCAATCAATGTCAAACCGTGTAGTAAACTAACAATTTAGGAACCTACTTCTGCCTGCGGCACGGTGATCTGTTTGGTGCTTTTTTTTTTGTTTGGGTGCATTCCATTCGTTTTTAGTCATCGATATGAATAATAAGAAGAATTAGAGCCAGCATCGGAATCGCCCTTAAATTCAGTTCTAATAATCAAATGTAGCAATATTTCGTTCGTTTCTTCCCATGTACGGTAACAAGGAACGATCGCTTCTTCGCCACCGCTCTGCAGCGGATCTCATTGTTAGGCCCCAAACCGACAACAAATGAAGACACTCATAAATAAAAATTTACAGATAAATGCTATGCAACGGCGGAAACGAAAACACATAAAAAACATTCAATAAACATGTCCTGTTTTATTTATTTCAATGTTTGCAATTTTGCATACATTGCCAGCCCATTTTTCTCTCCCTTCCGAAGTTCGATCGGTTTGGATTGGTTTCTCTCAGTGAAAACGGAGGGGATTTGCAGGGATTTTCTGTTTACAGAACAACAGGCGCAAGCATCAGAGACTTGCAGACAACATTCCTACAACAAACAGTCAGCAGCGCTCCCCGTTGGCGATGGAGCAGGGCAGCCAAGGTGGAGGAAGCTAATCTTCCCGAAGGAAGTGAACGCGAGGCGCGAGACGTCCGCAGCTACAAATCAACCCTTTTTTTCCCGCGCGCGCTCTCGTTGTTCCTCTTTAGATGATGGCGCAACCAAACATGCATCTTCTGCAGGCAGCAGTGCAAAGCGGTGCAAATAAAAACATACCACAGGTAGATCCGAAAGCAAAACAAACGAGAGAAAAATCAAACATTACTGCATACATAAGTGTCTTGTCTGTGCGGTCGTAAAGTATCCCGGAACAGCCGTTTCAGTCTTACGGCTTTTTTTTTTGTCGTTCTGGATGGAGTAGATGGAGAAGGACGCAATGGAGCTGCCGAAAGCGCGCCAAGGATTGTGGACTAATACAAATCGATTGCATCTGAGATTCGCTGTAGGGAGGGAGATTTTGGATGCTTGGAAGCTTAATTTTTGTTAGCTCGTTTCTTATGCTAACACGTGATTCATGCTCTGGATGGTCTGATCGTAATCCGTTTGGAAATATCAAGCTGGACAATGCATTATGTCCTAAGTAACATTGAGAGATTCTCGTCGTCGACTTTCTCTGTGCATCCTCACGGCCATGTTAAGACATTCTCAGCTATTTTCAGCACACAGATCGATGAAAAAAAGTAATCATCTAGCTGCTAATACAATAACTACGACAAGAATTGGTTCTGTACCCAAGTTATTAACGAAAGAGACAGTCGATGAACATAATCGATCGATGTTACTTAAGACCTAATGCATTGTTCAGCTTGAAATATTGAATAGTATGTTTTATCACATTTCAGTAACTTGTCTCAAGAATGAATTGCGATTTGGCTATATACAGCAGTGCAATGGCTATACAAGTGTTTTTAAGTTCTGATGAGGCCCGTATGAGGCAGGAGGGGACCCTTAATTTGGCTTATTGGTTACTTGGGTTAGTCCTCCGGTACGGAAATATGGCCGTATCATGCCCAAAATGTGCTAAAAAGTCGAAAAAAGGCGAAAAAAAAGGCGTTTCACAAAACGGTTGCTAACAATATTACCGCATGATCACTTACATCGGGATGTTGCTCGTATTAGAAAACAAATTCCTGTAAAAGATCGGAAAGATTTACTCAGTCTATTAGTTATCTACGTTTTCAAGAATATGAGTGAACTTATCTCAACTTTGAGGCGCCTTAATTTGTCATGTAATCGTAATTTATCTATTTATTATGCTTTTAACGTATACGACGTACATGGATGCATTAGGATCAATTAGTAAGAACTTTTTTTTTTATTTGCTCAAACATGACTTTTACTGTCATTTTTTTTTTCGCATATATTTCATGAACACCTCCCCTCCTTCACACGCAAAACTTCTGCTCATTTGATGCAGCCCAATAACAGACAATTCCGACATCCACAGATATTTTTCGCAAACCTTTGAAAATCAAATCTGGCATCTCTGTTGCACAGTAAACGTAGCTTGCTCTAAAATTTCATTTTAAAAAGATTAAAACAATTTCCTTATTTCAAAAATGAGCAGTTCTTTGGAGTTTTGTTATTCTACACACTTAGAATTAACTAAATTTACACGTGACTTCTTTGACATTGAAGATGAGACGTAAATCAACCTGTTATTTTTTTTTTTTGTATATTAATTTATTTGATAAGGCTCAACCGAATTAACTTAACAGAGCCGAGGATTCATGGTCACTATACAATACATCTTAAAGCTATAGTCAAAAGGTACAACACAATAAACACTTTATCTTCCGCTATCCAAAAAGCCTCCTCCATCAGAACTGGAGCCGCTTCCAGTAGTTTCATTGTATGGCAAATTGTTGTACGCCATCGAGGGTCAGAGCACGTCCATTGCAGCAATGGACGCAAAACGTGGTCAGCACTCACACACTCATCACGAAACGGTTGCTTTCCAAAGTCGACGACGCATCGACCGAAAGAACTGCTGATGAAGAACAATGAGGAGGACCACACAATGGTTGCTGCCGAGTAAACAGACGATCGCGTAGCACACATCGAGAGTGGCCTGCTTTTGTCGACAGCCGAGTGAACACTCATCAACCTGTTATGTAATAAAGGGTTATACGGTCAAAATTTGGTCAATATCAACTTGACGTATTTCTTTCAATTTTGCATTTAAAAACCTGAACACCCCTCATTTTGAAGGTGTGTGTGTGTAGAATGTTGCTCCTATTTTGATTTTGGAATTCACTCTTCAGTTGTCAAAATGCCGTCCAAGCAAGAAGAGCAGCGTATCAAAATTTTGCTCGCGAATCGCGAAAATCCGAGCTACTCGCACGCAAAGTTGGCAAAATCGCTAAAAGTTGCCAAATCAACCGTTACAAATGTAATTAAAGTGTTTGGGGAACGTTTGTCGACAGCCAGGAAGTCTGGATCGGGGGGAAATCGAAAACCGGAAGCCGCTGAGACGACAAAGAGAGTTGCCGGTAGTTTCAAGCGAAACCCTAACCTCTCTCTCCGAGATGCCGCAAATAAGCTGGGTGTATCGTCTACAACCGTGCATCGAGCCAAAAAACGAGCCGGACTATCGACTTACAAGAAGGTAGTGACTCCAAATCGCGATGATAAACAAAATACGACGGCCAAAGCGCGATCCCGGAGGCTGTACACGACGATGCTGACGAAGTTTGACTGCGTGGTAATGGACGACGAAACCTACGTCAAAGCCGACTACAAGCAGCTTCCGGGACAGGAGTTTTATACGGCAAAAGGAAGGGGAAAGGTAGCAGATGTTTTCAAGCACATGAAACTGTCAAAGTTCGCAAAGAAATATCTGGTTTGGCAAGCCATCTGTACCTGTGGCTTGAAAAGCAGCATTTTCATAGCTTCCGGGACTGTCAACCAAGAAATTTACGTGAAAGAGTGTTTGAATAAACGTCTGCTTCTTTCCTGAAGAAACACGGTTGTTCCGTACTGTTTTGGCCGGATTTGGCATCTTGCCATTACGGTAAAAAGGCAATGGAGTGGTATGCCGCCAACAACGTGCAGGTGGTTCCCAAGGATAAGAACCCTCCCAACACGCCAGAGCTCCGCCCAATTGAGGGCGCTAAGGGCGAGCAGCAGTTCAAGGCAAACTGGCTTTCTGCGGCGAAGAAGGTGGACAAGGTGGCTGTACAAAATCTGATGGCAGGGGTCAAGCGTAAGGCCCGGCAATTCGGATTTGGAAAAGCGGAAGCCTAACTGAATATTTTTCCTGAATTTTATACTAATTGAACTTGAAAAAGAAATTTAATTTGATTTTTTAAATAAACGATTTCACCGATTTACACGCGTTTTCCCTTGACCAAATTTTGACCGTATCACCCTTTATTAAGTTATTCCGAGACTGAAAAGTTCATTTGGTTGAGCTATATTTCGCGTCGGTTATGACTCAAATTTATGTCAAAATTGACGCTCGTATATATCACTCTCAGAGCACCTAAATTACATGATTTTTTTTAAATGTGTATTTATTTTTTGCACATTCGACAAAAACAAAACCAATCTGCATTCGGCCAAACGGCATTTGGACAAATGACCCGAAATCGTTCCTTCTTATAAACCATAATACTAGTGCGGAACATAAACAATGTCTCCGGGTATTTTCTTAATGAGTATCACTCCGTTGTCGTATCGCATGTGCTCCATTTTGCAGCTTTTCTTTTACTTTTACTTTGTTGACGCCATGTTAACATAAAATCATGTGAAAACACACATACTATTCATTTGACTTATAAATGTCATGTGAATTTCTGAGTGGATTCTGTTTGTGTGTGTACACATGAAAATCATGTGGAATTTTACGTGGAAATTCGCCAATAAAAATGTGTGGAATTTTATGAGCGTAGAATATTCAAAAACAATCCCAATTGCAAATCATCCTCATGGATTTTGGAAATAAGCCATATGTCTTCTGAAAGACCAATTATGAACAAAGTTTTCACTGTGAGTCACTTCGATTTCAAGTATCGTTTTATTCCAACTAAACCTTATATGAAACGCATACCCCTAGTTTTCAATCGGTTCTCAATTCTTTGTCACACAACTTTTTGCAGCAAATCAATCCTGATGTGTCTCACAAATATATTAATTGTTCACAGCGGACATTGCGTGTACAGTTATGTCCCGATTTTGCCAGCCCCCTTTTTGAAATCATGTATAATGATCTATGAAACGCATGTGCCTTTTCAGCAGTGATGGGCAAAACACCGGTACAGCACCGGTACGGTTTTCTAAAGCATAACAATGTGCAATGTGCTGATCTGTTGTACCGAGTGAATGGTACTGCTGTCGGTTCGGTTTGGTAGTTGCAAGTAATACCGCACCGTGTTCACCAGTTCGCTGCACACGGTGCGGTTCTGATTTACCAGTACCGGTGTTCTGTGTTCACAAGGATGATGTTTTGAATTCAAAAACCGATCCGGTACTGATGTGTGGTTATGTGCGTGGTGCGCATTATTCAGAATTGCCAGTGGTGGCAGATAACTAAACAGAAATTGTATTTGATGAATAATATTATGCAGAGTCAAGTCGAATTAGCGGTTTTTGAATACAGAAAAACTGTGAATTCAAATGGTGTATTACGCAATGTGGGTATTTCCAGAATCGGTGTGACGTGGAGATCGGAAATCGTCAACCAAAGCCACCTTTAAATCCAAGATAGCGGCTTCCGGTTATAGAAAAAAATTTAAACACCTTTAAACACCTGTCAAATACCTTTCAAAATGGGTATTTCCGGAATCAGGGTGACGTCTTGAGACCGGAAATCAATGTCTGAAGCCATTTTGAAATCCAATATGGCGGCTTCCGGTTTTAGAAAAACTAGGAAATAATGCCAAATATCCTTCACTATGGGTATTTTTGGAATTAGGATAACGTATAAAGATCGGAAATCAATGTCAGAGCCCTCTTGAAATGCAAGATGGTGGCTTCTGGTTGTAGGAAAACTGGGAAATACTAGCAAATACCCTTCAATATGGGTATTTTCGGAATGGGGAAGACTTATACAGACCGGATATCAATGGCAGACGCAGGGGCTCATGGCGGCGGAGCCTCAACATGAAAATAAAGCAAGTCGATAGAAATCTGACCTGGGCCCAGGTCAAGACAAAAGCGAGCGACCGCCCAGGATGGAAGTCTTTCGCGTTGGCCCTTTGCACCGCTGGTGGTGCACGTGACCCTTAAGTAAGTATCCTTGGTTGACAGCCTTGGTTCAGAAAGAATTGTGTGTGCTCGCCACCAGCACGCCAACTGAACGAGTTTATAAGCTTGAGCTCGGTGTATAATGAGTCACGCCAAGAGAAAAACAGTTGAACGCGCATCATGGTTTTCGAAAGATTCCCTTTCTTTTCACTTGGCAACAGAGGACTTCTACATCAACTTCAAATGACTTCTAGCGAGAAAAAAAATAGCGGGTGTAGTAAACCATTATAACAGTGATTGTGTCCAATTATCTTAACAAAAAATAGTAGAAATTTGCATTACTAATAATTATCAAACGTATCCCATGACAATTGAATGCTCACTGCGTGTTTATGATCATTTCGTCGATTATATTTTAAATTTTATTGCAATACCTTTCGTGAACCTTTCATAGCATCGTAATGTTTGTTTACTTTGCTCGATAGGTAGCTGGTTTGACAATTTAATATGTAGACAGGCTTCACTCTTGGCGTGACTCATTATACACCGACTCTAGGCTGACCGTATCTGCACGTCGGTCAGGCATCCACCCTAACAATGTGGATAAAACAATCTTCATTCATGACAGTTACAGCATTTGCAAAAATAGAGTTTTGCAGTAAGCAGTGGCTGTTACGTTATGAAACAGATTACTTTTATGTAACGGGTAGCAACTAAAATTTTGGAATTTTTTCGAGGCCTCTATGCTCAACAACAAACGAGCTCAGAGAGAAATAAGAGTGTGTATGTGTTAGCTCTCTATCTCCTCTTTCTGCTAGTATTTTCTGTTTTGTTTGTGTTTGCTCAGTTTTGCTCAAAATGCCGTCGAAAGAAGAAGTATTTCGCGAGCGCGTTGTACAGTTCTACGAATTGCACAGAAATCTCGGCAAAAGTATACGGTACAACATTTTAAAAGCGAAAATGTTGTGGCTTCGACTGTTTACCATACTAAGATCCCCAACAACTGCTCGCAAGCAAGGTAGTGGAAGACCAGCCAAAATTATGGACGCAAAAGGACCGAGAAAGGCATTTCTAAGCCATGGTTCAAGCCCTCTGGTTTGGCAATCAATCAATATGTGTACCAGAACGAATGTTTGAAGAAAATTTTGATCCCGTTTCTACAAAAACATCATGCTGATGGACAATACGTGTTTTGGCCGGATAAAGCGTCATCGCATTACGCCAAAAAAACACAATCGTTCCTGAATACCCATTCGATCCCATTTGTACCCAAAAACCACAACCCGACAAATCTGCCTCAGTGTCGCCCAATCGAAGATTTCTTAGGGGGTTTGAGCTCCTTGGTGTACAAAAATAACTGGAGAGCCACGAATTGCAAACAGTTGATTGGTAGAATCAAGAGATGCATTCGCAAAGTTGACATGAAGGCCGTACAACGCTCCTGTTCCGACATCAAACGGAAGCTTCGTCGAACATCCGATTACGGACCGTTTTCAAATGTTCACTAATTTTTTTTCAACAATGGACAATGTATCTTTAATTTCAATAAATCAGATCTTCTTCAAGTATGTTTGTCTTTTTTTGACAGCTTGAGAAAAAAAATCCAAAATTTTAGTTGCCACCCGTTACTATCCACCCCTACATAACGTACTTTTCTTATACTTAATAAAAGCGTTGAAACACTTTGCCATATGGCTCCACCCCGTGCAATTTTAACAAGCACTTGACATACTTTTCTAAACAAATTCTGCATGCACGACCAATGAAAACACTCAAAATTGAGTAAGAGTTACTCATATTTGAGTTCAGGTTACTCAAATTCGCGAAAACGTAGGTGACTCATACTCAACTTCTCGAATATGAGAAAAACTGATTATGGTTTTAGTCTGTCTACTAGTACACTTCTAACCTGTGTATAATTTTCTTAAATTTTCCTCATATTCGAGAAGTTTTCCCCGGGAACGTGTCGGAAAATTTACTCATACTAAGAGTGATCTACGTTTTAGCGATTTTGAGTAATCTGTGGGTAGCATTTTTTGTCCATGTGTGATTGGTTTGCAAAGTATTTTTTTTCTAAATCATTAAAAATAAACTCACGCTGACCAATGCCGCCACGCCACCGCCGCCGAAAGCAAACGGCGTGGCGCCACCACGCCACCGCCGCCGGCAGAAAACAACATATCACGCCGCCACCGAATATATTTTTATCGGTGCACAGGTCAGGTCAGAGGTGTCAGGTACTCTATTTTGTAGTCTGTGAGAGGGAAATCGCAAATCGAGGGTCATCACATGGCACATACAGAGATTGCGCTCGTGTGAGAGAGAGGGAATAGTGTCAGTGACAAAGAAGCTTACTCTCTTGGTAGTAAAGTTTAAAGTAAAGTGTATGTGAATGCACTGTTTTATTGACTTTACAGTTAATTAACAAAAAATAAATAAAGAAAATGTTCCAAACATAGTATATATTTACTAGCTCTATGTAGTTGGCCACGTGAATTCTTGATTACTACTTGTTATTATCGAAAATTATTTATTTTCTCTCTTTAGTGATGCCTACCAGTGCCATCTCTGGGAATTTTCTTTATGGCATCACTTAATCGGAATTGAATTTACCAGGACGAGACTACTTTTGAGTAAAAGGGTATCGGACAAGAAAACACAACGGAATTCTTTGTGGTTCGTAAATACTGGTTATGAATGTCCTCTGTGCGCTCAAATTGTAACTCGTGTAACTTCGTCTTAGTTTATGTAGAACAATCACAACTATGATTGAGTAGGGTAGTTTAATTCGCAACTGTTCGAACAACATTGAACACATAGCCATGAAATAGTTTTTTTTAATGTATTTTTGAATGAATTTCCCAATTCGCCTACCCTAATACAGATGGCCCCGAAGATTCATCCTTCCCTTGGATTCAATGCAAGAGGGATAGGCCTGGGAACACATCTACCGCAAAAGGGTCCACTGTTCACTGTTGATGCATCTCTGCAGGGACAAGAAGGATCACCCTGAGCACTGGCAGTGAGCTCTCCCGACCGGACTCGCGTATGTAAATAAAAACAAAACTAATGTGTTTCATTAAAAGTAAAATATGGATCAAATCATTTAGCTGGGCAGTGTTCAGTTTGTTTCGTATCACTCGGCGGGAAAAAAGACTGAGCCCTCCGGGTCCACAGCGGGTCTATCTCCTCCAAGTGATGATACGCTCTCAGTGTAATGGTTGTTCTTACTGATGATGACCTAAAAGAGCAGTGGGAAGAGTGGGATCTTTTTTCGCAGTTCTTTATGCATGTACCTACCTTCCAAGTGGACTGATGGACGAGAGTCTGAAGAGCGATCATGTCCGTTTGTGGAGTGGACATTCAGCTGATCTGTGGCATGATCTCGATTTGTTGAACCATTTCGCTTGACGAAGGTTGTTTTTCATGCTATGCTAAGCCCTTCTGCTGATTGTGATACGCATAATACGCAACAATCAACGCAACGTGAGTGTTCTTGAATGTTTGAGCAAGAATCAATGGTATGGAACGCTTAATTCATGAGAATGTAATTTCTAAGAAATGATTCCCGTAAACAAGTTCGATTAGTCAGGCATCGTTTTCTCCGAGCAACCGTGAATAATTTTCGCAAACCTTGAAAGTTTGAATCCTCTTTGAATTGCAACTTCATCAAGTGAAGCAGAAGCCCCAGTGATAAAATATTTAGACACGGTTAACCGTAATTTCTTTTGTTTCGCATCGGTAATTTACGGTGGAAAAAGAACTTTTCCCATCACCTAAAAAAATTCTCTCGAAAAACCATAGCGCCCGCTGGGATCCTATTTTTATTGACTTGTTCACTGTTTCCTCTTCATACAGTTTTGGGCTCGGTTCGTTTCGTACGGTGTGCGATATCCTAGTGCGCTTGTGAGAAAGTAAGCAGCTAAAGGTAATAAAAGTGAAATATTTTACCTTTGCCCATTTTTCATCTCGACGATGTGAGCGATGAGGACGAGGATGTGTGTTGGGTGAACTCTGCGAGAATCGAAACGGTTTGCTGGCATCGGGTGTCAGTATCTCGAGAGCCAACCTGTTGGTTTTGCCGTCCGAAAGGATCGTTCTTCATCACCGAAGGCACCTTTTGAAAACCAGCACACCATAGAGTCATAAATATCTAGATTCGGGCATGCGATTTCCAACCGCCGTTCTCGATGGATGTGGGATGTCCATGCGGTGAGGGTGGAAGGTCGAATTCCTGGTATCAACTACCTGGTCTGGCGGTTCAGTTGAGCTGAAGTCTCACCAGTTCAAGGTCTATGTCGTAAATTATGTTTGGCCACTGTAATGTTGGGTTCAGCTTAATTGCGAATCGACTGGTTCCAAATTGAAAAAAAAAAAAAAATCGTTATCCCAAAGGATTCCTGCGTTGATGATCGCTCAATTCGAACCAAATGACCATTTACGATGGCGGACGATGTATCGTGGTTGGATTTGGCTGCGATCCGATGCGCGTTGGTAGTTTACAAGGGCAGTCCAAAAATTTATTGCTACCCGGTCTGACAACCGATGGTGGTGCTGGCTGGCTGCCGAAGAGCTCTTTTCTCAGCAACGATGGTTCCAATCATAATTCTGCAGCAACTTCGTCCAGATTGTTGGGTGACTCGATCGTACAAAAGTTGAAGCGCAGTGATTTATGGTCGAGCTGATAATTTATGATTTAATTGGATTTTTATTTATTTTCAATATTAAAAATTTGCCTTCTCCCAAATGGGCCCGGGCAGCTTTATCGGAATTGAATCATAATTCTTCGATCGCGGAAGGGGCTTCTCACTTTCCCAGCTTGCAAACCGGAGCGGGGGAAAAGGCGAGTCGTTATTGTGATCAAGTTTTATTGGTGCATCATTACGGTGTAATTGTTGGGCATTTCTTTCTGCCGATTCCCACAATCGTGTACAAACATGCATGCGTTGGTCCGGCTTTGGTCAGTGGGGCTGTTTACATACACTTTACTCGTTGCAGTAATAAGCTCATGCAGCTGGCCAAGTGAAGTGAGTGCCAATTCGTTAGCAGTTGCAACTGCTTCATAGGACCTCTTGACAGCAAATTATTGCGATTTATCTGCTGCAACGAGTTCAAGTGGGGGTATGTTATAAAAGTGCAATTATGAGAAATGTATGAAAAATTGGTTTCCGCAGTAGACATCTTGCTTTTTATTGGATGTGATCAGCATATGGGAGAATATTCACAAGTTGGTCATTCTGGGAAGCTGCTGCAAATTTTGGATTTGGGAATGTCGGGATTTGTAGCATTTGAGTAGTACTTTTAAATAGAAGTTAATGGATCTGGTCTTCAAGTTAAAATAAGTGATAATTTAAACAACTCAAATTTGAGAAGAGATGAAGGACACGATTGATGGAATTATTTTTGCATACGATTTGTTTTACCACCTCGCCTTTCCACGGGCCCATATCTGGAGATCTATTTAATGTATGAAGTTCAAAATGTTTCAAAGTGTATGCTGCAAAGAAGCAAGCACCAGGTTCAATTTTCAGATCTGCACGGTTTCTGGGTGTTGAAATTAGTGCCTCTAAAATCATGAAAAATGGAGCATTTCGTCAACCTTCTCCTTAAACAATCAAAACTTGAGTCTCATCTTTAGGAGGATTCAGTGTTGGCAATATCATCAATCAAATTATATATTTCTACTCTCATACGCTCTCAATATCACGCGTGATATTGAATCAAAATATCATGATTGATATTGATTTTACCAACGAAGTTATTGATGGCAACTGGTCCTTGGGCATTACAGTTGTACGTGGCATGAAGATGGGTAATTATGGTGTTTTGTATCATTCTCCCAGTTCTAGTGACCAGCGTTTTGTTGAAGTTTTAGAGAACTGGTTTGAGACATTCCTTGATTCTAGTAAATTAAATATATTGGCTGGTGATTTTAATATTAATTGGCGTGATAACCATAATTCGAATCATTTGAAGCGTTTAGCTGAGTTTTTTAATTTAAAGCAAACGGTAAATGAGTATACGCGTATTTCCAGGCACAGTAGAACTTTAATTGACCACGTTTATTCCAATTTTGATTCCATTTGTTCAGTTACGGATACTGATTTGAAAATAACCGATCATGAGACTTTAGTGATTAATGTCTTAGACCATGTTAACGATAACGATAATTTTGTAAAATTGAAGTGCTGGAGGAAATATTCGAAGCAAGCTGTTTCGAATCTTGTTGAGAGAAGCCTGGATTTTACATTCGCGGCCGGTAACTTAGATGAATCTACAGCTGTTCTTAATAACGCTTTGAAAACGTGTACCAATCAACTAGTTGAGCAAAAGTTTGTTTCTTTGAAAAACTCGAACAGCTGGTACAATTTGGATCTTTTGCGTCTTAAACGGAAAAGGGACAAATTGTACAAAAAGTTTTGTAGATCTAATAATGACAATCATTGGACTAGGTACACAATCGCGCGTAATAAGTATTCACAATCGATAAAGAAAACTCGTTGTGAATATGTTCAAAGGAAGATTGATCAGCATCAAAACAACAGCAAAGAGTTATGGAAAATTTTGAAATCTTTATTAAAACCTAGTAATTGCAAACCGCGGTCCATAACTTTTAATGGCACATTAGAACAGTCAGAACAAGTAATTGCAGCTAAGTTTAATGATTATTTCGTAGATAGCGTTTCATTGATTAATCAATCTATTGAATTGGTCGATGAACCTGACGAAATAAAACAGCCAGTTAATAGTAGTTGTAGATTTGAAGTTTTTCACCCAATCACATTAGATGAACTTAGAGTTATTTGTTTTTCATTAGGAAAATCGGCTGGAGTAGATAATGTTAATGCTAGAGTTATTCAAGATTGCTTTCATGTCATTGGCCACATCTTGCTGGACCTTATTAATGAATCATTACAAACTGGACATGTGCCACAAATTTGGAAGGAATCCTTAGTGTTCCCTATTCAAAAAGTTGCTGGAACGATTAAAGCCGAAGAGTTTCGTCCCATCAACATGTTGCACACATTAGAGAAAATTTTAGAACTTGTTGTTAAAGGCCAGCTGTTGGAGTATTTAAATAGTAATAGTTTGTTGATACCAGAACAATCGGGATATCGGGAAGGTCATTCTTGTGAAACCGCGTTGAATTTGGTATTAGCGAAGTGGAAAAATAACTTGGAGTGTAAAGATACGATTGTTGCTGTTTTTTTTGATCTTAAACGCGCTTTTGAAACAATTTCTAGGCCCTTATTGTTAAGATCAATCAAGCGCTTTGGAATTACGAGTACTGCATATAAATGGTTTGAAAGCTATTTGTCTGACAGAACTCAACGGACTGTTTTTAATGATTCTGTTTCCAGTCCCGTGGGGAATACCCTTGGAGTGCCCCAGGGAAGTGTATTAGGGCCCCTGTTATTTAATATGTATATTAGTGACTTGCGACGTGTTTTACGATTTTGCGACATTAATCTTTTTGCAGATGATACTGTGTTATTCATTGCAGCTAAGGATTTAGATGATGCCGTTTTACACTTGAATGAAGATTTGCGTTCTCTAAGTAGATGGTTGAAGTATAAGCAGTTAAAATTGAATAATTGAAAAATTGAAAAATATTAAATTGATGGTAATTTTGCGGAATCGAGTAAATGAGAACGTCTCTGTTGTAATTGATGATGAGACTATTGATCGCGTTCGGGAGATTAAATATCTTGGCGTGATTATTGATGACACACTTAAGTTCAACTCTCACATTGACAATGTCATCAAGAAAATTGCCAAGAAGTATGGAATTCTATGTCGACTGAAAAACGATTTAACTATTGCCAGTAAAATACAGCTATACAAATCAATCATCTCTCCTCATCTTGACTTTTGCCCTTCCATTTTATTTCTGGCCAATGCAACACAAATATCGAGATTACAGCGCTTGCAGAATAAAATAATGCGTTTGATTTTGAGATGTAATAGATTCACTTCCTCAACTTTGATGATAGACGCCTTACAATGGTTGTCGGTGAAGCAAAGAATTGTATATTTGACTATGGTGTTCTTTTTTAAAGTAGTTAACGGTTTGCTGCCTCGATATTTGTTTGATCGAATTGAAAGAGGAAGTGACTTTCATAGATATAATACTAGAAACGCGGTTGAAATAAGAACACCACATTTCTTGACTTGTGCTTCACAAAATTCATTATATTATAAAGGAATAAATGTTTTCAATTCGATGCCTAGACATATCAAACGTTTAGCAACACTTACAGAATTTAAAAGACACTGCATATCACACGTTAAAACTGTCTTTTGAACAGTTATCCAATGATTTTTTTATGAATTGACAAATTATGTATCTTGACGAAGTTATCTCTAACGGATTATTTTATATGGATAGCTGTCATAACGACTTTTTAATAATTATTGTAGCACTGCAAAAACTATTTCTGTTCGCCACGAGGGTGATGATGGATTTTTAATATATGATTTTATAGTAGATTAATTAAAAAAAAAAGTAGTCTACAAAGGTTTGAGCCTCGCGCGCGTATTACGGATATAGAGGACTGAATTTAAAATTTGATAAAAAAAAATGCAATTTTGAAGCTTATTTGGAAGAAACCTTGAGTTAGTAGTAAGTTTTCTGGCAAATGTTGGGGGCTCGTGAGCATTTCTGACATTGCTGAAAATTATGATAGCATCAGATTGCGGGGTTACTAGTGTAATAGGATGCTTTGTTGATTGTTCATTAACTCTTGATTGCTTGTAATACTTATGAATATTTTAGGTGGACAAAAAGGCGAACTAAGAGGTGGACGCCTGAGCTTTTCCACATTTATATCGCTGTGAAGCAACTGTAAACTTTAGAGGGAATCTATATCTGTAACTGAAACCAGTTCGATTTTGTTTGCCAACCTGGTTAAAATGTCATATTCAATTATCTTAAAGATAAATCGTCCAGCTCAAACCTTTGTAGGGGTAAGAGGTGGGACCATCATCATCATCAACAAGCTCCTTTGATATTGCGAGACTATTCACAACGCGCAAAAATCAAGCTAAGAGTTGACTCGACCTAAAAATGATTCCGTTGCACCGTTTTCATAGAAAGAGAAAGTATAGTTTGCTATCTCTTTTTTTTTTGCAGACCGATGGCATACACGAAGTGACTGCTGCCAGCTATTATGGAAGGTTAGGTTGCGTTCGGGTGTAAAGCAAAAATCATGAAACTCAATTTCACCACAGTTTGTTGATATTTGCAGCTGGTGAGTTTTGATAGCTTGATATTCCGAGCTACGATATCACCGCAGTTGTTTGCTTGATGATTTTTTTTTTCTACGAAAATCAAGTGTGATCTTGGGCATAGGCAAAGAAAGGAACAGTAATTTCATGCAAACGCTGATCCAGAAAGTGTTTACTCTGACGATTGAAAAAGCAACATCGATTTTTGCTTCTGCTAATCATTTTATATTGAGCGTTTATGCCAGTTCAATTTGGTATAAAATGGTAAAATTTCTGACTACGTTTTGAAATGACCGTTAGCTGTTCATCCTGCTTAATATGAACTGTGGTTTTAAAGCGCACAAAAATGTGTGCAAACAAGCTTTTTTTTGTGTTTATGCCTATACTGGACATATCTAGATTAACAGGCGGACGGGGTTTCCGGCGAAGGAGGTTCAGCACTATTTAAGTAGGAATTCAGATGCTGCCAACGGAATTTCCAAAGAGCTTCGACATAGTTTTCTCGCGTTCTCGGTGAACGAGGTTCTGCGCGATTTTAGTGATTTGGATGTGGGAGTTCCAGAAAGTTTCAATGAATTTTTCTTGCTTTCTCGGCTGACGAGGTTCTGCATGATTTTGGAGCCGTTTCTAGATGTTGCCAATGTAGGTTCTAGGAAATTTCGTAGCGTTTTCTTCCGTTCTTGGCGAACGAGGTTCAACATGGTTTCAGTGGCGATTTCTGATGCTGCCAGCGGAGGTTTCGGGGAATTTCAACGGAGTTTTCTTGAGTTCTCAAGGGAGGAGGCTCTCCACGATTCCGGTGGAGATTCCCGATGCTGTCATTGGTTCCAGTAGGTTTCACCAGGTTTCGTTGAAGATTTCTGATGCTGCCAAACAAGTCGAACAACAAAACAGGATAGATCCTTTCATGCATGCATGTATGTATTGGTAGGAGCTGTCGCTTAGATCTACACACAACAAAAAAGCACTGAGAAAATTCATTAAATTTATTTATGATGACCAAATCCATTTATTTTTTTAAATTATAATAAATGTGTCACAATTGATCTGCCCCTAGGGTGTAAGTGATTTTGATTGATTCTCTTCGTCGACTTTGTCTTTCGTTAATAACTCAGCGGCAAACATATTCCTTGATGCGGTTACTATCCTGCATGACAGATGATAACCTCCTTTATCAACTGCACCATTTTTGCATTCGTATGTGTGTTGCAAGCACAATCATACCATAGAGAAGACCAATCCCGTGCTCAACTTTTAGGCTCAGCTCTGGTACTATCTTCGGTTCCAAGCTAATCGATGCACCTCTCGAAACATAGGAAAATCCACGAACCCCTCATTTTATCTGTCAAACTTGCATAGCGAATCAAAACAAACATAGTGTAGTACTAGAATTTCGACTGGAATGGAGTACGCTTATAGATGTACTTGGGACCAATAGGCTGGTCAAGTAGTGAGTCAATTTTAAATCGTTAGTTTCCAACCGGTGATAATACCCTATTCCGAAGGAAGTTGAGAAGTTTTCCAACCTGAAGAATTCTTTGACTGGACCGGAATGAGGACAGCCACCTCCAGCATGGTCTTAATTTTAGCTGTGCTCCTTTATCCACAAATCTAAGATACCATCAGATTTTTGGAACAAATCTGTTTTCTTCAAACCTAACCAACAGATTCCAAATTGATAACCATGCTCCCAAACTTGGTGAGAGCGGAAGCGAGAGAAGATTCTAATTCCACATTAATGGCGGCAAGCTCCAACTCAGATTTACTTTAAATACAGTCCCTATTTGTAAAATCTGCTAATTGTTTGCTTATGATTGTATTGATAAACACCAGCGTCGATACCAAATCAGCCGGACATTTGTTATCGGGATTTAATCCGAGTATAATATTGTTGTTCCGCTTGAAAGCTGGAAATTCAGACTAGCAAAAAACGATTTTTTTTTTCTTGTTTGCAATCACCCAATGATGCACTATTTAGAGCACTATACCTTAGGTTTAACGTATAAAACAAGTCATATTTTTGTATTCACATCACGAGTCATATTTTCCAGCTTCCAAGTGGATCGACAATACTGGTTGTTTTATCCGAAGTTATGTTTTACATAAAGATCGAGAGTAAAATCAATTGGCCCGTGTCGGAATTTTCGGTTTTCTACTTTACCGTATACGTTATTATACGAATGAATTGTATTGGAAGAAAAATATTTAATTTTTTATAACCATTTAAAAAAGCCAAGCTGTACTTGTACAAGTTTTACCTGTCGTTAAAACTGGTATAATGCTACCAAAATTTTCCGTGTAAAAAGCGTACTTTCCACCGCTATAAAGTAGGGTTAATTACCCCATTTCCGGCCTATTAAGCACAACCCGCACTTAGTCTTCCTTAATCTAGCGTAGTTTAGTACCAAACGGAATGTTATTATTACTGATGGCTTCCAAATTTATTTACCTTTCCGTACGTATTATAAGATTTGATAAAAAGAAACCAACCGTTGAGATATTGTCAAAAGTCTAACACTGCTTCTTGACGCCAAACTCGGCCTACGGATTCTAAACTCGGCCTAACGCATTGAAACGACATTGAAACGCCAATGAATTCACTTCGGCCTATCGGATGAAGCTAAACGTGAATCGGTCGGAGCGCTTCTTTTGTTTTTGGGAATAATGGGTGCAAACCTTCATATCACGCGTTCTCATTGACTTCGTTCCTTAGCTTATAAACTAAAGTATCGTACCAAACGCACAATTGATTTGTTAACTCTGAAATCAAGCATTTATTTGAAGTTTTCTGATCGATAGGCCCAAAATGGGCGATTAAGCTGAAGTAGTTCTCTACCCTATATCGATTTTTTTCACTTTTCGAAGCAGAGCACTTAATGTTTGGGCAAATTGATCAAAATGCCTGTAGAAAATGTTTGAGAAACATAGAAACATTTTTATCAAAGGACTCTAATGATTAGATCTAAGATTGAATCTCTTTATTGAAGAGGCTTTCAGCCGACTCATATGATTGTTTTGATGAGTTTTACTCCAATATCAATCTAATTTTATTGGCGTTCAATAGCATAAAATATTAGCATTCAAACAAACGATTACACGACTGCATCGGCTTGAAGGTGATTTTTTGACTAAACTTCACGCAGAAATTGCTTACATTTGGGGCAACTGTGCTCAGAGAAATGCTGTCAAATCCAATATCTGCCTCACATTGATTTTGATGCTCTCTATTTTGGTTCACCCTAAAACTGGTTCAATGGGACAAAGGGCTTATTGAGATAAATGAACTAGTTTTAGAATTTTGATAATAAATCATTTATTCAATGGGTTTCCAATGATATTTCAAGATAACGATTGATTAATTAGAATCCTAATCAATTATTTTACTGGTGATTTACGATGATCGAAATAATCAAATCAAAAAACATTGAAAACCATATGTTGCGTAAGCAAAATATTGTCCTTTACACCCCCTAATTTAAAGTGATCTATTCAGCCACCTTTATAAACTTTGCACGAGAATGCTAACGCCCAATTCGTATTCAGGGAACCAAAATTCAAAAAGCACATTAAGTATAAATCCATTGGAAAGCTATTTGAATAGTTCATATAGATCACCCCATATAGACATTTTAAAATTTTAGATTTTATAAACTTCCTAAAAATAAACATCTCATTCAATATGATAAATTATCATGCTACACGATAGAGCGCCCATAGCTACTCATTTTAACCCGTAAAGTACCAAGACGAACGAATTTTTTATTTCATAAAACTCGTTCTCAGCAATGTCTCATCCGATTTTCATAAAATTGGATTTTTATTCAAGGAGAATAGTTGAACTAACTTTTGTCTTAGGTACCCATATGTCATCAGATACACTACAACCTGATTTCATTGATCATAGCTTGTCATTTTGGCATAATATGATATCATAACCTCAATGTATTTATAATCCAACAAACCGTTTGCCAGAATTCACAGATCCGCGTTCCGGAACCGATGCCAAACTGGCCAAAGTCATCTCAAATCATCTTCATTCACTTGATTCTACCTATTTAACATGATTCGACATGCCACAAGATACTTTTGTCTGAGATATTACTATGTCCTACAGAACCAATTTCCGGGACTCCAGGAACCGACAATATCGTAGCCATACTAATCATATTTCATCTATCTGATATCATTTGCTGCACCAGACAACCGATTCGCGTAAAAATTTAAAACATATGGTCAAACTGGTTAAAAAAGTTCAAAAATACACAGACATATTCAAGTTTATGAAAATCGGATGAGGCATTGCTGAGAACGAGTTTGTTGAAAAAAATTAGTTCGTCCTAGTATTTTACGGGTTAATACAATCAATGTCCTTTTTAGAAGAAATTTATTTCGATATTACCTAAAACAGTGATCCTCGGTTTACGGTATTGTAAACTAAGAACTGGAGGTCAGCTGGCTGCTCACTGATTTCTTAAAAGCGCACACCCCCAAAGTGTTCCTTAGTAACATTACAAGCTGTATAGAGGATTTATAGCACTCCACAAGTCTAAATCATGGTCTACAGAGCTTTCACAAAACCGAAATTGTTACTTGGGATGCGCGCCTATTCAGGAGCGCCCTCAGTATAGGCATTTATGTACATATTCATGTGCATACCATTTGGGGGTACAAATTTGACACTGAGATATGAGTTAAACTGGTCTTCATTCAGCTGGTCACAGAAGTATCTGAGACATAGAACTTGGAAACGGCTTGAAGTTCACGTCACCGCTCTTAAAATCTGTAAACATTTGTGAAATTCTTCATACTTCCTCAAAGTGCTAAAGTTTCCCATACATTAATTGAAGTTCACTGAAAGTCCTTAGAACTTCTAAAAAGCTACACAATTTTCCTGCAGCTAATGTAACTGCCTTAAAATTCTTCCGAAGTTTTCAAAAAAAGAACTCCGATGATTTCGATACTTCCCTTGACATCTTAAAATTTCCTTGAACTTCTATGGACTACACTAAAGTTCCCTCAATGTAACTAACGCTCATGTATCATCCTTTGAGTCTTTAAAATCTAAGTAATTTCCCTGAAATTATTAAAACTTCCCTAAGCTTAACTGATCGTCCTTGAAGTTCTCAGTACTTTTCCAAAGTTCTTGAAATTCTCGTTCTTCTGAAGTTTTTGAACTTCTATGAAGTTCCCAAACAAAATCTGAAGTTTTTTTCAGAGGATCTCTGAACTTCTTAAAAACCTGGGAACTTCATTAAATCTACCGCTGTTTTTTTCTGAAATAAACAAACTTGCAATGATCTTTCGTGACGGTTCCTCAATTCTCAAAACAGCCATGAAGCTTACGGAACTTTTTTTTTAATGTGCTTGCCTTTTCCTTATGTTCTCAGAATGTATCTGAAGATTTTTGATCGTTCGTGGTGTTCTCTGGAATTCTATGATGACCCCGCAGTTGAATATCCCCAAAAATGACATTCCTGATGATTATTATACTTTATATTATTGGGACTGCCAGATCTCTAGCTTAGCCGGTATAAAGGAAGACCATGCTGGAGGTGGCTGGGTTTGCAAAAATGGTACAGGCATTGAAAGCTCTCAATTAATTACTGTGGAAGTGCATCTAAAACACTATGTTGAGAGCAGATGTTTTCCTTGATTTGTTTTCCGTCGATCTTGTTTTCCGTGCAGAGCACCAATGCTACCGACGCCAGAGAAGCAGCTTCCACACCTGGACCCTATCTCATCCCGCATCAACTCATGAACATCCCGGCAGCACCGACTGGGATTAAACGCAGGCCTGCTGGGGTGAGAGGTAATCACGCTTACCACAACACCACCGGCGCCTCTAAGAGAGCAGATGTTGAAACGGTTTACTACACTCGATTCGTTGTCGTGCGCGGCTGTCTGTTTGTATTCGTACACTCCTGCTCTACCGACGTCTCCTTCACACAACACAAACGGTAGAACAACATTGGAGCTAATAGAAAATTTACAAATAACTAAGGGAAATGGATGTAATGTCGCCCTAAATGCCACTAATTTGGGCCCATAGGTACATAAATTGAGCAATCGACTGAATTTTCAATAGCAACCAAAAACGCGTTCATCTATAGATAAAATTGAAAAACAGCAAATTTTTAGCAATGGGCCCAATCTTAGATCCAAAGGCCAACATTAGAGCCATTTCCCTTATCGTGTCATTGGGACTTCGATCTAATTCCTCAATTTGGTGTACATTAAACCATTCTGATCAGAAATGTCATCGCTGCTCGCTATTTTCACACAAGTATAAAATTTAGCAGCTCTTAATATGAGAAAAACTAAAATACATACATTCGTGACGGTCTTCGGTGACAGTGTCATATGACAGAGTCTGTCATATGACATTTTAGTTTGGTAGTGTGCTATGATAGCTTGTTTTGAAATGTTTGAAGCAAAGGCAGTCGATTATCACAGAAAATGCGTAGACTACGATGACCGCTTACAAGACTGGTTGAGAGCACGCAATAAGCTAATGTGCGATAAACAATAAGCTTGAAATGTGAAGATGAAGAAGAAGAAGAAGAAAAGATCTCTGATATTTCCTAAAGTTCTCTAGACCTCCCTTGATTTATCAATCTATTTTAAAAGTCCCCGTAATTTTATTGAAGTTAGATCAGAAGTTTACTAATGGACGATCAGAGATCTTTAGAGAAGATTCCATCAATTTAAAGAAGATTACGAGAAGTTTCGTGGAGTTCCAAGGAATCATGAGATATTCCAATAATTTAGGAAACTTCATAGATGTCCAGTTCCGTGAGCTTTTAAGAAGTTTTGAAACTTAAGGAAAATTACGAAAACTTTATGGAATATCAAGGAACGCCATGATATTCCTTGAACTTCTCGTAATTTTCCTTAAGTTTGAAAACTTATTAAAAGCTCACGGAACGTCGCCTGATCTATTTTTTTTTCCTGAACTTCTCTGAACATCCATGAAGTTTACTAAATTCTTGGAACATCTCATGATTCCTTGGAACTTCATGAAACTTCCTGCAATTGTCCTTAAATGAGTGGAACTGCTCTGAAGATCTCTGATCGTCCTTGAAGTACTCGGAACTTCCCTGAATATGCACAGCAAAATCTTTATAAATTTACGTGTGGCACATTGATGTATTTTCTGGCCTAAGTTGAAACATACAAACACTCGCAATTTGTTCATCGAACAAGCATTTAACGAACAAATTAAAAATATCGTAGTTGGTAGTACCGCCACCTGTGGCGCGCATAGTCAATTCCCTTGCGTTTAGTGCCCACCACAGTGTACTAAACATATGGCGGTAATGTTTTAGCGACGATGTTTTACAGTAAGAAATATTCAATGCGTTATGTCTGTTTGTCTGTGTTTTAACAATACACAGTAAAGCATTGAATTTAACAGCACGTTTGATTCTACATGGATTTTAACACTTCAATTGAAAATGATTTAAGTTTCAACGAACAAAGCTGTAAATTTACATGAACGCGTTAATTTCAGCTTTAATTAATTGATTTGCAAATCGTTAAACGTGTAGTTTCATATTTTAAAACCTGCTCCAGTTGGTTGTTAAAAACTGAGGAATATTTTTATAAGTGTAATGAAATTTTCCAAAAATTTACAAACTTTTCAATAGCTTCTGCTATTTTTTAAGCTCTTGAAACTAGCATTATTATCACGGAAATCTGATTTCAATTTCTTGGCGTTCACCATTCTTTCCAAAATATTTTTGAAGCTCTCGGAGCATCATAAATTCCGTAAAAGTTTTTTTTTTCAGGAGATGAACCAGCCTCTGGCAGAAAATCGTCTTGATAAAGATAACCAACGATACAACCAAACAATACCGGAATTTCCTTTTATAGCTCCAGCAATTTCATTTAAATTTATTGAACTGCTCTCATAGGTTCTTTGATTTGTCATAATTATGTAGAAGCATTACTAAAATTCCCTGAATTCTCCTGAAGTTCTGAATACTGCCCTGAAATAAATTAAAATGGAGCACATGTAAATTCTCGGAACTTTTAAGAGTTTCCTTTGTTTATAGAACTGTTCTGAATTTATCGTAACCTACGCTTATGCTTAAAACTTCCCAAAAGTTTTTCCTGTAGTTCTCGGAACTTCGCTGATATTATTAGAACTTCCCATAAGATCTCTTTAGTTCTACAGATTTAGCTATTCTGCGGTACATTGATTCCATAATTTTATTTAAGTTCACTCCGAAACTCTCTTGACTTCCCTGATATATATTTCTGAAATTCTCAGAACTTCTTAAAAGTATCTGCAGTTTTCTTGACACAAATGGAACCGACTTGAAGCTCTTTAAGTACCTTGAAGTTTCCAAAAATAACATGATTTTTCGCAACTTTCTTAATGTTCTCGCAGTTTGTTATTAAAACTACAAGAGACAGCCCTATTGGGTTGTACGCAATGGTGACGAAGGACTACGTGGTCTTATATAATAAATCATATTTGTCAACTGCAGCAGGAGCTTGTGTTTTGTGTAGGAATACGAATTTGAGCAGAGTTCTCTCTGTTTATACTCTATAGTATAGTAGTATACATATATGTCAAGATGGCCCTCAGCGACTCACGAAGAACTACAGATTCCTCTCAATAGCGGTGCGGCTTCTTCCTCCTTCTATGGATGCTCATGTGGGCTGTATCTCGCTGCTTGCAGTCAGTCTTTCGTTGTGTACTGGAGAACAATGTTCAACGCCACGGGCCGAAAGCACTGCTGCTGCTGCTGCTGATGCCGACAAGCGGACACCACCACACACGGTGATTGGAACTGAATCCGATCAACGGTTGATAGCTAGCTACTTGTGGGGATCCTTTCTTTGTTTACCGGGCAACACTACCACTCACCACGCGGTGATTGCTGGAGGTTAATAAGTTGAATTTTGTGATACGATTTCCTACACAGTCCGAAAAAGTAGTTTCAATTTCTGTTCAATATTATGCTCATAAATGGAGCGTCACATATCATACAAGTTTACATTATAAATCGTGTAAAGTTCTGAGACATGTCATGGGATACTCCATATATTGTATTCAACCTTCCATGTTTGTAAGAAACATTTGTTGCAAGTTGCTAGTTTACATGAAAAGGATGTTTACATGCGTGAATATTTGCATGCATGGATATTTACATCACCCAGTTTTAATTCCAGTCGACACCGTCGCACAGTGGTCGGAGATGCCAATTTGGTGAACTTAATTGTTTTGTGATCAAACCGTTGACCTAATCCAAAAACTGTTTTTAAAAGAATTGTTCACAAAAACATTGCGCATATTATGACATGTACCAATATTTGTCATGGCATATTTTGAAAAAAATTAAAAAATAACTTTTTTTGCAAAAAAGATAGAAGTGTAGTTTCTTTAGCAAAGTTGTAGTACTCATAAAAATATGAAACTTTGCTGAAGACATCAAATTTGTATGACAAATACTTGTGAAGATATGAAGCATTTTTGATGGAAACCTCCTTAAATTCATTTTTTTTAAGTATAACTTTTTTTATTACAGTTTTTTAAGTAAACAATGTTCTAAACAAATGTAAACAACATACAAATACATGTTTTTGCTCCAGACAGTATGTGGCTAAAATCATCCCTTTCAAAGTTATAGTACTTTTTACATTTATTTTTCCTTAATTTCAGCTGCATATAGGGGAGAAGGTGGCGAACCGGGACACAGCACCAATTACTTTTTTTAAAGCTTAAACTCTGTACTACAAAGTAGTGAAGGTTTGGTTAGCGCCAATTCATAAGTGAGTGAATAAGGGCACGTTGAATGTTCACGTGTTTGGCCTTTTTCTATATAAAAATAACCCTGTCTCCTCATTTATGAACGGTAAATTACGGATTATAGAAACAGATATTATCAAACTCATCCGTGATCCACAAGGGGGTTTCTATCAAAAACGCTTCATATCTTCACAAGTATTTGTCATACAAATTTGATGTCTTCAGCAAAGTTTCATATTTTTATGAGTACTACAACTTTGCTGAGAAAATTGCTCTTCTATCTCTTTTGCGAAAAAAGTTATTTTTTTAATTTTTTTTTTCATAGTATGCCATGACAAATATTGATATTCGTCATAATATGTGCAATGTTTTTGTGAACAATTCTTTTGAAGACAGTTGTTGGATTAAGTCAACGGCTTGACCACAAAACAATTAAGTTCACCAAATTGGCATTTCCGACCACTGTGCCTCGGGATTTTCAAAAGCAAAAAATCTCTGATCACGACTTCCTTCGGAAGGGAAGTAATCCAATGGTCGCTGGTCCATGAGTTGATGGGTCGAAAGGTAGAGTTTAGGTGTGGGAGCTGCCTCCCTGGCGTCGGTAGCATTGTTACTCAGAACGGAAATCAAGATCGACGAAAAACAAATCAAAGAAAACAAGAATGCTCAAACTTCATACAAATTCAGTCAGTAATGCTAAACATTGTACCAAGAAGCTTCTTATTCATCTTCTTCTTCTTTTCTTCTTCTTCTTCTTCTTCTTCTAAGCATTTCAATCTTGTTGCTTATCGCATATTAGCTTATTGCGTGCTATAAACTTAGTGTTCTAGAGGCACTTCCACAGTTATAAATTGAGAGCTTTAGATGACTGTACCATTTTTGCATTAGTATAAAATTGTGCACCCAGGGAAGCCGAGAAAATTTCCAACCCGAATCATTCCTAGACCGGACCGGGAATCAAACCCAGCCACCTCCAGCATGGTCTTGCTTTGCAGCTACGCCTTTAACGACTTAGCTAAGGGAAGTAATGCTCTTTAAACTGATTAGAAGAAAAACAAATTACAAGTTGAAATTCTTTAATCCGGTACTGTAGGTGAATAAATCAAAGTATCCACAACCATTTAAGTACATCCTTAGTTGCTCTTTGATTCTCTAGATCCACCAGTAAATAATTGATTGCTGTCAGACAAATGCGTGAGCAAGAACGATCAATCATTATAGAAGAAAATGCCCTATCCGTTCGTCATCGGTCGGATCCAAGCACGAAAACCCTTCAGCCAATTTTCCCTCGCGGCGACAGCGACGGCTAATGATTCTTCAATTCTTTACAATTGATCTCCGTGTGCTACTGCAATCTAAATAGGAAGAAAACCACAGCATCCAACCACCCCGGTTCTGGTTTGCTGCGGCAAACATCAAGAACCCATTCTGACAAAATCGAGCACTCTTGGCCCCAGTTGCTCCGCAGCCCAACTTGGTGGATGGGAAGAACATATGTGGTAACATGGCTCCGATGTCAACGCTGATAAGCTACAATGTAACGAGCGAAATTGCCACCGGTATTACCAATCGCAATTCACAGCAGATTCCCCTCAACTCCAGCAGACGAGTTGGAAGTGGAGCGAGTGCTCGGAAGCTCTGCTGCATGCCGCATCCAATTATTGCTGTGATCTGTACCGCGCAGTTGGTGTGTATCTGCTGGATATCGAAACCACCTCGATGCAGTATTCCCTTTATCCATCGGGTTTATACAACTCCACTCAACCCTGCTGCTAGTGCTGCAACGACAATGATGTGGGGGGCCGGGTATATCTGCTCTCTCGCTCTGATACTTTTTTAATCGTGTCTACTTATGTGGTAATCTCCGCGTGTGGTTACTCGTAACGAGGTTTTATCACGATTTTGCGCTTCCCGATTCCAATCGATAGCGCGAACCACGACGTCGCTGGATGCAGCTGAGGCTGGACCTACTTGCTATCTGCTGGACCGCGATGCTGATCAATGTGCACGGATGATTGAAACCTAACGAGAAGAAGTACCCCCGGAACGCTGCGACATATTTACGTAATGCCGATTTTTGTTTGTGGTTGATCAAGGTGAGAATTATTCAGGATGTTCTATTTTCCGAGTTTCATAATATTACGTAATACAGTGCGTATTAGAACAATAGAACCGACTAAAGTCATACAATCACAAAAACCGTTCTCTGTCTTTTGTTTAACAATACGTTTTATGGAAATTTAAGGGTTGTTGAACAAAGTAGTGTTACCGGCGCCGGAGGTATAGTGGTAAGCGTGATTACCTCTCACCACAGCAGGCCTGGGTCCAATCCCAGTCAGTGCTGCCGGGATGTTCTGAGGCATAATTTAGATACCGTTGGTCCCTGGTTCATGAGTTGATGCGTCGATAGGTAGGGTCCTGGCGTGGGAGCTGCCTCCCTGGCGTCGGTAGTATTGGTGCTCAACACGGAAAACAAGAACGACAGAATACAAAAATCAAGGAAAAAACCCGAATTTATCCACCTATGGTGTGATCAGACCCTTCTTACTTATTCAAGTTTATTTATTTTATTGTCATTATCAGTGACCAAGCCCCCCACCACCATGTCATCCAGTGACGCTACGCCACTGCCTGGGGGTACCCGGAATATATCCGGGTGTAGTCTATTTCGTGAGGCTACCAATCACCTTAACATCGTATTTTAATGTGATTTAATGGGTTTTAATTCAATTCATATTCAAGCAACTTCCCCGGGGTACCCAGAACATGTCCAAGTGTGTCCAATGTGGTCTGGAACACTTAACACGACTTGCATTGATCTTATTTTTGAATTCTGTAGTAATTTGATGTGTCGCATGATGGTTTTAATACGTTTTCCGTTAAATCCAGCGTGAAGGCCCATATTCACCGGATCTTATTCCGGCCATATCTCCGGAACCGGTTCACCGATTCCAAAACCGTTCAATAACGTTCAATGGGACCCCAAGACCTATCATTTGGCGCCGAGTTTGTCCAAATCGGTTGAGCGGTTGCTGAGAAACGTGAGCGCATTCATTTCGTTACATACACACACACATACACACATACACACACACATACACACATACACACACACACACACACAAACATGTTCCGATCTCGTCGAGCTGAGTTGAATAGTATATGACACTCGGCCCTCCGGGCCTCGGATCGATAGTCGGTTTTTCAAGTGATATCTATACCCTTCTTTGTAAGAAGGGTAAAAATAGTGTTGGGGGGCGACCCCGGCGTAGTGGTTAACATCCATACCTCTCACGCCAAAGTCACGAGCTCAAATCTCACCCCCGGACAAGTCACGAATGACCCAAGAGTGTTAAAGTGACTAAAATAAAAAAAAATAAAAAAAAAAAAAAAAAAAAATAGTGTTCTACACAATTTACTTAGTCTTCATCTATGTGATTCCTAATCTTCTATTCGTTGTTCTTTAGTTTGAAGTGGTTAAGACTTGGGTTCTCATGCAAAGTCATTATCTGTTTCATTGATTATATTTGTTGTTACGGAATCTGGTTTCGACAGACAAAGGGGCACGCCTTTGGAGGGTATTTCAACACTCCGAAGGGTATAAATAGCGGGACCTTTCAATTAGAATCGGTTCCTTGTGATGTAGGTAAGAGTGACAATTGTATCAAAACCGAATACTTCATCATTTCTCAATAGTGTTGAAGTAATACGACATGCACTTAAATAAGGACACGGGGTATGCTACAATAGATCAAATTACTGGTCTTAGTGGTTTAATGTACCGAGCAGGAAAAAAAATTATCTAAGATTGGGCCCATCACTAAAAATCTGCTATGTATCAATTTTATCTAGATGAACGCGTCATTGGGACAGCCCAAATGGATATTTTTGGTCGCTATTGAAAATTTAGTCGATTTCTGAGCTTACGTATAAGCCCAAATTAGGAGTATTTATTCCGACATTACATCCATTTCCCATAAAACAATGATTTTCAAAGAGAGACAAATAATTGTGTGAAAACCCATGTGAAATGTATCGCTTACTTTCCGAGAAAAGAAATCCCAAATTTACGCTTTTAAAAAATTATCATCCACAACACCAATTCTATGTACCAAACTTCCACTACCATCATTTTTTCATCCCTTCTGAACTATTGACTTCTTTTTTAAAGCTTCATTAATTTTGAAATGTCCGAGGTGTTAATTTCATAAAAATTAGCATTTTTGGTAAAATTTCAAATAAGCACATGTATGATTATTTTAAGGAGCCGTCTGGATTCTTCACGTAAGTGATTTTCCGGTATTTGAAAACGTTTTCAGAAATGGTTTTGGAATGGTTGTTCGGTTGATGTAGTGTTTTGGTGGCGTTGATTCAATCGTTTGTTTGTTTAGGGGAAAATTGAGAAGCATTGTTTTGTTCAGAAGACTGTTGCCATTTCGTCGACGACGGTTGGAGGAGGAGGAGAAGGTCAAAAAAGGTTAGGTTTTTTTTCCTTGATGTTGGGAAATTTTGCACAGAACTGTTTTTTGGACTTCCAAAATCGTTTTTCCTGCTAATTTCCACAAACAAATTGAAGAAACAAAAAGTTTTGCAAATTTACCAAATGTTCTTATTCTACGATTTCTGTCAAATTTCATGTATCCACAATCTTGAACATTTCAAAAGTTTTCATTTTCACAAACTTCTGAGATATTAAGCTTTCTTTTGATTTTTTTTCTCTATTTTTACATATAGGGGAAATGGCTCTAATGTTGGCCTATGGATCTAGATGAACTATTGGATATTTTTGGTCGCTATTGAAAATTTAGACGATTTCTGAATTTATGTATGGGCCCAAATTAGGAGCATTAGGCTGACATTACATCCATTTCCCCTATAAAATATAAATTAAAAAATGTTTTTGTTTGTTTTTCCGAGAAGCACATAATGCTTCCCTGCCACTTTGTCGCAGATGTCATTTCGATTAGAAATGTCATTTTAGTGCAATAATTTTTGGAAACATTCAAGGACGCCATTTCGCAATTTTTCAAATATGACAGAATTTTAGTTAAGATGTGAATCATTGCCCAAAACAAACAATTGTGCAAAATTTCAAACAAGAGACAACGAAACCTCACCCCATGCTCCTTGCCAGATCCTATGTTTCGACAATGTACCCCTCTTACCTTGGATAAGCCACGAGTATTCGGTCCAACTCCTACTAGACATAGAAGTAAGTGAATTTTGTTAAAAACAATGAACAATTAATTATCGGCTCCGTAAAGCTAATGCGATTGAGCCTGCCAAATAAATGAACTAGATATAAAAAAAAAGTTTCATACAAACCGGTAAAGGTCGCTGAAAATATTTTTTTCTCGTTATTTGGCCTGCAACTGCTCAATAGTAGTTTTGGGCCGAGCTTTGGACTGAACTCCTTGGATCCAAGGGAAGCTAGGTTTGATGGAAAATAATGCGCTCAGTATGCTGGTCAAGCAACGGTGAAAGAAGCTGCGACAAGTCTGCCAATTCAATAAATTTTAATATTCGAACAAATCTTAAGCCTAGAAGCTATCATAAAAAGAATACGTCTGCTACTACGATGATTGGTAATTGTGAATCCTACCCATGTAACCAACAAACCCGTTAATAGCCCGATAAGGGCCCTTTGTGCAATAGAAGGCTGATACAAGGCTTTAAATTCTTATATCAGCCGTATATCAGCATTATATTGCAATTTTTTGCATTAGTAGGCTTGATGGTTGCTTGGGTAGTGCGCCAGTAACAAATCGGACAAGCCGGACAGGCGTTAAATAAACCGCTGAAAATAGATAATTCACTGCTGTCGTGACGCTTGGTTGATTTTCCGGCCATCTTCATCGCGGAGCAAAAACAGCACACGTCCGCGTGCCAAAACAATAGTTAACGGAATGCCGTTCGGATCTTTTCGTTTGTAACTTAACCCCACGCGACGACCAAACGCTCTCCCAAACACTCAGCGTATTCTCGGTGCCTCTCTCAATTTTGCACCCGATCGAATGATTCTCTCATATTTTGCTCCCGAAGCTCAGATTCTTCGGCAACAAGTGACCGAACTCTAGCAAGCGCGGTAAAGAGATTCTTTTTTTTTCCTTTATTATCACACGCACACTGGCACTTGCAATCCAAGCAGAAGGATACTATATCGAGTTGCTGTTTGTCTGCTTAAAAGAGATCGGCACTCTTTTACAACGAAAAACTTTTCCGATAGGATTGGTCGATCTTCAGATACGTATAGGAATGCTTCGAACGTATACAGCACTTTTATCTCCCCGGCTGAAGCATAAGCCTTAAGGGATCGATCGGATCGTTCTTGAATATTGTATAACCCTTCCTTGTATTGTTGGTTTCCATTAAGTACCTTAAATGATTGTTCAGTCAAGGTGTTAACCTGAGCACCAGAATCAATCAGGAATTCACAACTCATCCCTGCCACCTTAGCACTTATTACTCCGCAATCTTGTGAATTTCTTGTAACAGCGATCGAAACACCAAAACACGGCAGTATGAGTTTTTCTGTTATCTGGTAAATAAACATCAATGTTACGGAGTGGAAATTTCAAATTTTTATATGAATTCAAGTCATAACACTTTAAACTAATGAAATACCGTATGAATGAAGACTTACGACTTTTTTTTCTACTTGTTAAATAATAATTCATCAAGTCCAATTTTATATTTATTGTTTCATCAAAAGAAAATTACATCGAATTCAACGTTAACGTAACTTCATAGAGTATTTCAGGAGTGTATGAAATGAAGATTTAATCAATACTTATTGTCACCTACATCATCTTCGGTTGGTCTCTCTTCCTCCTTTGCGTTTCCTTCCATGTCCACCATTGCAATCTTCTTTGCTTCAACGTACGAACTGTCTGCTTCACCCACACGCTTGTTTTCCGTCCGGATTAATGTCTTGCAGGCTCGCTTGAAATGACCTTTGCGTCCACACTTCAAGCAGGTTTTATCAATCGCAATGCAATCATTCGGCCTGTGAAACACACTGTTGCACCTGAAACAACGTTCTCCTCCAGAATTTTTCCACCCAGGTGTCACAGGTCGGCTAGGAACCAGTTCGTCTCTACGTCGAAACTGTTGATTTCCGAATCGTCCGCGGCTCGTCAAGTCTCGAGTGAAATCCTGACGGTCGCTTCTTCCTTGACCCACGCTCACCGAAGCGACTGTAGCTTGTTTTACCGTTCCATGTCTAAAGCTGGGTTTAGACAGGGCAAGTCAATTGATGAAGTCAGTTGAATTCAACTGACTTGAACACGAATTGAATGTGTAAACCATGCCATTCAACTGACTTGATCAACTCACTTGAATTGAAAAAAGTTGAACCAGACTCAAATTTTCAAGCCAATTGAATTCAACTGAGTTGATCATTTGACTTGCCTAGTCTAAACCCAGCTTAAGGCGATAATATTCCTCGTTCATGTTGACAGCTTGAATTTGACGAACTTTGTCAACCAAATCCGCCAGCGTTCCTTTACGACTAAGCATCTTGAGTGCCATTGTTCGCACTTCCTTATTTCTCGCGTGTTCTGCAACGGTGCTCACGATCTCCTCAAATTCCTTCCCGTCACCAAACTCACACATCCTGGCCATGGCACCGACCCTCATGATGAAAGACAAATCGGATTCATCCGGTTTTTGGATCATCAATGCCAGTTTGCGACGCTGTAACATGATGTCCGACCCGGACCCGAAATATGTCTTCAATCGGTGCATGGCGTTCGTGAATGGATGGGCTTCGGGATCTGGAGCATCAACCATCGTCGTCGTATTTTTGTAGATTTCCATTAACTTGAAGCCTGCTTTGACTTTGAACACTATGAACTTGGTTGGCTCATCAGTTATGCCAGCGAGTGTCATTGAGTCGAGTAATAAATCCTTCCATGATTCGAACTCAAACTTTCCTATCTCTTCACCTTCTACAGACGACTTGCATTCCGGAACATTGACGGTGGAAATCGAAATTTGGTTAACCGACGACATGAAGCGGGAAACTTCCATGGTGGTCTCACCACCACCGCTGCCATTGCGTTGCGTACTTGAAGGGCCAATTTCACCCGCAAATTCAACGCTGTTTACTTCAACCACATTATTCTTATTTGCACTCAACGTCGTCTGCAGCGAAATGATTGTCTCCTGAGCTTTTTCCAGTTGTCCACACATTTCCACAACTTTGGCATTCGATACCGCGAGCTCTTTCAATGCCATGTCGAGTTTCGAATTTATCTTCTTTGTTTTCCTGTAATCCATAACACAAAAGAAAGACAAATGCTGGTGTGAACTTCATTCTTTAATTTTTTTTTCCGCACATTTAATCTTGTACTTGACATGTGAATGATTTTAATGATTCGTTTTTCTGTGCACTCAATAATTTTTTTTTTATCATGCCACCTTCCACTCCGTTTTTTTTTTTTTAGTAATTTTCATACATATTTTTTTCCAATTCCTTCCATTTTTGTTTGCCTTTACCATGAGACCTACCGCTCTTTATTTTTGGATTTTTTTTTTATTATTTACGTGCCTGGAGACCTATCGCTTCCTTTTGTTCTGGCATATCTTTTTTTTTTTGCCACTCTTTTTGTTTTTGGCCATTTTTTTTGTTTACATGCCTGGAGACCTATCGCTCCCTTTTATTTTGGCATATATTTTTAGATTTTGTTTTAACAATGTCTCAATATACTTACCGATTGGGAGCGTCTTCAACCACGCCATTGTCGTGACGCTTGGTTGATTTTCCGGCCATCTTCATCGCGGAGCAAAAACAGCACACGTCCACGTGCCAAAACAATAGTTAACGGAATGCCGTTCGGATCTTTTCGTTTGTAACTTAACCCCACGCGACGACCAAACGCTCTCCCAAACACTCAGCGTATTCTCGGTGCCTCTCTCAATTTTGCACCCGATCGAATGATTCTCTCATATTTTGCTCCCGAAGCTCAGATTCTTCGGCAACAAGTGACCGAACTCTAGCAAGCGCGGTAACGAGATTCTTTTTTTTTCCTTTATTATCACACGCACATACTCTCAGCACTCTCAACACTCACATTCTCTAGGTAATTGTAAAATCCGACACGAAGAGACTTTCGGAATACCCCAGCTGGAGGATTATTTCACTCTCGCTCTCACTTTTTTTAACACTGAAAGATTTTTGTTTTCATTTTACCTTTATCCACTACAACTGCCAGTTCAATTCCTTCTTCGGATGTACCTGCCATATAAGCAACCAGTTCCTTTTTTTAACTCTTTGTTGGTTCCAAATTCAAAATAAATTACATTTCCTTTTAACCTAGGTGCTCCAGTAACTATAATAACTTACCAGCCTTAATTGCTATGATATATATCTAAGTGTTTTTACATTGTTCCTGTCTTGGCAATTCAGTATTTTAAACAGGTTTTTTAAACCTGCATGTCAGTATAACAATTGAAATCTTAAAACTAAAAACTAAAACTAAATCTTATCTAAGTGTAAAGGGAATTAATCGTTGCAATTTAGGATTGCAACGATTTTTGCCTGAAATTATTAAATATTTTGTTGGACATTTGTACAAAAGTCTCAACATTCGAATCTTTTTTCTCAATCCTTTGAAGTGCTTTTTTCCTGGTAGTGCAACAACTAGATCGTATTGGCACAGCGTAAAGTATGGCCGGTCTTAAAACTTGTTTAAATATTAGAAGTTTATTCGTCAGGCAAAGTTTGGATTTTTTTTTAGTTTATAAGAGGATAAAAAGGTTTTGTATATTTGTTATATTTGGCTTGAATGCCCTTAATGTGATCTTTAAAAGTTAATTTTTGGTCAAGTACAAATCCAAGATATTTCACTTGGTTTGACCACTATGACCACTATGTGTTTACTACTAGGTTTCAAAAAGTATCGTTGTTGATGAAGAATCACGAAAAACTTACGAAAAGGGCATATTATCTAAAATTATCTGATAATGATGAAACTGATATTTCAATCTCGAAAATGGTTACATTTATGTAGTTTGTCGATATGAACAATATCGTTTGAAATTCATCGGATTGAAGAAAACCATCGCATCGCTTCGTAAGGACGTAGCATTTCTGAAGAAATGCCAAAAATATAAGGTTATACCTATCAGCCATAGGATTAAGGTACGGAAACCCACCCCACCCAGCGTAGTAAAGAGGATGGCAGCAGAGTTCATCAAGGATAGCATCAGACAGCTATATAGCAAACTGGACATGAAGTTTTTGGAATGTTGTTCTCTACACCTCAAATTGGCCAAAGAGTATCCAATTAAATTCCAGGAGTTTCTGTCTAGGGCCAAGGTAGCAGAGGAGTGCGAATCACATTGGAAACGAAAGCTACACGATAGGAAGCTAAACAGACCACGACACGAGTCTCAACAGAGACGGACGACACACTTAACGGGTGAGCAGATCCCATTCACCATCACCACGACGCCGAGGGTTCACTCCATTGGTTGTAAACCGATCGACGACCGCTTTCACGGAAGAACAATTGACACACCTCAACAACGGGCTAGGATACGCGACTACAACCAAACCGGGCGTGGAGCAGATCATCATTGACGTAGAGACAGCGATTACCAAGACACTTCCAACATCATCACAGAATACGGTCAGGACTATCACATCGAACATAATCAAGGACGGACAAGAACAAAGTCGCGCCAACGAGAAGGAAATTCGGATTGTAAAGGAGCTGAAAAGTAAAGCAGTATACTACGTGAAAGCAGACAAGGGCAACGCGGTCGTTATCATGGACAAAGACGATTACGACAATCAAATGACAACGAAGATTAATAACGGACCGTATAGACAGCTTCGAGTAGACCCCTTACAGAACATAATCAAACGCGTGGAGAGAGCACTGAAGGAGTGCAAATCAATATTAGGAGATGGAGCAGGCCGTTTACGGGAACCCAATCCCATTCTACCCAAGATCAAAGGTCTCCCCAAAGTCCACAAACCGGGAAATGAAATGCAGTTAGTTCCCCCACCCACAAACTAGCGAAGTGGCTAGTCACAGAGTTCCAGAGTATGCCGAATCAGTTCCAGAGTAAAGCAGTTAGTATCACCCAGGAGTTCGCCCAGCAACTACAACCTTCAGGAGACATCAACGACGACGAGATTATGGTATCTTTCGACGTTACAGCTTCTTTTTTCCCAGCGTACCGTTTAAGGAAGCGATCAACCATTTGGAGGACTGGCTATTAACACAACGAGAGGATGCAGCATGGACAAACAAGGTTCGGACGTACCTTATGCTGACCCGCCTTTGTATGAAAGAAAACTACTTCTCTTTGCGAGGTAACTTCTACAAGCAGACGATGGGAAACCCCCTATCCCCCTTCCTGTGTGAACTTTTCATGGCCAACTTGGAGACAATTCTTAAGGAGAAAGGACTATTACCAAACCGTTGGTGGAGGTTTGTTGACGATATCTTCAGCGTAGTTAAAAGGGACGCCCTTCCACAAATTTTAGATGAGATCAACAGAATTCACAAGGATATCAAATTCACTCACGAGGTAGAAAAAGACGGGAAACTCGCATTTCTCTATATTCTAGTCATCAGGGAATCGATACAGGAAACTCAGCGATACAGGAAAGGTTAAGGAATTACAGTACATCTTCGAAACAGTGAGACTCAACGGATACAAGGAGACCACAATTCAGGCAATCATTGATAAAAAAGCGAGAATTCTACAAAGGAGATTATTTACAACCCTCACCGCAGAACCTGAACCCTTGAAACGAGTGGCCGTTGCATTTGATCAAGATATTACTTGTAAACTAAGACCACAGTTAAAACAATTCGGATTAGATTTAGTTTTCACCAGCAGACATAATCAGTTGAAATCATTGTTAGGATCCACTAACCCAGTTAATATAATATAATAAATAAAATAAGCTGTAATCATTGTAACAAAGTATACGTAGGCCAAACCAAAAGAACTTTAGCAGCTAGATTTAACGAACATATAGCGGAGGTTAATAAGCCCAAAAAGCAAGAGGTAAAAGGCCTAACATATGATTTCAAATCAAAGGTTGCAGAACACATCTTCACAGAGGACCACCAACTATCGACGGAGGACATCACGATTTTACGGACCGTATCTACAAACAACGGAATTCAACTTTACTCAACAGGGATCAAGGAAACGGACACACATGGTTTTTCAAATTACTACCTGTGTTAATATATATTCGGTAAAATGCGATGTTTTTCTTCAGTCAAGGATAAGCATATAAGGTATTGCAATTAAATGGAAATTACTAATCTTTCTCTCTCTCTCTCTTTATATCGTTTGAAATGATTTTTTAAATCATATTCTGTCATCAAACTGCGCTTTAGTTTTTTTTTTCTTGACTTGTATATCGTCGTTTTTGTTTTCCGTACTGAGTACCAATGCTACTAATGATGCCAACGGCTTTAATACCCTTCCGAAGGAAGGCGTGATCAGAGATTTTATGCCTCAGAAAATCCCGGTGGCGCTGATTATGATTGAACCCAGGCCCTTGGGGGTGAGAGGCAATCACGCTGACTTAATTTGTTGTTGTGAATAATCAATCAGTTTCAAAAGTGCCAAAAAAGCTACTCTTATTAAAAGTTTTTTATTGAAAGTTGCTGCATCCTGGAGTTGCTTTACAAACATCCGCTTTCTCTTCAAGTAATTATAGAAAAATAAAAATAAACCAAAAATATGTTTTTTTTTAGTTAGGGGACATGACGGTTTCGGCAACTCAAATTGAAACGCTAATTTCACTGGATTTTCTTACGAAAACACTTAGCTAAATGCATTCAAGCGATTATTCGGGCTTTCTGCTTCAATTTGATTATAGAAAACTGAGAAAACAATCTAGCAAGGGTTTCTTGAAATAAAACACTCGCACTACAAAATGCTGCTGATTTCGAGTTTCCGATGAAGCACAGCTGTTCAACAAGTAGCTCAAATAGAAAGGTTGCCGAATAAAAAGATGTTGCTCACAATAGTCGCTCTCACTAGAGAAGATTGGAGCGTTTTGAAGCAGTTTTTGACAATTCTTTCGACTGAAATTGTCAGAGCAGATGGCAGCAAAAGATTGTAAACAAAGCAATACTGCATATGTGTGCGTTTCTTAGAGAAAAAGGCTATAGAAAGATGGTCGCTGCTTAGGTTGCCAAGAATACGTAAATTCCCCTATTTGAATTTAAAGGTTTATTTTGGATTTTGTGCTGTAAGGTCCTGACGAAAAATGTCAGTGTATATTTTTATTATAGAACCTAATTAGTTGCTTACAACTATTTGTAAGAATTTATCTACATTCCACTGTTTTTGTACTTCTTTTTTTTTAAATAATTAATGTGCTTAAACACATAGTCCCTTTTAAAAAAATACTTTTGAGTCACAATGGTCTTCTCACCTGCGAAAAATATTTGGTGTATAATACTGAGCCAAGTGTACATCCAGATCGAAAATAATCGAGTTAGGTGGCCGACCGTTCTGGTGTGGAATCGTTCTTATATCTCCTAATTTTGAATGCTGAATGGCATTCGAGTTTGCCAACAGAAGTTTTCAGGAGTTCCTCTTCAAGTTTTTTTTTTTTTTCCTTTGATTTTTTTCCGTCGATCTTGTTTTCCGTGCTGAGCACCAATGCTACCGACGCCAGGAAGGCAGCTCCCACACCTGGACCCTACCTATCGACCCATCAACTCATGAACCGGGGACCAACGGCTTTACTTCCCTTCCGAAGGAAGGCGTGATCAGAGATGTTATGCCTCAGAACATCTCGGCGGCGCCGACTGGGATTGAACCCAGGCCTGCTGGGGTGAGAGGTAATCACGCTTACCACTACACCACCGGCGCCGTTACCTCTTCAAGTTATTCAATATTCAATCATAGCAACACTCCCATCGCTCATTACCCATGTTCCTTACTATCCATCGGTGTAAAAAACATTTCTTCCCCGGAACAGCAATTGAAGGCAAAGTGAAGAAAATCTCACTCGCCAGTAAACGCACACATGATTAATTATTCGATCAAAACGGTTGCTTACTTCCACGGAAAGAGGCAGCCAGCCCTCACACGAGTGCTCATAGCTTTGCGATGCTTTGGGTCGGTCGCCGTACTTTTAATTGATTAACTTTATAAAAGCCATGAAATGGCTCCCCAAGCTTGTTTACGTTGTTGGCCACCACTGCGCTCGCTCACTCTCTGCTTCGATTGGATGATTAATGAACAGCAAAATGGTTCGCTTGAAAGTGATGAGGACTTCCTTTTTGCTTCTGTAGCTCCAACCAAAGTTGGGTTTAGAAGTGTTCAGGAAAGATGGTTGGTTCGTGGTGACGGGTGTTACCGGAGTGCCAAGTAGTGCTATTATGGGACTTCCATTCCACCACTCCGCTCAGCTCGCTTACTGCTAAAGATGATGTTGTTCCGCATGAAATTGGAGTTAAGTGATTTCGATTGAAACACTAATTGGAACGACGGGATTTCATCACGCGGAAAAGTGAAATCACAATGGGCAATTAATTTTCTACTCCGTGGTGCGATCATGTTTGGTTTCAGCGAAAGCAATTTGTTTAAAATTAAAGGAAGATTGAAGAGAATGGCGGAATTTCCTAAGGGTGCTTGAATTTGTACTCGGTATTAGCCAAGGATTCAACAAGTCCATGTTCAAATTTGATCTTCAATTAAAAACCCCCAGCTTGGAGTTCAATCGTACGTAACAAGATCCACCAGAGGAATTTCAGAACGAGAATCCAATCGCGAGCAGACCATCGGATGACAAAAAAGTGTTCCCATTTGTTCATCATTCCTTCGTTTGTTCGGGACAGTCAGCTGCGGGTCCACCAGCGAAATGCAATCCGGAATGTGCCTTATATTCTTTTTAGGCGGATCTTCAACACTCGATGAATGGACGACCGTGGCGATTTCTGCTCTCGTTGTTGGTGGATTCCGGAACGCCTTTGAACTGTTGCTGGTTCTGATGGTTCCGCGCGACACCACTCGAGTTAGTGGGAAAAATATCAAACGAAAAAAGTGACTGAGCTGTAATCATCATCACATTTGAACGCGATGAGAGTCGCTTTTTGTGCTGGTGCTCTCATTTTGTCCGGATAGTGTCGTCGTCGGCTGGTCGGTCGGTGGGTCGGCTGACATCTGCGCGGGATGAGAGGTATGGAATTTTGCACAAATCGAAAAATAGTCTCTGCTCTGTAAGCAACGGAATCCAAAAGGATTCGCAAGCAGACAAAATGGGAATGAGGCAAATTACTAACAGCATATAGCCATCGCCGAGGGGAATCCGCCGATGATGGTTGCTCTTTGGTTCTATGGCCAACGGCAACGACGTCGACCGACGATGGCTCGGCAGAGAACATGGCTCTGGCCAATTTGGGCGAATGTGTGAAGCGCAATGAAATGGATGCAATGCAATCATTTCAAGATGTGTGGAAAATGATTCCAAAGAATGGTGAAAAAATTGCAAGCGAGGGAGCAACCTGATGATGGCCCGATCGGATCTTTTGCCGAAAGGCTACAGGATTCCGGGTGATAAAAACCGTGCCTGAATACCTTTGTGTAATTTCATTGAAATTGGTTGGTGCTCGGTGGAACGACACTTTTTTTTTGGCGAGGAAATTTCACCAAGTGTTTGGTATTTTGTCCAATTATTAAATTTTTGAAGCCGAATTTACAGCTTCAATGAGAAAATGTGCTTGGAAGGAAGTGCCAACCATTCCCTAGTCCTGAATTGGTACTTCTTCAAAATGTATTTAATGAAGAAACCCGGAGGTCATATGCATCAATCTGAGAAGCAAATTTCAAATTTATTGAGCTCAATTCAGAACCCACCAATTCCAAGAATTAATCATCGTTTGAATTATGGTCCTCGTCTAACAAACACTCACTGCCCTCGTCCATGCAGAGCCGATCCCATTTCCAGACTGTTTATTTTGCCTGTTTGCCCTTCCATCGCCTCCTCACATGTGCATGCTTAAATCAATTTATTCCTATTTGAATAATGGCAAAAGTCAATTATCTGAACTCTGCTGAATGTAAATCAACTAATCAGTTTGTCCGGCTGTGGCAGCAGCCACTCGATATGAATGTTCTTCTCTCATACCGAGCAAATATATGCACATACATATGCTCGTCGTACATTGTACCTTCAGCTATAAACATTCACAAGACTCGGCCGACTAGCTGCACACAACACTGGCACACCAACACATCCACACTCACCCACTAACGTGCATGCATATTTATCCGGTACACTGGGCCGGGATGTGCAAAACCCATTCTCGTTAGTTATATTCATTTTTGCTCACCGTTTGGCCTCCACCTTGAAAATCCCCAAATCCGAAAGGCACCATGGAACGGGCGCACCAATCGAGCGCTTGACGAGTGTGATGACATCGACCCCGGTCGAGTGTAGGGTCTTTAATCATTTTCCGTACTCCTACGGCATCGCCGCCGGAGCTCCTCCAGAACACCGATGGGTACCTACTTCTACTTCGTAGATAGCTTGGATTTTGCCACTATTGCTGGTTACTGGTTCCCGGTATTCGATATAGTGGTCATTCTACCAGGGCAAGAAAGCCAAGTGAACTATGCATAAAGTATGTATGTTTATGCTTGCGCGCGTTAGCTAGACTTTCTTCGTTCTGGGTAGGAGTGTAATATGTTTATCTATCTGTGGGTTTTTCTTTTTCCTTTCATTTTTTTTATGGAGAGCAGTCTTGCTTGGTGGTCTTTTGCCGCTCTTAGCCAATCGGTCCCATTTGCGTTTTGGTGGAAATTTGGGATTGGTAATTCTATCACATCTCCATGCCCCGTAACGTGGGTAGATCACCTTTTCGTGGTACGTTACGGGATGTAAGATCTACCACCGATTCCTAGTCCTGACTACTTCAAACTAGGGGAACAGGATTTTTCAGTAATCCAAGGAACATATCTTAGTCCTTGTTACTTTTTATGCCTTGTTGATAATGACAAGACTCGGCTTTGTCTACCGAGGATGATCTTGAAACAAGGCAAAAAAATGAGTTAGTTGTCTTCATCTATGTGATTCCTAATCTTCTCTTCGTTGTTCCCTAGTTTGAAGTGGTTAAGACTAGGGTTCTGATGCATGGTCATTATCGGTGTCATACCTTAATTTTGTTGCTAAGGAATTCAATTTTGACTGACAAAGGGGCGCGCCTTTGGAGGGTGTTTCAACACTCCGAAGGGTATAAATAGCGGGACCTTTCAATTAGAGTCGGATCCTTGCGATAAATGCAAGAGTGGCAACTGTAAAAAAATCGAATACTTCATCATTTCTCAATAGTGATGGAGTAATACGACATGCACTAAACTAAGGACACGGGATATACTACAATAGATCAATTTACTGGTCGCAGTAGTGTTAGGTCCCGAACAGAGGAAAAAAAAAAGAAAAAAATCACATCTCCATAAAAAGGATGAACCTAAAACATTTATTAAGAAATCAATTGAACAGTTAGTCAAATAGGTTTTTCCACGGCCTCATAAAGCATTTGTAAGGTCGCAATTTACTTCGGCCTAATGGCCCATTTTTTGCCTATCAGATATCTATCAGTTTACATTGTACAGCTGGCTACACCGTTTGTATATTAATGTAATTGAAACCCTTAGGCCAAGTTTGGAATCAAGAAGTACTTTTTTATTTAAAACCAATAGTAACAATCTGGGACTCTTTAACACTCCGAATACGATGCCTCCGAAAAACGTGTAACGGCAAGTTTGCAATGGCATAACTTAGCCATTTCTTGATGAATTTCAAAAATTGTGGTACTTCTAGAATTCCTAGGGTCTGTATTATTCGCCCATTTCAGAATCGATTGCGGTGGAATATTAATAAAAAATGTGTGTATACTGATGTTTTGATCAATTTTGACACTACTTCGAAGAAGTAGAGGTTCAAAGAATATTTTATTTAGGAAGAAAATCACTTTTAAAGGGTTTTCCATAAAAAAAAGCATTCCATATCATACAGTATTTCACATATAATTCATGTTTTTGCATGTTTCTGCAAGAAACTTTGAATGTTTTGAAGAAAACACTTCTATTCCTTTTAGTTTTGTCGTGGGATGTTGTGGAAAATGGTAGTAAATCTTAATTATCTGACTAAAAATTATATTTTTGGGAGCAAGTGTGCTATGATATTCATTAAACTTATGTGTATTAATGAACCTGAATATGGAATTTTTGGCAAAATAATTTTTGAATCTCACTTCTAGGAGGTTTAATCATTGATTTGTCAATGTCAAAAGAAGAGCCTTTTTTATATCCAGAAACTTTCTTGAAGACTCCACTAGTCTAAAAAGCAAGATTCATGAGATAATGACTTTCGACCGTCTTTTCACAGTTCTAGACCACGGTGCGTCCTTTGGTAGGTCATGTTCTGGAGGGACAAGAGTTCAACCAATGAAACTGATCCTAGAGCTCCGCAGTTTTTTCAAAAACATTAGGAACGGTGATATAAGAAAGAATTTGGGGTCATAGCATAAACATGTACCTGAATGGCCATGAAATCTTCCAGAGGATGGTCTCATGTCCATCCAGGTCCATGTTTACGTCACTACCTTTTTTTCTTATATGACAGTTCCAAGAGATTGAAAATAACTGCTGAGCTCTACACAGATAAAAATTCTGAATTTTAATTGTGATGCAATCATTCATTAGCGTAAACTTGTATTTCATTCCACGCAACCGAGCAACTTGTAAACAATGTTGTTTATAAAGATGGGCTTTTGTATACAATATTTGCTACATTGCATGAAATGTGTCAGAACTTTACATGATATGTAATGTAAACGTATATGATATGTGACGCTCCATTTATGTGCATCATACTGAACAGAAATTTACACTACTTTTTCGAACTGTGTAGAATCAGTTTCACGGATGAACCAATTTTACCGATGCTCCGAATCTTCCGAAGGACGGTTCCATAGCCATCCGGGTTCATGTTTATGTCACGACCCCAAATTCTTTCTTGCATTACAGTTCCACGTGTTTTCGAAAAAAAAAAACTGCGGAGCTCTAGGATCAGTTTCATTGATGGATCACTTTTATGGATGCCTCGGATCTTCCGGAGGATGTTCCTATGGCCATCCAGGTCCAGGTTTATGTCATGATCCCAAATTCTTTCTTATATCACAGTTCCTAATTTTTTTTTAATGCGTTTATTTTTCCAGGCTCATTTGCCGTAGCTTTGCGGAGCCGATATTCATCGTTTGGGTTACAAAATTACTTAAAACTAACGTTAGTAAAGCGGGGGTCCATTACTCGCGGCTATCTCGAGATTAGGGGTAACAAATTGTAACAAACGGATGGCAGGGTAGGGATTGAGAAAACAAGGTTTTTTCGAGAAATGTGCTCTTGATCTAGAACTAAGCGACATACTGGAGAAAAAGAAAACATGGGGGTACACCGATGGAAACCTAGCAACTTGAGAGATCACAAGATGACACGAACTACTAAATCCTCAGATCGATCCGTTTTAAAAACACATTAATTAAATTAAAATATTCGAGATCTCGGCTCACCAAAATGTCTCTAACGGGCCGCATAGGTTGTTCTCCTCGGGCGCTGAGGGATACGGATAACTCGGATCTAGCAACACAATGTAAATGTGAGTCTAACGAGTAGTGATTAGACATGAGCCTTGACATGACACGTATAAAGTCACGGCTCATGTCCAATCCTTTGAACCATGGCTTGTTCGATACCTGTGGGAGAATAGAATGTAACCATCTTCCCAGATCACTCTCATTCCATTTTTGTTGTCAGTTGGTGAGGACGTGCTAACGGGTAATTGAAAAAAATTCCGCAAAGGCGATTTGTAGATCAAAAATTTTACTCGTATTTTATTTACAGTCCATACGCAAATGCCCGCACCTTGGCCTTAACCCCGGCCATAAGATTCTGCACAACCTGTGAATCAACCGTTTTTTGCATGTAAACCCATACTTTCTTCAGTTCCTAGACTGTCTTCACTACCTTAGGTCGTTTAAGAAGGTGCTGCTACATAATCGCCCAGTACTTCTCGATGGGGCGGAGCTCCGGAGTGTTGGGAGGGTTGAACATTTTCGGCACGAAATTGACCTTATTGTCCGCATACCACTTCAGCACGTCCTTGGAGTAGTGGCATGAGGCCAAATCCGGCCAGAAGATTGTTGGGACGTTGTGGGCCTTCAGGAGAGGAAGCAGCCGCTTCTGGAGGCACTCTTTTATGTACACCTGTCCGTTCATCGTGTCCTGGGTCACGAAAGGTGCACTCCGCTTCCCGCACGTGCAGATGGCTTGCCAAACCAGGAATTTCTTCGCAAATTTGGACATCTTCTGAGTGCGGACATGCTCCGGAACGCTGAACTTATCCTTGACCGTGAAAAACAGGTTGCCGGGGATCTGTTTGAAGTCGGCCTTCACATATGTTTCGTCGTCCACGATGCAGCATTCAACTTTCGTCAGCATGTTGAGGTACAACTTCCTGGCACGGGTTTTGGCGGACTTGTTCTGCTTCTCGTCGCGATTAGGGGCCTTTTGTACCTTGAACGTTCGAAGCCCAGCCTTAGTTTTGGCCTTCTGGACAAAACTTCGGCTTAGGTGCAGCTTCTTAGCCACATCCCTAACGGAGGCGTTCGGATTTCGGTTGAAGGCCCCAACTACGCGGTTGTGATTTTTGGTGTTGTACGGAATACTTTTTCCTTCACTTCTGGGCTTCCGATCGGTGGTCAACCGTTCCTCGAACCGCTTAATCACTCGCGACACCGTGGAATTCGCGATTCCCAACGTTTTAGCGATGGAACGATGCGAGAGATCCTTGTTCTCGTGATGAATGCGCAAGATTTTATCACGCACGAGCTGTTCTTTTGACTCCATTTCCGCGAGTTTTGATCACAGGACTTTAAAACTTGCAGGATGTAAATAATGCACTATGAACTAAATCCACCCAAATTTTCATTAAATTCTACCCAACGGTTAAAAAGTTAGAGCAATTTCATAGTGTGGCAATTTCATCGTGGACACCCTTTATACAGTTCCTAATGGTTTTGAAAAAACCGCGGAGCTCTACAATCAGATTCATGGATGAACCACTTTTAAGGATCTTTCGGATCTTCCGGAGGACGGTCTCATGGCCATCCAGGACCATGTTTATTTCACGACCCCAAATTATTTCTTATATCACAGTTACTAGTGTTTTCGGAAAAACGCGGAGCCTAACAACCCAAGTAACAAAAAGTTCTAATAAAAGGCTATTTGTGGCTTAAGCAGCTTGGTTGAAGGTGGTATATAGAATTCTAAGCAGTCTCATTTTTAAGTCGTTATAAGAACTTGAAAGTTCCGGTTCCATAATTGAAGAGCAATCTAAGCAGCCTCTGGTGGAACTTGAACGGAACTTTTATAAAATAACTTTGAAAAGGTTTTTGTCCTCTACACCAATGAATTGATTTATTAGCATTAGTAGTAGAGTTGGAGCTGTTTGAAGTGAGAGCCCCAGCACAAACCGCTACGTCACCTGTGATACATTAAACTGAGCTATAGTCCCGCCTAATGTTGGAGTTTTCAGTGTCAGCTGACTGACTTGAATACGAAACACAACACCTTGATGAATTTTAAATTGGTGTTTGCCCGCATGGTATTCCATCACACTTGTGGCGCAGTGGTTAGCAATCGTAGATCGCATGCCGAATACACGAGCTTGAACCCAGGAAATCGCTGATTTTTTTTTTTTTTTTTTTTGATAGAATGTTAAGGGGGTAGTCCACTCTGGCGGCATGAAAAATAGGTCATTTTCACGAATGTTTTTTTTTTTTGAGGGTAAATAACGATCAATTCAAAAATGAATGCATGGTTTTGTCAATTGAAATGTCCTTTTTAATTGAGGTTTTTTTTTTGGCGCGATTGGATGTCTCCTGTAGCCGCTGCACCAGGTTCCCCAGGAGACCTCCCGTCTGAGTCGTCGCGGGGTGGGACGTCTGGCGGTCACACCACTGGAGCTGGAACAACGAATTTTTTTTGTGGTTATTCTCTGATAGATGACCCAGTCATCGCTTAGAGATAATCGCGGCAGCAGTTGGAACTACTAAGACACGCCGTTTCGCCGGTAACGGGTGGGTACTCCGAGCGGTCACCTGAGCGCGCTTGGAGCTCCTGGACACGAGTCCACTAATCGGCCTGTAACTTTGGAACGATGTCACTTGCGGACAAAGTAGACATTCCAAAGTATTTTTTAAGCCAAAACAAAAGAAAGATTTTTTGAAATTTTCAGAGTGGACTACCCCCTTAATGCACTTCATAAATTTCATTTATTCGGGCCATTGATCATTTCATATTTACGTACATTAAATTTTGTTACTTATTGCTTCATATGGCTTGAAAGTTCTGTCAGAACTTTATTTGAACTTTATAGAACTTGAAAGTTCTGACAGAACTTTATTCAAACTTTATGGAAATTGAAAGTCCTGTCGGAACCATTATTTGAACTTGATGGAACTTGAAAGTTCTGTCGGAACTTTATTTGAACTTTATGGAACTTGGAAGTGATTTTAATTGTTTAAGGCGGAACTTTTGGTTACTTGGGAAATGTCTGGGCTAAAAATGACCTTTGAATGTTTCCTTCCAAGCTCGCTATTCTACTATCTATATGCAATTTTCACACTGCCGTGCTCTAACGGAACTATCAACTCTATGCTTTCATCTACTCCATCTATCGTTTAAAAATTACCACTACAGTCTGTTATTTGAAATTAGCATCTTCAACTATTAAAATTATTGTCAAAATGCCTTATTTCCAACATGCCGTTGAAAATTTGATTTGAATTATTGCATAGTTGAAGAGTTTCAGAACAAAACTTGAACAACCAGAAATCTGAAGAAAAAAAATCTCCTGATGATCTTTGGAATAGAGGGTGTATCAATAGAAATGGCACACCAAAAATCTTCTGTAACTTTTGAACCATATGAGTAGAAAACCTGAAAATTTCATAGTGTATTATTTACATCTTTTTTTTATATTAATTTATTTGTACAGGCTCAATCAAATAAACTTTACAGAGCCGAGTTATCATTTGCATTATACATGATTAATGTCTTAAATCTAGAGTTAAAGGAATTGAACCGATTACTCGCGGTCGTCTCGAGGTTAGTGGAGATTTACAATTTTTTGGATGGGGAAAGGGAGAAGGAGGTTTGAAATATGATTTATTATACAAATATTTAATTAATCCTTAAACATGAACTTATTTCTATTCATCTTGAAAACAAACATTTAAAAAAAAAACTACACGCACAATACACAAACTAAACACAAGGTTAATCAAACTTACAATCTAAGGTTAGTATTCTTAAAGTAAACATATATGAGTTTCATAAACTCCAGATCACGTCTAGCCAAAATATCCCGAACTGGAACATTAGGTTGTCTACCTCGAGCCCGAAGGGAATCGCACAGCTCAGGTGTGACTCCACGATGCTTGGTAACCTTGTCCACATTGACAGAGATTGCTGTCTCCCAGCCCAACACGAAACAAGTGAGCGTTTAACGAATAGTGATTGGACATGAGGCGAGACATCAGACGAATGAAGTCTCGACCCACATCCAACCCCTTGAACCAAGGACTCTTCGACACCTTAGGGATGATCGAGAATAGCCATTGTCCCAAACTTCCTTCACTCCATTTATTTTGCCAGCTGGCGAGCGACTGTTGACGATAAATGAAAAAAAATTCATTGTAGGCGATTTGTCGATCGTAAATATCGCCTTGCATACCCAAGTAACAATCTAAATGCTTGGAAGATTTATTCTTATTTTATCATTGTTTTATCATAGCATCCCTTCCAGCCTGTGGTTGTATTACGGTTTTGTGTGCTTGTCATAAAATCAGGCCGTCAAGTCGTCTATAAAACTGTTTTATGACTACTAAATTAAAACTCAGACTTCATAGTTTTAGCGGTAGCTGTAAGGTGGTTCTGCATCACTACTTATAACTGAAGAATAAAACCAAAACAAAACATACAATTATGTTTTATGGTACACTTTTTATTACCGATATAAAACTTGAAGCAGTATTAGACCTTCATTAAAGCTTCATTACAACTATCGTCTTTATCAGAGGCCTAAGATTCACAGATAAGAAATATACTGCTACAACAAAAAATACTCTGAAATTTTTTGTCATTATAAAAAACAAATCTATTCAGATATATGAAATGAAAACCCCTTCAGTGCTTCTGAACACGATGAAGATGAGACGATCGACAATATGAAACTCCTGGAGGAACTACAGTTATACGATCCCTACATAAGGCACAGTGCGGTGAAGGAGCTCTTAAAAATATTGAACAAGCGGCTTTCCGATACACTTCCGAAAGATCCACGAACCCTTCTTAAAGCAACGCCGACAGTTTCACTAAATCCGTTTGGAGATGGCCAGTATTGACATCACGGCTTTAAACCTTGTATTGAAAAAGCTTTTAGTGGATCCAATAAGCATTTCTTACATCTTGATTACAAGCGAAAATAGGAGGATCGCTTGGAATGTTGACTTTTTGACAGGTGGTCATGGTTTTTGTTTTGTTTTGATTCGCTGTACCGAATAAAACCAGCAAGCTAGTTATATAGCTTAAATATAACTTAACGCTCTCAATTTGGACTACGAAATGCTAAGATACAACCATTAGGTTTATGTTATGCTATAGAATTCCAATCTAGGAGAATATGTTATATTGAGGTATTTTTAAGGAGTAGCAAGTTATAACGAAAAAAAATGTCGCCGTATGAACAAATTACACACAGTTTGAATAATTACGCTTTAATTGATAGGCAATAAAACACTTTCATACATCTATGTATAATTAAATAATATGTGACTGGTTATTGCTCAACAGTAGTAACAGTTTTGTACTAAATAGATAATCTTTGAATGACTCTTTAATGCATGGTGCTAATGCAGACAAATTAAAAATATCCCTATATTTTAGTATTCATATGGCGCACTTAATTTATGCTCCTATTTGGTATAATAATCACCATAAATATTGCACGGCATGCTGTGAAGCATATACAGATTGGTTTAAAATTATAATAAAGTCGTCTTATTTTCAATGTACAATAATATCAGCCATTATTACCAACTGACAAGGATCATGATTTCACATCAAACATCGAAAGAATAAAACCACAATAAAATATTTCTCAATATTAACTATCATCCAAATACCCCAACTTAAAACCTTCAAAGTTGTCAAAATGTTTTGCGTATCATGTTTTATCAACTTCTTCAGGAGCGATTTATGCGGTTGTAATATAGTTTTATGGTAGTCATTAGAAGGCTGTTAAAACTTTCTGACCTGGAGGAGGTTTTATGTTTTCATTTTTAACAATCACGTCTAGAGTGTGATAAAACTGACATAAATCCTATGCTCCTAAAGTAGTTCGCATATCAAGTTTTAATGACTGCATTAAAACTGGGCCAATTGGCCATGACATGGCTGTATTGCGGTTCTCAGGAGATTGTTAAAGCAATGTGGTCGTCAGTGAACGTTTTATAATTTGGTTATATCAACTGCTATAAAACTTAAATAAAACAAAAATTGTTGCTTGGGTAGCGCCCACCTTAGCAAGTGAGTCCGCCTTCTCATTGCCCGGAATCGAGCAATGAGATGGGACCCATGCATAGGTGATGACAAATGATCTTAAAGATAAAGCACTCAGAAGCTCTCGTATTTTCATGAAAAAATACGAGGAGTGCTTTACCGGCCTCATGGAGCGAATAGCCTCGACAGAACTGAGACTATCCGTAAAAATAAAATAGTGATCTGGTGCAAGTGAGGCGATCGTTTCTAGCGTATAGTGTATTGCCGCCAGTTCAGCAACATATACCGAACAAGGAGCTTGAAGCATTCGAGAGGCGCTATGAAATTCGTTAAAAATACCAAAACTAGCGGACGACTCTATTAGTGATCCATCTGTGAAGAACGATCTTGCGGAATCAACTTGGCCAAACTTTGCAGCGTAAATTGACGGAACAATCATGGAACGATGATGTTCTGGGATACCACGAATCTCCCGCGTCATAGATAAATCAAAACTAACTGAATTGCCGAAATCGGAGAAGCATACACGATGAGGATTATGCTGTGAAGGGCTGACATCCTGAGTTATGTACACGTAGTACAATGACATAAAACGAGTTTGAGGGTTTAGCTCAAGAAGCTTCTCAAAGTTTTCGATTACCAGTGGGTTCATAACTTCACAACGGGTGAGGAGCCTGAGGGACAATTCCGAAAACCGATCCGATAGTGGCAACATGCCCGCCAACACTTCGAGACTCATCGTATGAGTCGAGTGCATGCATCCTAACGCGATACGAAGACAACGATACTGGATACGTTCCAGTTTGATGATGTGAGTTTTAGCCGCCAACTGGAAGCAAAAACAACCGTACTCTAAAACCGATAAAATCGTTGTCCGGTACAACGTTAAAAGATCTTGCGGATGAGCTCCCCACCACGTTCCGGTAATTGTTCGGAGAAAATTGATCCTTTGTTGGCATTTTCGTCTCATATACTCAATGTGGGATCTCCAGGTGCATTTGGAATCGAACCAGACCCCTAGATATTTGAAAGACATGGAATGAGTGATCGGCTTACCCAAAAGTTGAAGCTTCGGTTGTGCTGGGCTATGCTTCCTAGAAAAAAACAACCAACTCAGTTTTCTCCGTGGAGAATTCGATACCTAGCTGGATAGCCCAAGTAGACAAATTGTCCAAGGTATCCTGTAAGGGTCCTTGCAGGTTGACCTCTTTGGGCCCTGTCATAGACACTACGCCATCATCTGCAAGTTGTCTCAACGTGCCGTTGTCACTTAGACAATTGTCAATTTCTCTGACATAGAAATTGTACAAAAGGGGGCTTAAGCATGAGCCCTGGGGGAGACCCATGTAACTAAATCGAGAAGCTGTAGAGTTTCCATGAGAAAAGCTCATATGTTTCTCTGACAGCAAATTGTACAAAAAGTTATTAATTAATGGGGAAAGGCCACAAGCGTGGAGTTTGTCTGAAAGGACTTCAACCGATACTGAATCAAAAGCCCCCTTAATATCCAAGAACACAGAAGCCATTTGCTCTTTTTTAGCAAAAGCAAACTGGATTTCTGTGGAAAGCAACGCGAGACAGTTATCCGTTCCCTTACCCCTACGGAAACCAAATTGAGTATCTGAGAGTAGGTGGTTCGTCTTTTATTTATTTACATCTGTCAAGTTTCATAGTTATTCATACAGTAGTTTCAGTCATGTCGTCGAAACTAGAAATTTTCCGTGAAAAAAATTGTGTGCACTTACAATCAACATCCAGAGGCGTCTTACCGATGTACACTGGAGTCGCTTTTTACGTGGGTGATACGCCCCGCGTAAAAAAAACCGCGTATACTCCAAAATCCGCGTAAAAAAACAACGTGAATTCCATAATCGTAAAAAAAACCGTGTAAAAAACCGCGTAAAAAGCGACTCCAGTGTATCGCCAAAAAGCTTGGCATTGCAAAAACAACTATATCTTCGTGTGATAAAAACGTTCAAGGAGCATTTGAGTGCCCGAAGGAAGTAGGGTGTGGTCGTAAAAGTGGTCCAAACCGGAATGAAAAGCAAAACATCACTGCGAAAACCTGCGCCCGGAAACGTTAAACGAAGTTGCTTGCCAAATTGTGTTGCATCGTGATGGATGACGAAACTTACGTCAAGGCCGACTTCCGTCAACTTCCTGGGCAAGAATATGTCGATGCCAAGTCTAAGTTCGATTTTCCGGAGGATGCTCGAATGAAAATATTATCTAAATTTACAAAGAAGTTCCTGATCTGGCAGGCGATTTGCGGATGTAGTGAAATAAGCGCTCCCTTCCCCAAGTAACAAATCTAGAGCTGCTTGGCTATATTCAAAATTTATAAAGGTTTTATTGCAGCTGCAACCATTACCTACAGCTTTATCACGGTCATATACAATAAAAGTCATAAAACATTATTTTAGCTATCTACAAAACCCCTATAAAGCTAATTAAAACACCAACTGATTCTTATGCTATTTTCACTTATGAAACCAAAAAATAAATCCTTTCGTTGCTTTATAAGTAAACGCAATAAAACTAGTTGGCCATGAAACAGTTATTTTAAAACAATTATAAGCATTCAGTTGCAACTTGTCAGAAATGTAAATAGGCGGTTTATTTTTACAACATAGAAAAGAATCAAAACTTTCCGGTACTTCCAAGTGGAGCGCAAAGAAAATCAACAAAATTGTTTGCATGAGCATGAAAACATTTCGTGTTTACGTATACGCGACGTAGTGTGCGTAAGAAAAACGTCAGCAATCTCCATGATTCTTCCGTTCTCGCTCGCATATACATGGGGTGACATGGTCGAATCTTGGTCGAAATACATGGAATGGTGACAGTCCTAGGGCAAAAAGGTTGAAATCACGCATAACTTTTCATAAAGGTTAATGTACCATTCAAAACTTTTCTAAATGTTTGTAAAATTCATCGGTTGCACCCGTAGAATAGGAATATACATTTGCCCTCAAATAAAAAAATGAATTCAAGCTGAACATTGCATAAGGTCCTAAGTAATATTGACAGATTCGCTTCGTCAACTTTCTCTTTGCATCCCCACGGTCATGTAAAGACATTCCCAGGTATTTTCAGCACATATCGAGTATTGCTTAATTTTTGCTGAAAATGTCAGGTTGCGATTTTTTGCACTTTAGGAGATATTAATGTTCAAAAATTGTGTTTTTTTTTCTCGTTTTTTCAACAATGTCTTTGAAATTTGAAGCTTAATCCAGTATGTTTCTTCACAAAAGCTATTTATTTAATGTATTTGCATAAGAGAAAAATATAACATTATAAAGCTGTAAGCAAAAAAAACCGAAACAGAAAAAAAACCATATTTTCGACATTTTTTTTTCTTTAACTCCATATAACTTGGAACCAGTAGACAGTGTAAATTTAACGTCTTTGAAAAAGCTGTTCATTTTGTCAAGATAAACAACTTTGCCCAAGACATCAAGTCTCCAAAACGTCAGAGAAAGAAGTTAGATTGTGGCACTATCTTTGCGGAAGAGTTTTGAACTATTTGTTTATGTCAATAGATGGTCCTTATTATGACGAGAAACACCAAGTCGCGGAAATGCTTCGTTTCTGAGTTATTAATTTTGATCCGCTAGGTTGCATTCCTGAACCAGTGTGCAATGTAAGCATTAGACATTTTAAGAAATTGCGCTTGGTGTTTTTCTTGCCTGATGCTGTCCTCTGTCGCCATATTGACATTTTGAAAATGCCATTAGCTTTGGAATAAAATCCAAGAAATTTCAATAAAATAATGGCTAAATAAGAGATCCGAAATGATTTCCAGTGTGCATTGGTATGAATTTATGTATTGAGATCTTTTTTCTGAAAAATTAAGGTGATTCCATCAAATTCATTTGATTTCTGAAACAATCTTTTTGTTAACTTGAATTATTTTGGAGGCGCATTTATTTAACGCTCATATTATCTCAATATACACGATAACATTTCAAGCGCATATATTTTGGAACTTCTAAAAAGTAATATATTTTCTTTAAGATTTTCACTAATGTCGCCATGAAACAAAATTGATTGCATGGTGATCTTGACACCAACACTCAAACCTATTTTTACCGCTAAAGATTTCTATTTTGAAAAAAAGTTTCAGCAGAACAGAACAACAACAAGCTAATTTATGGAGGTTGCTTTGAAGCCAATACAAATTAAATTGGCTTTATAACTGATTTTCACCAAAGCGTAATAAAACTGCTTGGATACAATATTACTCTTATAGAGGCTATGAGAACCTTTTGTAGAGTATGAGGTTTCCTGACAAAAGGTTTTAAGACAGCTTTATTGTGATTCTCAAACATGCTTTATAAACCTTTTCAAGAGTGGTCCACTAAGCTGTATGACGATCTTATAGCGGTTATCAAAAGGTTGTGCTGGAGCTATTAATTTTATTGGCGGTTTTATGAAATTGATCTCAATAACCACTAATAGAGTGCAATAAAACAAGAAATGCTACTTGGGATCACTTTCGGAAAAATCAACGGTACGATTTACACGGAAGTGTGTCTTAAGAAGCATCTCTTGCCATTCATAAGGAAGCACAAAGGATCAACTCTGTTTTGGCCTAATGTAGCTTCCTGCCACTACGCTCGAAACCTGTTGGAGTGGTACCGAGCCAAACGGAGTCAGTTTTGTGCCAAAATATAAGAACCCACCAAATTCACCGGAACTTCACCCAATTGAACAATTCTGGGCAATTATGAAGATGGAACTGCGCAAACATTCCAAAACTATTAAAACAGAGCTGGAGTTGAAGAAAATTAGGGTAAAAACAACAAAAATACTGGAAAAATCTGTTGTACAAAATTTGATGGGTGGAGTGAAAAGGAAGGTGCGGGCATTTTTTTTCATACTTCGTTTCTTGTGAAAAGGACCTTGCAAGTTGTTTAGAAAAATTGATAATCCATTTTCAAATGTTATGCGAGCATTATTCATTTGTTCATTTTATGCTAACAGTAACATTTGGGATGGGAGACGAAATTGAATAAAACAAATGTTGTAAATCACAACTCAGTAGTGTTTAGTAGTTGTTCATGCTCTGAAAATTTGAAAAAAATCCGATTATCGGTTTAATTTTGGTAAGTAAATATGTGTGTGCCACTTTTATCGAATGCACCCTTTATTTTCATTGCCACCTTGCATCATGAGATAATATCCAGGAGATGGGATTTTAATTGATGAAAAGTTAGAGATCTACAGTACAATAGTGTCTGATCAACCTGAAGTCTTGAATTAATATCCAGACGCCTTTATGGAGATCATAAAACATATTAAGGACTTTAGAATAGTTTCTGTATAAGCTGTCGTGTTTAAAATGAGAGAAAATCTGAGAGATGATATAAAGATTATGGAATACTTGGATATCAGTAGAATGATACCTGATCAAACTGAAGTATTGAACAAATTTTTTAATGACTTTTTTTAGATTTATGATCACATGAATATCTTTGAAATAATTTCTGAGCATCTTACTATTTGTCAGCATGCCTGAGAGATGTGATTTGAAATGTTACGCAGATGAAGAATTTGAAAATGATTCATTATGAAACTGAGGGCTTAAAAAATACCCTGAGGCGTTTTTGGAGATCTGTGATCTGACTTGGTGGGCAGTTGAAGATCTTCAAAATGATGCCTGGTCAAGCTGAAGTCTAAAACAAATATCTTTAGAATTTGTTGGAGATCAATAACCACCTGGAGGTCTTTTGAATAATTTCGGAGCAATCGGGTATCTGGAGAGAATATCTGGGATATTTATTTTTTCCATGATTTGTTTTCCGTCGATCTTGATTTCCGTACTGAGTACCAATGCTACCGACATCAGGGAGGCAGCTCCCACTTATGGACCCTACCTATCGACCCATCAACCGGGGACCGGGGACAAACGGCTTTACTCCGAAGGAAGGCGTGATAAGAGATGCTATGCCTCAGAAAATCCCGGCGGTGCCAACTGGGATTGAGCCCAGTCCTTTTGGGGTGAGAGGCAATCACGCTTACCAGTACACCACCGGCGTCGATTGTTGTGTTGAAGATCTTCCTATTCTTCTTCTGAATTATTTTTTTTAACGTCGGGCCATGTTCCGCAATCGACTGCCAATCACCAACAGACATTGATTGCCATCCATTGACTGCAATAGAATAACCAGGGAGACAGCTTCCACATCTGGGCAGATATCGGGTTTACTTTCCTTCTGAAGTAAGACGTGACCAGAGATTTTTATGCCTCAGAAAAATCCCACCTACAGTCTTGAACAAATATCCAGAAAATTTTCTGAGATTTCTAATCACTTGGAGGTCTTTGAAATAATTTACAGGCAAGCTGATAATTGACAGAATATCTGAGAGATGTGTTTTTAATTGATGAGCCGCTGAAAATCTTCAGACTGATACCTGATCAAGTTAAAGTGTAAAACATATATCATGGAGATTTTTTTTGAGATCTTTGATCATCTGGAGTTATTAAGAATAATTTCTGAGCAGCCTGCTATTTGAGAGATCTATATAAAAAACTACCTAAGAGATGTGATTTGAAATGTTGGGCAGATGAAGATTTTTAGTCAAGCTTAAGTCTTCAACAAATATGTTGAGGCATTTTTAGAGATCTATGCTCACCTGGAGATCTTTGGAATAAATTTAGAGCAATTTGGTATTTGAGAAAATAACTGGGAGATGTGATTTGAATTCTTGGGGAGTTGAAGATGTGGGGCAATACCAGGCAGGACGAATTTTCGCGATTCGGCAGGTTCTGCAGAAATGCCGCGGATTCAACGTGCCCACACATCGTTTATTCATCGATTTCAAATCCGCATACGACACAATCAATCGAGGTCAGCTATGGCAGATTATGCACGAGCACGGATTTTAGGATAAACTGACGCGATTGGTCAAGGCGACGATGGATCGAGTGATGTGCCGAGTCCCTTTGAATCTCGAAGGGGATAACGGCAAGGTGATGGACTTTCGTGTCTGCTATTCAACATCGCATTAAAAGGTGTGATCAGAAGAGCAGGGATAGACACGAGTGGCATGATCTCCAGGAAGTCCATCCAGCTTCTTGGCTTCGCCGATGACATCAACATCATGGCACGAAACTTTGAGACGATGGCGTAAACGTACACCAGACTGAAGGCTGAAGCTAGGCGGATTGGACTTGCCAACAACGCATCAAAGACAAAGTACATGAAAGGAAGAGGTTTTATGGAAGACAAAGTTAGCCTCCCACCCCGAGTTCCGATTGACGGTGATGAAATCGAGGTGGTCGATGAGTTCGTGTATTTGGGCTCACTGGTGACCGCCGAAAATGAGACCAGCAGAGAAATTCAAAGACGCATTATGGCAGGGAATCGTACCTACTTTGGAATAAAATTCGTTGACTATCTACAAGATGCTGATTATACCTCTACGACCACGATACCTGGACTATGCTCGTGGAGGACCAACGCGCCCCTAGTGTTTTCGAACGGAAGATGTTGCGTACCATCTACGGTGAAGTGCAGATGGATGACGGAACGTAGATGAGGCGAATGAACTGCACCAGCTGCTGGTTGAACCATCCATCGTCCACATTGCAAAAAAATGGGCGATTACGGTGGGCTGGGCACGTCGTAAGAATGCTGCACGACGACCCAGTGAAAATGGTTCTCGCAAGTGACCCAGGAACAAGAAGAAGAGGCACGCAGCGAGCAAAGTGCATCGACCAAGTAGAAGGCGATCTGGGGACCCTTCGCAGACTACGGGACTGGCGAAGTGTGGCCATGGATCAAGTAGAGTGGAGACGACTTCAGCAGAAGACAACAAGGCCTTAGCCTGATTGGTAAGGTAAGTAAGCAGTTGAAGATCTTCAGAGAGATGCCTGATCAAGCTGAAGTCTAAAACAAATATATAGTCCTTCCTGCAGACATCAGGATACTTGATCAAGATTTCACATCCGTTGAACTATTCTGAACGGCCGTCTCGTTGTGGTTCTATCACAGCATTGGCAATCATGTATGCATCTATATACCCGTACCATGGAGTCTTCTAAGTGAAGTGAAAGAAGAGGCACAAAATGGAGCACATGTGATCCATGATTGTGGGTGATCCGTTATTCAGAAGAACGTGTACAACATGAACTTTCGTATTGTTATTTTCTTATGGATCATCCATAAGAAAACTACCACGGTACCAACGAGTCTATGATGCTGCTCCTTACCGATGTGGAATTATTTATTACTATCGAAAAAGAAGATTAAAAGGATATTTCTCATACCAAATTCCGTTTTCAAACCAGATCATGGCAGACAAAGAGCAAAGGGTTGTTAATCCTTTTAGTGCTAATCAATTTATTCCGCTGTAAGGATTTTCCATTTCCGGGAACAACAAATCATCAAACCCATATTCGATACATGACTGAAACAATTTTGCAACGCAGAAGCACTGGAAAGAAGGAAACCGTAAATTTCAGAATCCGTGTGGAGAAAGATGCCTACCTCTATCGATTTAATTCTAATCCTATTCTAGGTGTGAAATTTGGGTTTAAAGGCTGATTCGAAATGGTTTGGGATTTTAGAGAAAGAGTGAAAGGTAAATCTGCAACAGTTTCCAAACAATTCGATCACCGATGGATTGGTTGAATTCTAAAGAAAAAAAATATCTTGACAAGGAAAGAATTCATTTTTCTACATCTGTTACGATTTTTCTAATCGCGAATTTCGGTTTTAATCAACTTTGATCGTTGCTTTCTATGTGAGTTTTTTTTTTAGCTTAGCTTAAGCTCCAAAGTATGTGCTGCAAACTCCAGGCAGCGCCATTTCTAGGAATTCCCCTCACAGAAGTGAAAACAAATTTACGCTCGCATTTGAAACCCATCATGATGACAAACTCATCACCAGCCATCATCAGCATCACTCATCTCCGAGGGGACAGTTTTTCCCACAGACCAGCACCGGCTTCGGTCGTGGAATACGCGACCACCAGCTCGCTTGGCTGCTCCGCACTGTCAAAGTGTCAAGTATTGTGTCATCAACTCTTCAAGCAGTAGCACCAGTAGCGGGAGCAAAGCGTATCTTCGCCTTGTTCTATTTTACATATTACAACCAGCAAACATCAGTACGTAGTGGAATGAAAAAAAAAAACTGTCACACCGCTTCTTGGTGCAAGTGATATTGTTGTCTTTGCTGGTGTTCAGTGAAACTTGTCGTCATCATTGAGCATCAGGTTTCTGAGCGGAGAACAGTGACAGAGGTCACTTGCGCTGCTGTATTGCTCGGGAAAGTATGAATATCCGATTCGGTTCGTTTTGGAAATCAGCTGAGATACTCCATACCGAACAATTTTTAACTATGCTCATGAAATAAAGAGGAACTACAAATAATCGCTATGGGAGAAGAGTTTGCGATATCGGAAAACCACAACACCGCACAGCATATGCAATGCATGAATCGAAAAGAGTGCGCTTTGTCACTGTTATTGTTGCTGCCTTGTTCTGTGGTGTTGTGGGGCATTACGAATTGAATCGTTAAAACAAATGTTTGTCCTCTCTTTCCGGAGTGGATTATGCATTGCAGTCAGAAACGTTGGCCCTCCGCGGGACGAAACTCAGTGGAAGCGTGGAAAAATGGAATAAATATGGTGATTGCGCCTCAGTCAGTTCACATCATCGGAAATGCATAGTGACGATTGGGTTTGCGGTTTGCAAGCCACGATTGTGTACGAAAGGAAAAGAATAATGCATGTTTTGATAATATGTTAAACACTCGATACTGAGTACAAATAAATTCGGATATATTTACATGGAGCTTGCAGGATGAAGAATCAGCGTGTTTGAGAGATTCGATTAGTCACTGTTTCCGATGACAACATGAACGGTTCTGCATTTTGCAAGATTCAATTGACTTTTGCATTGTATTTAAATTAACGCAATGATCGATTATTTGACTGGGACCATTTTATATGTTTTCATTTCATGCAAAGAAGCGTTTGGTACACGATGTCATAGTTACATTGCATGAGAAGTTCTGTTTTATCTGCAAGTATGCAGGAGTATGCCGATAATGAGTGGGCAATACTAATGTGTCCTACCCTGACGGTCATACACGTAGTATCATTAGAGAACATCCTAATACATTGACGGTCGCAACTTCTGTAACACTCCCTTCCGTCTCAAATACTACGTCCTTTATAAATGTTCTCTTACACCTCAGTGTTTCTCTACTATGCGGCCTACCGGTTCTTGCATGGGTCCGGAATTATGTATTCCAACATACGACAATGGTCTGATATAGGCTTGAAGGCGCAGTGGTTCCAAAGTGGTATTTAGGAAGACACCAGGCACCGTTAGTTTTCATAAGTTGTTTGATGTAAGTGAAATTATGGTAGTCTCTACGATTATTGACTTCAAAATATAAACTTTTTAGATTCTTGAGATAGACTAGCACAATGCTCTACAAAGATGCACAATTTTTTATCTCTAATAGTTCTTGTTTGAAACTGTTTTTAAAAAGGCAACTTAGGGTGACTTTCAGATTTACAGTTTCATGGATAGGGAGAGGGAGAAGGAGGCTTGAAATATGATTTACGATACAAACATTTCATTATTCCTAAAACATGAACTTATTCCTATTCAACTTGATATCAGCAGTATAATTTTACTATTATTACAAAACAAACATTAAAAAAAACACACAAAACCAAAATATAAACTAAACACAAGGTTAATCAAACTTACAATCTAAGGTTTATATTCTTCAACAAAACATATATTAATTTCATAAACTCCAGATCGCGTCCAGCCAAAATATCCCGAACTGGAACAATAGGTTGTCTACTTCGAGCCCGAAGGGAATCATATAGCTCAGATCTGACTCCACGATGCTCAGCACAAGACCAAAGGATGTGATCGGCGTCTTGGTAACCTTGTCCACATTCACAGAGATTACTGTCCCCCAGCATAACACGAAACAAGTGAGTGATTAACGAATAGTGATTGGACATGAGGCGAGACATCATACGAATGAAGTCTCGACCCACATCCAACCATTTGAACCAAGGAATCTTCGACACCTTAGGGATGATCGAATATAGCCATCGTTCCAAACTCCCTTCACTCCATTTATTTTTCCAGCTGGCGAGTGATTGTTGACGATAAATGAAAAAAAAATCGTTGAACGCGATCTGTCGATCGTAAATATCGCCTTCCATAACACCCACCATTGCAAGTGAGTCCGCTTTCTCATTGCCCGGAATCCAAACTGAATATCTGAGTAACTGAGTGGTTTGTCTCAACCCATTTGTTCAAGCAAACAATGCTCATAGCGGCGCCGTTGGTGTAGTGGTAAGCGTGATTACCTCTTATCCCAGCAGGCCTGGGTTCAATCCCAGTCGGCGCCGCCGGGATGTTCTGAGGCATAACATCTCTGATCACGCCTTCAAGGGAAATAAAGCCGTTGGTCCCCGTATCATGAGTTGATGGGTCGATAGGTAGGGTCCAGGTGTGGGAGCTGCCTCCCTGGCGTCGGTAGCATTGGTGCTCAGCACGGAAAACAAGATCGACGAAAAACAACTCAAGGAGAAAAAAAGGATAATTTTCTCCAACAATTTTCGAATGCACTATAACATCGCGATGGGTCGGTTCGAGTTGTAATCTGACGCTGATTTTCCAGGCTTTTTAATGGCTATACACACTAATATTTTGTTTTCGTGTTCGGTAAATTTTATCGACATCAGAACAGCTGAACGTTCGGTAAAACTTTGACCTTCATTTTAAAGGCTCTTGAATTTGAAAATAATTTCAAACATGTTCATCCTTGACTAAATGATCAAATCTTGTCATTTTAGTATCAAAGCAGCTGAAAAGCAATTGAATTGAATTGCATAAATTTTTCCGAACGGTTCAGCTGTTCAGATTTCGGTAAAAATTATCGAAGTCGGCGATAATTTCTAAGTGTGTAACTCTCACCCGCCTCTAATCATTCGGGATAATATTGAGCTCCAGACACTGACCAAACAAGTTCAACATGCGCCTCTTAGCGACGTCAATTCAACAAGTTGAACTTGATCCTATCAGCCCTCGGAGCCGAATTGACACACAAAAGGAGCGCGATTGAGAGCTCCAGCATTGAAAAAGGCTGACTGATCTCGTCTACTGAATTCGTCGTTTCACGAGGAATCATCCGTGCCGGCACGGAATCAGGACACACTTTTCGCACGAACTTGAGAATCCAACGATACGAGTACTCCTCGTTCTCGTTGTTTGAAGACCGGCTACGCATTTTTCGCGCCGCATTCCAAAGCGTATTCGTCGACTTTTCACGCGATAATCCTTCCACGAATTGCCGCTAGTATCCGCTTTCTTAGCTTTTATGAGGCTCTTGAGCTCGCGTTCAAGAGCCGAGCACGCTTCGAAATGCACGGGTGTTCCACGTTTCCGGAAAAGCTTAAGGTGATTCCTTGTAGAGTCCACCAATGGCCGCCACGTAGGCTATACATGCACTTCCACTTTGAATTTTCAATTACACAAATCTCGGAAATCAGTGCCCCATTTCTTTTGAAATTACTACTTCATGTATGCTGCAGTGCAGCAAACGTAGAGTACCAATTTAAATGTTGCACATGTCGTAGAAGCTGATATGTGTGCACTTAATGTTTCGAAGTGGTTAGTTAGAATAAGGATGTCTCAGCGAATCACCTTAAGCGCGTCGGACTTTTTACGATAAGCCTCAGTGTATTGCTGGTCCGACCAAGGAGAAGGAGGTTTACTACGGAAAGACGTTCCAGGAACCGGCCGAGTTTGAGCTCAAAGCGCGCTGTCTAAGATGAGATTGGAGAGGAAGTTATATTCCTCCAACGGTGGAAGCCCTTCTACCGACGACACTGCTTCCTCTATCGCGGTCTTGAATGTTGTCCAATCGATATTACGAGTGAGGTTGTACGCGATGTTAACGGATTCCGACGGATTGAACCCACTGGCAATCTAAATTTTGTTCGGCAAGTGATCACTACTGTGGGGATCCTGGATCACATTCCACGTGCAATCCAACGATAATGAGTTAGAGCAAAGTGTAAGGTCTAATTTACTTCCATTTAAGGATGGACCAGCCAAACGTGTTACTTCTCCATTGTTAAGAATTGTCATATTGAAGTTGTCACAGAGGTCATATATCATAGAAGAACGGTTGTAATCATACAGTTCCCCCCAGCCTGTACCGTGGAGCAGGAAGTACTGAACATATATCTGAAAGTTGTTTTCGATTAACAACGACTCTAGGAGGAATATAAACGGAAGCAATACAAAGGCTCTTACCTTTATGCGACATGCCTGACATGCGACAACATAAATACCTGGAAATTGTTAAAGATTCACTCTATAGAAGGAATGGCACTTTTTGATCCCCAAAAGTCGATGTCAAAATCAAAAAAAGGAAGCTCGATATCTGAAGAGAGCCAAGTTTCACAAAGAGCAAATGCATCACAATCATTATTGTGAACTAAAAACATGAATGAGTCTAATTTAGGAATGAGACTTCAACAACTCCACTATAGAACAGTGATCAAATCCCCGACCTTGTCTCGAAAATTATCCATCCATCTGCAAGAAGGGGCCACTTCAATGTCAATTGCTTCAAGAGGGTCTTCACAGAAGGAAGCATTGCCAGAACAATGCTTTTCATGTTGAAATATCAATTTTCGTATCACCCTAAGCATATGGTACACCCTAAGTGAGTTGGTAAGGAAAGAGCTACAATAGATTCTACTGCAAACAGTTGTACAATAGAATTTGCGCTATCGTTTATTGCGCAACTGTATAGCCGAACTACGTGCCGTATATGTCTACACGAGTTCGGATATTGTTTTAATATATTATTATCCATCGCTACCGGACTATACTCTGTATATACTCAGCAAAAAGATTCCCCAGATTGTGGATTCAGGAGCGAGTGACCACATGATTGGTGACGACACGGTCATGAAAGACTGTCGTGCTGTGGATCCTGTTACTGTTTCAACAGCGAAAGATGGACAGGTATTGGTTGGACGGAAGAAAAAAGTGGTAAAATTGAAAAGTGTTGTTGTAAAGCCCGGGTATAAATGCGAAGGATTTATGAGAAATAACTCAAGGGAATTTCAAGGACAGTTTCAAGAAGCATTAATAGAGAGTTCTGAGGGGAAATGCAATTGATTATAAATATTATTCGTAGCAGAGCTTCTAGATAAATTTAAACAGAAATTAAATATTTGTCAGGGATAAATTGCACTAGAGAATTCTAAAGAATGTTTATTAGAATTTTAGATATAATTTTGAAAAAAAAACTTCAGAGAGTGCTTGGGACACAATCGAAAATAAATCTTAAGGTTAATTTAGTGAAATCATAAAGCAGTGCAGCGTGATCTGATAGTTGTCTTGACTTAAGATTGATTAATCATTGATTATTTAATTTCTAATGATTATGATTAATGAATAATGGTTACACTATGTGAGAAATATGATGAAAATAAATGATGAATGATTAATCTTCAAGAATATTCATGATAAGTGATTATGATTGAGCGGCGCCGGTGGTATAGTGGTAAACGTGATTGCCTCTCACCCTAGCAGGCCTGGGTTTAATCCCAGTCGGCGCCGCCGGGATGTTCTGAGGTATAGCATCTCTGATCACGCCTTCCTTTGGGAGGGAAGGAAAGCAGTTGGTCCCCGGTTCATGAGTTGATGGGTCGATAGATAGGGTCCAGGTGTGGGAGCTGCCTCCTTGGCGTCGGTAGCATTGGTGCTTAGGACGGAAAACAAGATCGACGGGAAACATAGAAAATAAAAATGATATTGATTAATCATTTATCTTAAACACTAAAAATTAACCTTGATTAATTTAATAATAAATCTCTAACACTCTGGAAATATCACAAGGTACTCGATTTCAAAGTCCAATCCACGTGTCCCAATGTTCGCCAAACCTGATAAATGCGAATTGCGCTACTTTTTTGGCGTAGCGATAGTATTACTGGTCCACTTTAGAATATGTGTCTCACCCACACTTTCACACTGCCGTACTCTAACGGAACTATCAACTCTATGCTTTCATCTACTCCATCTATCGTCTAAAAATTACCACTACAGTCTGTTATTTGAAATAAACATCTTCAACTATGTAAATCGTTGACTTCACGCAGAAGTAATACTTAAAGATATAGTCAACATAATTTAAAGTTTTTCATCGAATTTTAATATACCCCGCTTGGTATAAAATTCAATTCTGATTTATACATAATTATCGTACCGTAAGCGCTTCTTATACGCCTTCAGTCTGTTTGATTTCCCAGGAGTTGGCAGACGTGTGGTGACCACTCAGCGAAATAAACTATCGAGATTCATACGATTGCCTTTCACAATCTGCTCCGGTGGCCTTGAAATCTTTCCAATTTATTCTTCAATTAGGCATGACCACCCAGCTCGTCCCACACCGATAGAGGCATGAAATATGCATGTCAATAAAAATGTTTGCCACCACATCGCACTCCACAATTTTACCGCACAAACATTCCTCAATTGACAGCGGGGGATCCATCTTCCACCATACCACCGTCTTCATCATCAGTGACAATCTGAAACTCTACCATCATCATCATCGTTGGCGCCGTCGTTCAGGTCCCATACGCTCTGGCGAAGAAGGCCCCATCACACATCTCGAATTAATTGATTGTTCAATTATCTTCGCAAACAGCCTCAATGATTATTTGCTCTCGATTTCGAATTCAATTGCTCTTATTATCGAGAGGGCACTTGGGATGCTGCTTTCCGTTTCAATGGGGGCCCTTGCTCATTTGTGTTGCACTCCCGACCGTCGTCGGTGCAATCTAGTCGGGACAAAAATTGCACTTCTTCTACTCTACTGCTTTTGAACCCCTCTACGATATGCGCTTACGTGCATTGAGTGCAGTTTAAAGTGACAATTATCTGCATTTTATTTCATTTACTTGATGGCATATTTTATCGTTAAATTTTGAGATAAATTTTAACATCAAAAATACATGCACGTTTATGGTGCGTAAATGCATTGCAGCAAGGAATTCCCAAATCAATTCAAGTTTACCATAACGTCTTACAGTTTCACACAGCTGAAGCGGCTTTTCTCAGAAATCAGAAAACACATCCAATACACACCAACCCATGACACGCCACGATTCGAATAAAATCGATAACATCAACAACGACGAGTCGACGGGCACAGCGATTCCGAGGTGAAAAAGGATTCAAATATTGTCACATTATTTTGACATGGGACAATCGGGGCCTTATCGCCGAAGACCGATCTTCCACACCCGCGCAAAGCCACAGCAGCAACTAAAGTATCGTAAATTGAACATTTCCAGCAATATTTTCGATCGTCGACAGTTGTTTACGGCCCGCAATCGACATATGTTTTCACGGAAAATGGTCTTTCCGAGGATTACCCCGTTTATTATCCCCGCCGACTCGCTAAATGTAGGTACCTGACCAGCCGAGCCCAGAGCTCAGAGATCCCATTATCTTTAAAAGCGTCTCGTCCCTCCGGAAAGTGGACCAAAAGGGAATCAATTAAATTCTCATCTCTTTTCCAATGGTCACAGGTAAAAGTAAAAAGCCAGAAAACTACTCCTTCTTCAGTTTGATTACAATCGAGAAATCATAAATTTCTATGAAATCCATCAAACTGAATGGACAGGTCCTGAAGGGGAGTGCAAACGGGAATGGTCAGGACCAAACCAGGGAGTGACTAGCATTTAATTTCAGTTTCTTCCTTAACCTGGTGGTGGCAGTGCGATCCCCGATCAGGATTGACATATGGAATGAAACGATTTTTCCCTTTTTCATCCAGGCCTGGAGCGAAAGAGAATAGCAATGTATGTATGGAGGTTAATCCCTTTCGCCCTGGCAGCCATCAATGTTGTCATCTGTTCATCGATAGATGCGGATGAAGCGATAACTGCTTTTCGATTTTTGGTCTTCGGGTTCTCGAAATTTGCTGTCGCTGTTTTCTCGGAATCTATTAATTTCGGGAATTGGATTGGATTTTCTCGTCTCGTGCGCTTTATTCCGGTGCTTCCGAAAGGATGAATGGAATTTTGCTTTACAATAGTCTGTTGTGTTTCCATTTCAGCAAAGATTACTACATGTTTTTGATTCGTAATGGTTTTTAACCCAGCAAATTATTTTAAGTGTGGCTAGATTATTAACACAACTCAGGAAAAACTTATGATCATGGTTAAAGAAAACAAGTAGCGAAAATGGTTGTAATGTCAGCCTAAATGCCCCTAATTTGGGCCCATACATAAATTCAGCAATCTACTAAATTTTCAATAGGGACCAAAAATATCCATAAGTACTGTCCAAATGACGCGTTCATGAAGATAAAATTGATAAATAGCAGATTTTTTTTATTGCTCTGTGTGAAACTTGGCTCTCTTCAGATATCGATCTTCCTTTTCATGATTTTAACATTATTCGACTGGATCGTGAGGATTCGCGTGGAGGAGGAGTACTTTTGGGGATCAAAAAGTGCCATTCCTTCTATAGAGTGAATCTTCCACAATTTCCAGGTATTGAAGTTGTCGCATGTCAGGCTTTTGTTAAAGGCAAGAGCCTTTGTATTGCTTCTGTGTATATTCCTCCCCGAGTTTCGATTAGTCAGAAACAACTTTCAGATATCTGTTCAGTTCTTCCTACTCCACGGTTGATTATGGGAGATTTTAATTCCCACGGTACAGGCTGGGGAGAACTGTATGATGACAACCGTTCTACTTTGATATATGACCTCTGTGATAACTTCAATATGACAATTCTTAACAATGGAGAACTAACACGTCTGGCTGGTCCATCCTCAAATGGCAGTAGATTAGACCTCACACTTTGCTCTAATTCATTATCGTTGGATTGCACGTGGAATGTGATCCAGGATCCCCACGGTAGTGATCACTTGCCGATCGGCATTTCGATTGCCAGTGGGTTCAATTCGTCGGAATCCGTTAACGTCGCGTACGACCTCACCCGTAATATCGATTGGACAACGTTCAAGACCGAGATAGATGAAGCCGTGTCGTCGGTAGAAGAGCTTCCACCGTTGGAGGAATATAACTTCCTCTCCAATCTGATCTTGGACAGCGCGCTTCGAGGTCAAACTCGGCCGGTTCCAGGAACGTCTTTTCGTAGGAAACCTCCTACCCCTTGGTGGGACCAGCAATGCACTGAGGTTTATCGTAAAAAGACTGACGTGTTTAAGCTTTTCCGGAAACGCGGAACACCCGAGTATTTCGAAGCGTACTCGATTCTTGAACACGAACTCAAGAGCCTCATCAAAGCCAAGAAACGTGGATACTGGCGGCAATTCGTGGACGGTTTATCGCGCGAAACGTCGATGAATACGCTTTGGAACACGGCGCGAAGGATGCGTAACCGGTCTTCAAACAACGAGAGCGAGGAGTACTTGGATCGGTGGATTCTCAAGTTCGCGCGAAAAGTATGTCCTGATTCCGTGCCGGCACAGATGATTCCTCGCGAAACGACGAATTCGGTAGACGAGATCAGCCAGCCTTTTTCAATGCTGGAGCTCTCACTCGCGCTCCTTTCGTGTCGCAATTCGGCACCGGGGCTGATAGAATCAAGTTCAACTTGTTGAAGAACCTCCCAGACGTCGCTAAGAGGCGCATGTTGAACTTGTTTTGTCAGTTCCTGGAGTTCAATATTGTTCCAGATGATTGGAGGCGAGTGAGAGTTATAGCAATTAAAAAGCCTGGAAAACCCGCGTCAGATCATAACTCGTATCGTCCCATCGCGATGTTATCGTGCATTCGAAAATTGTTGGAGAAAATGATCCTTTTTCGCCTCGACAAATGGGTTGAGACGAACCACCTACTCTCAGATACTCAATTTGGTTTCCGTAGGGGTAAGGGAACGAACGACTGTCTCGCGTTGCTTTCCACAGAAATCCAGTTGGCTTTTGCTAAAAAAGAGCAAATGGCTTCTGTGTTCTTGGATATTAAGGGGGCTTTTGATTCAGTATCGGTTGAAGTCCTTTCAGACAAACTCCACGCTTGTGGCCTTTCCCCATTAATTAATAACTTTTTGTACAATTTGCTGTCAGAGAAACATAAATATGAGCTTTTCTCATGGAAACTCTACAGTTTCTCGATTAAGTTACATGGGTCTCCCCCAGGGCTCATGTTTAAGGGGAGGTTTACTTGGATTTAAAAAAAAAAAATTGATTTTTTTTGCATAAAATGAAAGCTACAAGTGTGTAGAATATGTGGCCAAAAGGATTTTACGATCCGAAACATATTTAGCGAGTTATGGCGCTTTGAGTGAACTTTTGTCATGAGCGCTGAGGGACGCTACAAAAACTTTAAACGCGTTTTTCTCGAAACCATTTTTTTATAACAACTTAGAGCATAGGGCTTGAACAAATGATCCGATTTACAATCGGAAAATTTCGCTTTGAAAGATACTATTTTTTGTATGGCTTATACCTAAAAAGAAAATTGTTAGTTACTATTTTTTAAGCAAGGTCAAAGTGAGAAAAAAAGGGGTAAAAAAAGCACTAAATTTTCAAATGTCCATAATTTGGTCAATTTTTGTCGGATTTCGTTCTAGTTAGGTATAAGCCATAGGGAATATTATCAACTTTAACAACAATAAAAAATTTTCATTTCAGTTCACCACCAGAGGGTGTGCACTCGAAGCTCTGCAGCAAAACCTGACTGACACTCCTCCACGCGAGCCGCCATTTTGAGCCGCCATTTTGTTTTTTTCCTTCAAAAAATTTCCAAGTATTCAGGAATAGTGGACAAATATATTTTTCGAAACCGGAAGTTCGTATGTCTTTTCATTCTCCTGAAAAAATTCCAAAGTTCAACTGTTTTTCAGCCAAATCCAAGTAAACCTCCCCTTAAGCCCCCTTTTGTACAATTTCTATGTCAGAGAAATTGACAATTGTCTAAGTGACAACTGCACGTTGAGACAACTTGCAGATGATGGCGTAGTGTCTATGACAGGGCCCAAAGGGGTCAACCTGCAAGGACCCTTACAGGATACCTTAGACAATTTGTCTACTTGGGCTATCCAGCTAGGTATTGAATTCTCCACGGAGAAAACTGAGTTGGTCATTTTTTCTAGGAAGCAAAGCCCAGCACAACCAAAGCTTCAACTTTTGGGTAGGCCGATCACTCATTCCATGTCCTTCAAATATCTTGGGGTCTGGTTCGATTCCAAATGCACCTGGAGATCCCAAATTGAGTATCTGAGACGAAAATGCCAACAAAGGATCAATTTTCTCCGAACAATTACCGGAACGTGGTGGGGAGCTCATCCGCAAGATCTTCTAACGTTGTACCGGACAACGATTTTATCGGTTTTAGAGTACGGTAGTTTTTGCTTCCAGTCGGCGGCTAAAACTCACATCATCAAACTGGAACGTATCCAGTATCGTTGTCTTCGTATCGCGTTAGGATGCATGCACTCGACTCATACGATGAGTCTAGAAGTGTTGGCGGGCATGTTGCCACTATCAGATCGGTTCTCGGAATTGTCCCACAGGCTCCTCACCCGTTGTGAAGTTATGAACCCACTGGTAATCGAAAACTTTGAGAAGCTTCTTGAGCTAAACCCTCAAACTCGTTTTATGTCATTGTACTACGTGTACATAACTCAGGATGTCAGCCCTTCACAGCATAATCCTCATCGTGTATGCTTCTCCGACTTCGGCAATTCAGTTAGTTTTGATTTATCTATGACGCGGGAGATTCGTGGGATCCCAGAACATCATCGTTCCATGATTGTTCCGTCAATTTACGCTGCAAAGTTTGGCCAAGTTGATTCCGCAAGATCGTTCTTCACAGATGGATCACTAATAGAGTCGTCCGCTGGTTTTGGTATTTTTAACGAATTTCATAGCGCCTCTCGAATGCTTCAAGCTCCTTGTTCCGTATATGTTGCTGAACTGGCGGCAATACACTATACGCTAGAAACGATCGCCTCACTCGAGACGACCGCGAGTAATCGGTTCAATTCCTTTAACTCTAGATTTAAGACATAAATCATGTATAATGCAAATGATAACTCGGCTCTGTAAAGTTTATTCGATTGAACCAGTACAAATAAATTAATATATAAAAAAAATAGCAGATTTTTAGCGATGGGCCCAATCATAGATCCATAGGCTAACATTAGAGCCATTTTCCCTAATAACTTCAAAAGATTCCGAAGACCGTAAGAATTCCATAAGAACTAGGGTAGAGTACTACTTCGTCGTAATCGCCCATTTCCGTTTTATCGATCAGAAAAGATCAATAATATCAATGATTTCATAATGCACAAATCAATTATAGGTTTGTTCCGATGCGTTAGTAAATTAGCTACAACGTAAACCCTGTTAGAGCGCATTATATGAATATTTACGCTCATTGTTCTCAAAACAAAAGAATCGCTCCTAGCGAATCCTCCTTTTCTACGTTTATCCGTAAGACGAAGAAAATCTAATGGCGTTTTAATGCGTTAGGCCGGAATTGAAACTCGTAGAACGAATTAAGAATCAAGAAGCAGTATTAGATTTTAAACAATACCTCAACAATTTGTGACGCTTTATCAAATCCAACGGTACATATGGAAAGGTGAATAAATTTAAAAATAATTTTGTACAAAAATATTCCATTTTTCGTTCAAACTCGTTAAGAAAAGAGAAGTAAAGCGCGGGTAGTGCTTAGTAGGACGAAAATTAGATCAAAAACCCTACTTATGAATTTTAGCCACAAGAAATCGATATGAATTTCGTAGATTTGCCTTATGAAAAATAATGTTGACAACAAAATAATTAAACAGTTTGGAACCGAACCATCGGCGTTGAAATTACAAGGCCAGAGTCTAGACCACTCGTCTGTCAAAGCTTGGGTAGATAGAATGGCTAAATGCGTATAAGAGCTACCTTATGTTAGTTAATCTTTCATAAGTTGCGATTATGAAATTCATTTGTGTCCACAACGTAAAATTATTGACTGCTTAAGCTGAATGTGACAGCTCTGCACTATTCAATCCATTGCTCTGTGCAGACCGTTTGTACCAAACGGCAAAGGACGAGGCAATGAAAGAGCCAACAAAAACATTCAGTCACTCACGAGCAGGCGACTTGCCTTCGCTCACACCGCTTGCATTCGCTCACACAACATGTAATTGAGTCATTTTTCAATAGAAAATGTACGCTCAGTCATTCAAAACAAGTATTGGGTACCATCACGGCAGAATAAACGTGCTGTCTGAGCTACTGACTGAGTGCTCGACTGTCAGTGACTCGTTACCTCTCAATAATTAAGACTCTCACGAGGCAGTGAATGATGAGGCAGATGGCAGTTCATATTCATATGAAAATGACTAACTGAACCAGACTGTTTTTCGCACTGTATGTGTCCTTCATAAGTCGAGCCTTATGAAATTTTTATGTCTATTTGCAACGGGATTGCAACGATTATTGATTATTTTGTGGGACATTTGTTCTAAAGTCTCAACATTCGAAATTCTATGTACCTCGGTAGTACTGTACCATGGAGGCAACTTGAAAATCATCTTCAGAACTTTGTTCTGAATCTTTTGAAGTGCTTTTTCCTGGTAGTGCAACAACTAGATCATATTGGCACAGCGTAAGGCATGGCCGGTCTAAAAACCTGTTTAAATATTAGAAGTTTATGCATCAGGCAAAGTTTGGATTTCCTGTTTATAAGAGGATACAAACATTTTATATATTGGTTACATTTGGCTTGAATGTGATCTTTAAAAGTTAATTTTTGGTCAAATACTAATCCAAGATATTTCACTTGGTTTGACCAAAAAATTGGAACTCCGTTCATAGTGACTATGTGACTACTACTAGGTTTCAACCAGGATGCTCTAGGCTTATGTGGAAATATTATAAGATGGATTTTGGAAGCGTTGGGAGAAATCTTCCATTATTGTAAATAAGAAGAGAAAATATCTAAGCTTTTCTGCAGTCTGCTGCAAATAACACGAAGACTTCTTCCTTTAGCAGAAATGCCTGTGTCATCAGCGAACAAAGATTTTTGGCAACCCTGAGGCAAATCAGGGAGTTCCGAAGTGAAAATGTTATACAATATAGGCCCAAGAATGCTACCCTGAGGAACTCCTGCTCTAATAGGTAGTCGATTAGATTTGATAATTACCTGCTGAGTTCTGTCAGTTAAATAATTTTGAACTAATTTCATAATATAAAGTGGAAAATGAAACTTTTTCAATTTAGCAGTCAAACCTTCATGCTAAACACTGTTGAATGCTTTTGCTATGTCTAGAAGAGCAACTTCATTTGCCATTAGCCTTCAGATTTGTTTGAACGAATTAAATTGGTAACTCTTAAGAGTTGATGAGTAGTTAAATTTCTATGGCGAAATCCAAACTGCTCATTTGCAAAAATTGAGTTCGTATTGATGTGAAGCATCATTCTATTTAAGATTATCTTTTCAAAAAGTTTACTTATTTAGCAAATCCCGCCAGATGACTGTCATGGCAGGACCGCGTGTTCTTTGATATTGTCTCCTACGGACATTTTTAAGATGGATCAAGAGCTGAAGATCGTCGTCTATTATAAATCGAATGTAACCTCGCATTTTGGTACTGAGGCAGCTCTTGCTTTAACTATAGAAGTAGCCAGATATTCAAGAGCATAATAAGCATAATTCAAGAGAATGGTTTGCAAAGGAATGTTTGGATCGAAGTTATATTCCATAAATGTTCGATATTGCTCCCAATCAGCTCTATGGTAATTGAAAGTAGAGCTGTTGGGATTACAAATTATTTCTTGGGATATTTCAAAAGTTACTGGAAGGTGATCAGTACCGAAGTCAGCATGGGTAACCAATTGGCTACAAAGTTGACATGAATCAGTTAAGACCAAATCAATAGTTGAGGGATTTCTTGCTGAAGAAAAGCATGTTGGGCTGTTTGGATATTGGATAGTATAATAACCTGCAGAACAATCATCAAACAGAATATTACCTTTGGAATTGCTTTGAGCATTATTCCATGAGCGGTGTTTTGCATTAACATCACCAATAGTGAAGAATTTAGACCTATGCCGGATAAGTTTCTGAAATTTTTTTGTTGGCCTACGCATTGGAATGGCAAAAAGGCAGCTATAAACGTAAGTTGTCCAAATTTTTTTCAACAGAAACTCCCAAAGTTTCGAAAACTTTGGTTTCAAAATGAAGAAAGAATTTTATGTTGAACAATGATGGCAACACTACCACAGGCTCCAACAAGACAATCATTTCTATAAATGAAATAATTTGCGTCCATTTTAACCTTATGGTTAGGTTTAAGGAACGTTTCAGTTATAACGGCAATATGCACGTTATGAACTCTCAAAAAGTTAAATAGCTCGTCTTCATTATCTTTAAGATATCGAGCATTCAAATATAAAATATTTAATGCTTTACGTCCATTACTGAATTTTGAAGTCATCACAATATTGTTCGCAAATTTTACTCCAGTTTGAATAGCGTCAAACATGGAGTTAGATTTAAGCATATCAGTAATCATGTCAATTAATGATTTCTGTAAAAATTCAATTTTAGGAGCAGTAATGCTTCATAAGTCAACATTTTTAAAATTCCCGTTAAAAATACGTTTGCTAGTATTTTGATTTCTACCCGATGCAATACCAGCATAGGTAGCTCCATTTATTCGCTTCACATTGTTAGCAGGGTAGTAGGTATAGATGAAAAATTTGAAGCAGGGGTGATATTTGTACCTACGGGTACGAATGAAGAATTTGTTCCTCGCTGACCGTTGTTAACAGCAGAGGAATGTGTACCTGTTCGGAAACGTGGAGCGTTTCCTTCATGTCGCTTAGAACGAGATTGTACGATCGCTTTGCGAGTCTTACATTCCCAAAAATTGGATTTGTGGTTTTCACCAAAATTTGAACATTTAAATTTCTTATGATCTTCCTTCACAGGACAGTCGTCCTTTGCGTGAGAGGAAAAACCACAATTCATGCATTTAGCTGGCATGTAGAAATTTTTAATTCCGTGACCCCATCTCTGGCGCTTATGGCACTGGGTGAGGTTTCGGAAATTTCCTCTAGTCTTCCTGAAGTGTTCCCACTTCACTCGGACATGGAGCATAAGGCTAGCTTTTTCTAAGGCCTTAAGGTTGTTTAGTTCACTAGACTTGAAGTGAACTAAATAAAAATCATTAGAAATCCCGTTGCGCGAATCGCCAGGACGGGATTTCATTTTCATTTTGATTACTTGTAGTGGCACAATTCCAAGTAATGTTGCCAGTTCATCTTTGATCTGAGCTAGGAATTCACCACTGGGCAGTTCTTTTATGACAACCTTGAACCAGTGTTCGGAAAATCATTCTCAAATCTCATTAATTGAGCCTCTCTCCGAGAATAAACTCGCATGCGAATGCGGCAAACAAAATTCACGCATGAGATTTTCATGCATATTCACGCACTCACACTCACAACGCCGAAAAATCATTCCAGCTTTAAACTCACAAAAACCACTTAAACGTCAATTGATATCATGTCTATGCATGTTGTGTTAGTTTTCCAACCCCTGATGCACAAACAATAGTAAGAACAATGAATAACGCCAAAATATAAAGCAGTGAATTTTTGAACCTGAAAACTCATAGGTGATTATTGCGACGTTGAATTTTGCAAGGCAAAACTCATAGGCGCATAAACTCATGCATGAGATTTGAGTTTTTGAGTTTTTCCGAACACTGCCTTGAACACACGTTCAGTTTTGGTGTCGTAAGTAAAAAATTGTGCTGCTTCTCAGTAAGATACTTGAGAAGACATTTAAATCCGTCCAAGATTTCAGCCAATGCACGGCATTCACCCCGACGTCCAATATGTAGTGAAAACTTTAATTTCACGAAGTTCAAAAGTTCCAAAGTTCTTTTCCTTCTTTGCATTAAGCCGAGAAAGTTTACTAGAATTTTTCCTGGATGATGGATCATTCTCATCATCCATGAGCAAATCAAATTGATTGTTCAAATTAATTTCATCAGAAGGGGGATCAAAAGTTTGCCCTTTCCTTTTGCGCTTAGACGCCATGGCGGCAGTAAATTTTTTTCCAATTCGACTTCTAAGCAGATTACTATAAGAATCTGAAGGATCGAAGAGAAATTTTCCAAATCTATATCCAAGATGAATTACCTCGGGTAGGGTCCAAACAAGGATCGAAGAGGAATAAGAGTTGAACAAGGTAGAACTTTTACAGGTTGAGCACTGAAAAGTGCTGTTTAAATTTGTTGTAGCTTTAGGTAATAGTAAAACTTCCTTCAGCAAAAAGAGAATAGATCGTCACGGCAAGAGAACACGATGCGGACTGTTGCTGTTATTTTGATGCTGAACTTTGCTCAGGACTGATTGTAACGATTTTTGCAGAGTCCACATTCATAATCTTCTTCCCAACGAAACACTTCTCTACTTTCGAAATTAAAGGCTCCACAAACCGGAAAAGCGTTTCGAAGTCTCGGTAGTATTTCGCAGATGACTCACTCGCTCATTGAATTTGAAACCTGACTTGCATAAACATACAATTTTGGATTCTAAAATCCACATAAGCAGCAATGCAAATCGGTATACATGTGCAAATCAGCAATTGTGAACTCTGCCCTGTTTCAAAAATTCATCAAGCTACGGCCGAGTTATCAGCGGGTAGGTGTGTTCTGCCGGAGCAGGCATAAGTTCCATCAGTAACGTCATAAACCCAGAAAAGGAAAATCTTTCAAATCACAAGCTTCCGTTTCAGGTGAACAATTTAGACTCGAAATAATTCGATTCAATTACCCTTTTACAACAAATGCAAACAAAAATTAGTTCCACTATTGAAAGCCACCGCACTAACAATGATCACCCGCTCCAGCACCGCAATTTAATGAGCATCAAACCAGAAATTAATTCTAAAGAACCACCGAATTAAGGAAGATTAATTCGTCCAAGTGGCTGAGGCCAGATTTTGATCTCCGGTTCATTCGTGGTTCCAAAAGCTCGCAAAAGACGCGAGCGAGACAGGCCGAGAAATCGAAAGGTGCCTAATTCGTTACGTTGCCGGACTTATCAAGATTCAAATGAATCAAGTGCGAGAGTGATTTGTCAATTAGGCGATGGGAGCATACCTTCACACACAGGAGAGTGCAGCCAAAGAACTGAGACGGAGATGAGCTGCGGATGATTGTTAAGAAACCTGCGTCCCGTGGCGGTCGGAGGAGCGAGTAATCGTTAATATGATGCCCAATTTTTCATCTTTTAGGAATCATTTTTTCTTCATCTTTTATTCCAAGTCAAAGGCTTTTGGGCTGGAAGAAAGAGAAAACAGCCCTCGTGTTGTTGCCCGTAGTTTGACGGGTTAACTAGACGATTGATGGGCGAGAAATGAAAGCGTCGGGCATCTCCGAGAAATCAGGTTCCCGGGTTTTGTTTGCCAGGAAAAATTGTTTGTGAGATCGTTTGATAAATTTCAATTCACTTATTCAATTTTCGTGTCGCTTTCGTGGCCACGTTTGGAGTGGGGTTGAAGGATGCGCTCGAGAATCGATTCCTCCACGAAGCTATTAGCATTTTCAGCAGATTGAGCTGGATCTTCCCATTTTTTATGCTTCCAATGTTAAACGAACTTCTGGACCCCGTGTGATTGGAGCTGGCGACCGTGTAAAACGCATATCGAAAGCGAGACACGCGGTGAAACAACCAGTAATACTTAGAGTCAGACCACATTAAGATATAAAAATCGATTTATGTTTGATTGGATTGATGGAATCAGATTTCAGACAGCTGATTACTATTCTCTTTCGTTGGGGCTGCTCATTTTTTTCATCTTCGGGTGTTCAAATCCAACAACAATCGAGGAGAGCTCCTCCTCGAGTTCACCCGACTAAATAGATAGGGTGGTCTGAAGAAGATCCATTAGAGAGCCGAGTAGGTCAACTGAAAGTTGTTTGTTTCCGCTACGGGTAGTCATTAACCAAGTTCTGCGGACTGTAACACTGTAATGCTGAGTTGTTAACTACTTCAGCCGCCTGGATGGTCTTGTTTCTGTGTCGCGGTATTTGTTCGCTGTGAATTAAAACTGTTGATTTATTATCGCACACTTGATTTCGAACATTTATTGCTTCTCTTTTATCACCTCGCCACGACAAACTTGTTCAGTTCCTGCTCACCGGTCCTACTGCCGTATGTTCTGACACCTCACTCCACGCGTCGAACCCATTCGACGGCGACGCGACCGGAGAAAGAGATGACGATCATCGTTGCGGCTGTCGTCTTTGACAGGCGAGCATTTTTCTTCGCATTTTATTGGCTCTCGTAAGTGTTCACGAAAACGAGCATTCTTGTTCGCGTACGTTTGCGGGAGGCGATGATAATTTGCGCAAAATCGGTGCTTGTCCGCTTCACACTTGTCAATTTGATAAATATTAATTTGTAATAGTTTGTTTTAGTTTAATTTTATGCGATTGGTGAACGGCAAGAATATGCTAATTGGTTCGCGGAACAGAAAGGCTGAGAGTAGCAGGTGTTGATGGGAATAAATTCTTGCAGTTAGACACCTCAGCTGAGCTGCGGTAAATGCGAACTGTTGGAAGCATGATCGGAACAGACAGTTCGATCAGTATGACGATGTATCATTTTAGTGTTATCGAATGAGTTGCATGTTAATTTGCCAATAAATCTGAAGCCTCTTATTCGTGTACATTCTGAGGTTTTGCAATCATGCGATTAGTCAAACTAACTCCAATGCCTGGTTGTCCTTTTCTGTACACAGAAGTCGTCTACATTTCACTCGATCCATGGCTGCAGGTCGCCTTCCACCTAATCGATCCGTATTCTTTCTGCCCCTACCATAGATGATATGATATGCAACACCTTTCGTGCAAAAACACCACAGGCGCGTTAGTTCTCCACTAGCTTAGGCCATGTCATATTCAGCCTAATGACATGACATAATCATCTTGCGTTTTTTCATGAAAAACTGCAATATATCTTGATCGGATTTAGTAAATGGTCGGTCACAACTCCTGAACCCCTTCCCCCTCAAACGCTACGTCATTTAAAACCGATCGTTTGGATGAGCAACGCATCTCCCTATCACACATTAACGCCATTTAAAGCCGTTATTAGGTATAGAGAGGTATGAATAACATGTATTGTAAATATTGCACCTGGTTTGAATAAAAAGAGCTGCAAAGCTCGTTGAAGTATATGATACGAATAACTGAAACCCACGTTGGTTTGTTTAGGGGCTGTCCATAAACTACGTAGACAGATTTTTCTCCATTTCCAACACCCCCCTCCCCCCTCGTAGACAACCGTAGATATTTAGCAACTCCCCCCCCCCCCCCCTACCTGTCTACGTGGTTTTTTTCCAATGCTCCTAAATACGCTGAAAACCAAAAAAATAGAATTCTTCTGAAAAACAACAAATTCAAATTTTTATTTGTATACGTAGATATAACTAAGAAAAAAAAACTCAAGAGTAAAGTAAGAAGTAAAGAAAAATAAAAAAAAATAAAAAAATAAAAAACCTTAATAGTGACTCTCCATATAGTCTTCAAAAGGTTGCTCAACACCAAACGTTGAAATTGTCAATCACCGGGAACTCCATGTCTGAATTATTGAACAACATCTCATCAGGAGGCAACTCAACAGAAACGTTATCCAGCCAGACAACTTCCATGACATCTGCTGGGCCGTCAACCACACAAAGCACTTCCTCCGATCACTGCTTCAATATTTTAAGTGGCCGTGAAGTGATTGAACACACTGCCAGACAAGCTTCGATGTACATGTCGCCGACTTTAATGCATTTAGAGCAGCTTGACTGTCGGACATGACGCATATATTTGAATTCTTACAGTTTCTACGCAAACATATAATGGAACACTCTAAAATTGCATGGATTTTAGCTTGGAACATGGCTTGACCATCTGCCCATAGGAACCGATATTTCTATCCCTGCCGACGACATGAAGCTCTTTTTAGAAATAAGAAATGAAGAAGACATCAATATATTCCGGAATGAAATACACATATTCTACATATGGTGCAAAAAAAGTCTACTAGAATTGAATGTAAAAAATGTAACTTAATATCATTTAGCAGGAAATGTCTCGGCATAAACTAAAACAATATTTTTACTCCATAAGGCATTATAACTCATAAAAAATAGGAAAGCTGACACTGCTTAAATTATATTAAAGAAAAAATTATACTTTTAACCTTTTGTCCAAAGTTGACGAAATAAATAAATAAATTTAAGAAAACAAAACTGTATTCTAATATGTACCGTGCTGATTCAAATTTCGGACACTTAAACTCGAATTTCGGACACTTTTAAAAGTTGATTATCTCGGTCGAATATGATCCACATGTCTTGTAAATTTTAAATTTTTTTGACTAGTGCCCTCCCCGATCATCTAACATTATTACTTTGTTTCTAACTGGATGTAATATTTAATTAAAAATGAAAGTGTCCGAAATATGAAGCTGTCCGAAATATGAATCAGAACGGTACTAGTCTACGTTGGTTGACGAAATAAATAAATTAAAAAAAAAAAAAAAGTTACTCCTGCTCCCACTTGATTGTTCAATCTTGAACCATCTGTATAGAAAAATCGATCCTGGACAAAGAACCGGGCCACCAAATTGCCATGAATTACGCCCAGGGTCAACTACTTGAAAAAGTCGATTGAAATTGTATCTTTTCTCCATCCAGTCTTCGTTGTTCCTTACTAGAGAGTTGATACTAACAGTTTTTAGAATCCTAAGATCTCATCTAAGGTCTCCTTCAAAGAGTTTCACTGACCTTGTAATCCTTAGAGCACACTTTTCGGCTTCTAATTGTACAAATTGATGCAATGGTAGCATATAAAGCAAAGCATCCAATGCCTTCGATGGTGTACTTCTCATTGCACCTGTTATTGAGAGAGTGGCTAACCTGTGGAGTTTTTATAACTTTCTCTGAGCAACACTCTCTTTTGTTTTTGGCCACCAGACCAATGCACCATAAGTAATCCTGGGTTTCACAATTGCCGAGTAAAACCAATGGATCATTTTCGGCTTCAGTCCCCACTGTTTACCGAATGTTCTTTTGCATATCCATAGAGCATTAGTAGCTTTGTTTATTGCCTGCTCTAGCTGCATATTCCAATTAAATTTACTATCAAGGATTACTCCAAGATATTTGACAGCATTAGAAAGTTCCAAAAGTGTGCCTTCCAATAATATGCTATCTAATGAAAATTTCTTCCTTCGCGTAAATGGCACGATAGTAGTTTTAGAAGGATTTATGTTTAATTCTCCCTATCACACCACGATGAGACAACATTTAAAGCAATTTTCATTCTGTTAGCGATAATACAATCATATTTGCCACGTACAGTTATGACTATATCATCTGCGAAGCCAATTATTTCGAAGCCTTGGGCTATTAAATTTTTGAGAAGATCATCAACTATTAAAGACCACAATAGAGGTGATAACACGCCTCCTTGCGGGCATCCTCTTACAGTGATGAGTGAGCTTCCAAGGTTTGCTGATATTTCTCTTTTTGATAACATTTCATTGATCCAATTAACAATGCTTTGATCGAAACCACGTTCATCATAGCTGTAGTCATTGAATCGTGAGATGAATTATCGAATGCACCTTCAATGTCAAGGAATGTAGCAAGTGAAATTTCTTTTGCTTCAAAAGATCTTTCTAGTTTTGTAACAACCGTATGCAGTGCTGTTACTGATGACTTACCTTCCTGGTATGCAAACTGATATTTGCTCAGAGGATTAGTAACTAAATATGATGACTTTGTGTTCATCTATTTTTTTTTTCCATTATTTTTAGCAAAACAGACGATAAGCCTGAAGGATTTTGGTGAAGTTTTATCCTTTTTATTAGCCTTGGGGATAAAAATAACCCGCACTTGTCGCCACACTGCCGGTATATAGCTTAATATTAAGCTTGCTCGAAATATCTTTGTTAGAATATGTATTAAACCGCTTTTCCCTTCTGTAGTAGTACAGGAAAAAAATCCATCCCTACCTGGTGACTTGAAAGATTCAAAGGAGTCAATCGCCCATTCAACTTTTCTTTCAGTATGGATTTTGTTGGCCAAAGTGCAAGCATCAGCTCTTGTTCTGTCTAACTCAGTCGTTTTATTCAATATTTCATGAATATCCGTCCTGTTTTCATCGATACCAATTGCTGTTGTCGTTACGTTTTGGTCTTCGTTTGAATTAATAATAGAACATAGAAAATGCGTTCTCATCATCAACTCTAACGTTTCATTTGTAAAAGTAGTAAAAGAGCCATCCTCTTTTTTCAAAGTGCTCAGACCATTGGAATGATCTTTAGCGAGTATTTTCTGCAACCTAGCAGTTACTGGAGTATTTTCAATGTTCTCACATGTATGCCTCCAGTGTATCCTCTTTGATCTCCGTATTTCCTTATTATAAGTGGTGAGGGATTTCTTATATTGTTCCCACTGTTGTGTTCGTTTAGCCCTATTGAAAAGCTTCCGGGCTTTTTTACGAAGTTTCTGTACTGTAGTGTACGGTTGGTAGTGTAGTACAATGAAATAAACATTTAACAAAATACTTTCAATTGTTGACAACTACTCGCAATATAAATGTAATTTATTAGCAATATGAACATATTTAGTGTTACTACAATAAGTTGACCCCAGTCTGTCTGTAAATGCATAATACATTTATGCGTTATAATAATTTGTAACAATGAAAAACATTTTAAATGATCGGATAGAGCAACAATCAATTACTCGTCATCAATCACTACTATTTCCGGTTTGTCCTCCAACCAACTGCACTGTTTTTTTGTAATGAGATTGTGACAATCATCATCCATTTTAACTTGCTCCTGTACTCATTTCATTTTATCCTATGGGGTGCAAAAATATGGGGCAAGTTGAAATGCTTTAAATATTTCGGAAAATTAGTGTGACCGAAATTTTGTGTACAATCACTCTAACTGGCCTTCATATGTACATCACTGGATTAAATTATACAAAATTCATCTTTTTGGGGAAGATAACTACTTCCAACTACTTGTTTTAACAGTAAAAAAAAATGCATATAGGTGCTTATTGCACTGCGTTGTTCCACGCCAAATGACGAATCGATCAGACGATCAAAATGACGTCGGAGACAAAATTGTAGGAAAAAAATGCTTTTCAGAAAAAATATAAAAGATTCACCAAATTAATGTAACTTTTGGTACAAATCCATAAAAGTGTTAAAAACTTTAAAAACAGAAAATGACCCTCTTCAATATTTTTGAACCATTTTTATTAAAAAGCATACTCAAAGTTCTATTGTATTGTGAAATTTTCAAGTTGAACACTTAAAAATTGACAAAAATCATGGCATAAATCTAAGACTTGTTGTTTATATGTACTAGTTTTTGTAAGTTTTTTTTACAGAAAACAATTTATTAGGTCTAAGCAATCAAATTGTGTGCAACAACATACCAACAAATCGTTTTAACAAAAAGTTAAAACATTTGACTAGAAGTTCTTGTTCTATGATATTTATCAATTTTTAAGTGTCCATTATGAAAAATTCTATTTTTTGTGAAATTTTCATGTTGGACACTTAAAAATTGATAAAAATCATAAAACAACAACTGTTAATCAAATATTTTAACTTTTTGTTTAGACGATTTTTTGGTATATAGTTGAACACAATTTAATTCTTTGGACCTAATAAATTGTTTTCTGTGGAAAAACTTGCAAAAAGTTGTATAAACAAAAAGTTTTAAAGTTTTTCCATGATTATTGTCAATTTTTAAGTGTCCAACTTGAAAATTTCACAAAAAATAGAACTTTGAGTATGCTTTTTAATAAAAATGGTTCGAAAATATTAAAGAGGGTCATTTCTGTTATTAATGTTTTAAACACTTTTTAGATTTTTACCAAAAATTTCGTAAATTTTTGTACCATTTATATTTTTTCTGAAAAGCATTGATTTCTTCCTACAACATTGTCTCAGATGTCATTTCGATTTGTTGTGGCGTTTTCGTGGATTTATTGAAATATTTTAAATACGCCATTTTGAAACTTTTTGCATGATTCAAAATGGCTTAATTTTAGCTGAAATGTGAATGATTTACCATACAAGGCAACTATTTATATAAAGTTTTATGCAAATCGGAGAAGGTCGAGTCTGAAAATCATTTTTTTTTTGCTATTTGGCCTGGAACTACTCTGTTCAATCACAGTGATATCACACTTCTGCTAATAGTTACGCCTTTATTTTCAACTTACCCCGGTGTACCTTATTCAAGCATAAAAAATTATAAGAAAAAATGTTTCACCCTGGCAATGGTTTTCCGGATTTTCCATGCGGGTTTTTCGTGGATTGCTGAGATCAGGGTGCCTTCCATTCATTTTGACTAAAAAAATGTTTTATCAAATTATGGAATAATAAGATAATATGATGATATGTTGTATGTGTAAGTAATAAGAAAAGATTGTTAAGTTTGTGTTTGACACATCAAACCTGCAAATTTAGCTTTGAAAGAGTCACAATGAGCGTTTTTCTGATCGCCTCTTCGCGAAGAGTGAAGAGCGAAGAGTGGGTGAGATAAATTACAAAATCGCTTATCGCGACTCTCATGTAGCAAAATTGGCAGATATTATGTGTCAAATACAAACTTTACAATCTTTTCTTGTTGTTTACACAATCAAAATATTTTCATAATATCTTATTATTCCATAACTTCTTAAAACATTTTATGAGTCAAAATGAATGGAAGGCACCCTGGCTGAGATGATTTACTAATGCCACGGATACACTTGTATGAGAATCTATGAGCATAAGCATTATTTGTGTAATAATTATGAGCACTTAGCATAAACTAGTAATCCTGACCAAGATTACCAATGGATTTTTTTTTTCAAAAACGATTTTTTTTAAGTCAATTTTTGAACCGCACGGCCGATTCCAAAGATCAAAATATAAAATGAAAGGTAATTAAAAATGCTTCTTAGGAGAAATATGTTGATAATACTCTACTTGTCTTTTTTGATTTATGTTAGCTATGTATCAATGGAGACGTATGGTAGTCTAGTCGCTAAGGAGTATTGAGTAAAAACACAAAACTTGATAACTGATAACATCGCTGATTTTTTTAAATTTTGTGTAAAAAAGAGAGAATATCTATTCGTATTACTATGTCCTAAGGATTTCCTATATACATGGAACTGTTATGCGAATAGCGTTGGTATCCACAACCTATTTCCACTTATCTCCAACTCTTCCTGGGTCTCTCCTTAAATGATACTGCAAAATAATTTGAATATCCAGCTAATTTGTCAAATCTTACTTAAGGCTCACACACATTTGTTTCGTTTGCGAAGCGTTGATGCAAATTTGATAGTTAGACAATAGATTGAGCTTTTATTTTGCAGGAACGTATTACAACCGGATCAAATGTGCGTGACACTTTATGCATTGTGCGCCGGCCTTCAACCGTTTGCACTAAGCGAAATGGAATCCTTTTAGATGAATTGGAACAGCATTTCGCTGCTGACCTTATATTTTATTCTAACTGCATAATACTCCAGATAGTGGTCATTTGAATTTCATAGACTTAACAACTAATCAATAATCCAAAAAGGCCAATAATTCGGTCAGCGTCGCATCCTGATTTATAAAAAAATGGATTGAGGCACACCAAATTTTATGCAATTCAACTGTTTATTCCTGTGGTAATGTTTCCTCAAAATGTTCAATGATTGGGATATTTTGTGGTTTTGTTCTTGATCTCTCAATGAAAATGTTCTATTCGGAATAAATTTGTAGATGGAAGCATCACAATAGTAAGCGGCTAAATACATAAAAAATTATTCTAATAAAACCACGTAGACAGGACCTTCACCCCTCCCCCCCCCCCGTAGACAAACGTAGACATTTTTGGAACCCCTCCCTCCCCCCCAACCGTCTACGTAGTTTATGGACAGCCCCTTATCATTACACTGAAAATAAAATTTCGTTTATACAACGATATCGCTCGTTTATTCGATGTTTTCTGCAACGCAATGGATTTGTACATTGTATGAAGCTAGTTTCGTCAAAACTGCCACTACACCCAACCAGCGTGGCCACAAGTGTTGATTGTGGAAACTGAAAAATGTAGAGTGTGTTGGTGAGGATGGGTAAAAATAACTTCTTCATTGGAAGGAATAAACATGACAAAAAAATAAGAATAGGCATCAGACTGGATTCGAATCATGAACCTTGCGATCGTCAGATCTGTGTTTTATCCATTGCTCTTCTTGTGCTACGAGAAAAGGTAAAGCTAAAGGCGAATAAGAAGCACTCATGGAACGGTAATTCGATTTCGTTTGCTTTTTCTGCAGCTTCAATTTTATTTTTTTCTCTCACATAAAACCACCGGGACCAGTAATTTGATTTTTTGTGGTAGCTTGCATGTATTGGTCAAACCGACAATATTAAAAAAAAATAGTATACCATCTTCAACACACAATCAGCACTTTAGGAGACAATAAGCGCAGTTGTTGGTTTGATTGTACGAATATGAATTTGTATATTATACGAATAAGGCGTAATATTGACATTGCGCCAGATGACAGGAAAAACCAATGTTTCGTACCATTTATGAAAGATGTGTTTTATGTACGATATTCATTTTTACGAAACGGTTTTTAGTGTAATAACAAAAATACATTTTCAGTGCATCTATCCAGCTTTCATCCAGTAGTGTGTGCTGAGTAGTTGCTGTGTTGAAAATTGGAAGCACGGGTTTCACCTCCACCAGGAATCGAAATTTACGTAAGAACTTTATTTCTCCAAATTTTCAATTATTCACTTACAAGACTGATCAAATTTTATACTTCGACAGAACTACTCATGCAGCCATTCCATAGCAAAACGATATAGTGGTTATAAGAATTTCGTAAAAAATTGTAGTTTTGTTCCTGAACGCAAAATTTTAAACCTGTATGTTTTGTCTTAAGGTTGACCATTTCCATGTTAGGGTGGTCCAAAAAATGATTTCTTTTTTTCAAAAATGACTTTTTTTCAAATTTTGATCCACTGAGCCAATTGCAAAGATCAACATATCAAATAAAAGGTACCTAAAAAAATTTTTAAGAAAAAATAAGGTATTTATACAATTGGGATTAAGTAATAAAATCAGTGGTTGTATTTGTTTTCTTTATGCACGCAGAGAAATGGCTTTTAATTTCAAAAATAAATCATATTGAATTTAACAAAAAATATTGTAGACTCAAGGCCTATGCAGATTTTTTCTTTGATTCAAAAGTAAATTTGATTAGATTCTAAAAACCTGTTTGTTGTTTTTAGAATCAACTCTGCATGTGACTGTGAGTAAATTCAACAATATTTTTCTTTGATTCTATCATGACGTTTCTTGAATCAAAATAAATATATTTTGTTCCAATCACGCGTTTCTTTTTGCTACAAAAACTATGCTTTTTGTTTCATAGAAAATATTTTGTTGATTCTAAAAAAATATCATTTGATGTAAATAACCTGATATTTGATTTATTTTCCATATTAATTGTTTTGAATTTTTGATTAAATAAAATAATTAAAATAACTTTTTTGGATGTCAAACAATATTTATTTTACTTACAAAACTACAGTATCTAAATAACAAATATTTCGTTTACGTTGTGTAATGATGATGTCAAGATGTGAACTTTGCATCGATTCGCTGAAAAAAATACATTTATTTATAGGGCAGAAATGCATTAAATTAGAATTTTCCTACCTATAAAGCACCAACTACTTCTTCGTTCAAATACAATAATTTAAATTATTTAAATTATTTCAAATCTTCTTCTTCTTTCCTTTATTTAACGTCGGTCTCTGTTCCGCAATCTAGTGCCAATCACCGACGGACATCGTTTGCCATCCATTGACGGCAATCGAATGTGCAGGAAGGCAGCTTCCACACCTGCGTAGGATATCGCACCCATTCAACACACATGGGCCGGGACCAACGGCTTTACTTCCCTTCCTAAGGAAGACGTGACCAGAGATTTGTATGCCTCAGAAAAATCCCACCGACCTCAACTGGGATTGAACCCAGACCCATTGGGGCGAGAGAGCAGTCACGCTTACCACTACACTACCGGCGCTGGCATTTCAAATCTTCTGCATCGATAATTTCTACCTCCAGCTCTTCAATCAATTCTTCCTTTGAGGAATCATTTTTTTTTCTGTTTGAGTCATGTAATAAAATGGCAATCCACAAAAAATAAGGTCTTACTCTAGAAAAAAAATATTAAAAAGCAAGGTATTTGTTTCTAATAACGACTTTGTAGAATGAACGCTGCTGTACATTAGAAACAAAGATTTTTTTTATTAAAAAAAAAAAAACATGAGTTTAAATTAAAAATTCAATGTATTTGATTCTAATACGCGTTGTTTTTCTGCGTGTAGTTTTTCACAATATGTGCTAATATTTTTAATAAAAATTTAGGCTTTTTACACAACATTTCAAAAAATGTGCGGTGTGCTTTTATTTTCGTTTTTGAGTTATAGGGGAAATTGATGTGATGTCGGCCTAAATGCCGCTTATTTGGGCCCATACATAAATTCAGTAATCGACTAAACTTTCAATAGCGACCAAAAATTTCCATTCGAACCGTCCCAATGTTCATCTACATAAAATTGATAAATAGCAGATTTTTAGCGATGGTCTCAATCTTAGATGCATAGGCCAACATTAGAGCCATTTCCCCTATTTTTTAGGTTTTCAAGTTTTGGGTTTCGCTCAATACTCCTCTGTGATAAAACTACCATGCGTCGTTAGCATGTTAAAGTTGTTGTAAATCAATGGAGACGCATAGAGTCTTGTTTTCAAGAAAAAATATAAAAAAAAAACATATTGCTCCCAGTGTCCACAAACCATAAAAATCATTAAAAAAAAAACAAATACAATCAATGTTTTTAAATCCCAGTTTTTAAGTACTATTATACTTGTTCGTCGATGGTTTGTCGCGAGAGACTTCCATGAGAACACTCTGGAATGTCGGCAGGAGAATGCGAAACGCGTCTACACCGATTAACGAAGACAAGGAGTACTCGGACAGTTGGATATTCAGCTTCGCGCGGAAAGTTTGCCCGGATTCGGTGTCGGTTCAAACCAACGTTCGTGATCGTCCGTCGGGTAATAACGAAATAGATTCCCCGTTTTCGATGGTGGAATTCTCACTTGCTCTCCTTTCATGTAACAATTCAGCTCCAGGAATGGATAGAATCAAGTTCAACTTGCTTAAAAATCTCCCAGATGTCGCGAAGAGACGCTTGTTGAACTTATTCAATCAATTTCTGGAGCACAACATTGTTCCGGATGACTGGAGGCAAGTGAGAGTTATCGCCATTCGAAAACTTGGTAAACCCGCGTCGGATTATAACTCGTACCGTCCCATCGCGATGCTGTCCTGTATACGGAAATTGTTGGAGAAAATGATTCTTTTTCGTCTAGACAAATGGGTCGAGTCGAATGGTTTACTTTCAGATACGCAATTTGGATTTCGGAGAGGCAAAGGAACGAGCGACTGTCTTGCGTTGCTTTCAACTGAAATTCAACTGGCCTATGCGCAAAAACAGCAAATGGGTTCAGTTTTCTTGGACATTAAGGGGGCTTTTGATTCTGTTTGTATCAATGTCCTTTCGGATAAACTCCACGATAGTGGGCTTTCACCAATTATGAACAACTATTTGAGCAACTTGTTGTCTGAGAAATATATGAGCTTTTCTCATGGAAACTCGACAACTTCACGAATTAGTTACATGGGTCTCCCCCAGGGCTCATGTTTAAGCCCCCTTCTTTATAATTTTTATGTAAAAGACATTGATGGTTGTCTTGATGAAAATTGTTCGCTAAGGCAGCTTGCAGATGACGGGGTTGTGTCCGTTATAGGGCCAAGTGCACCGGACCTGCAAGGACCATTGCAAGATACCTTAGACAATTTGTCTACTTGGGCTATGAAGCTGGGTATCGAATTCTCTGCGGAGAAAACTGAGTTGGTTGTTTTTTTCTAGGATCATCATCATGCACAGTTACAGCTTCAACTAAAGGGTAGAACAATCACTCAAAGTATATCTTTCAAGTATTTAGGTGTCTGGTTCGATTCCAAAAGCACATGGGGAAAACATATTGCGTATGTGAAACAAAAATGCCAACAAAGAATCAATTTTCTTCGTACAATTACTGGAACTTGGTGGGGAGCACACCCGGAAGATCAGGTTGTATCGAACAACCATCTTGTCGGTTCTAGAGTACGGTAGCTTCTGTTTTCAATCCGCGGCGAAAACACATATCCTGAAGCTGCAACGGGTTCAATACCGTTGCCTCCGAATCGCGCTTGGCTGTATGCACTCGACGCATACGATGAGCCTCGAAGTACTTGCGGGTGTTCTCCCACTGACAGATCGTTTCGCGGAACTGTCCTTCCGGTTTCTTATCCGTTGTGAAGTAATGAACCCATTGGTAATAGAAAATTTTGAGAAGCTGCTCGACAGAAATCCTCAAACAAGATTCATGAGTCTCTATTACGAGTACATGACGCTGGAGATAGGCCCTTCTTCATTCAATTCCTCTCGTGTTTGCCTCCAAGACTTTTATAGTTCCTCTGTAAATTTGATCTGACCATGTTGCAAGAAATCCGTGGAATACCAGATCACCATCGGTCGATGGTTGTTCCCTTAATTTTTGCAAACAAGTACCACCATGTTAGTAACAATAAGAGTTTTTTAACAGATGGGTCAACTATAAACGCTTCCACTGGATTTGGAGTATTCAACGAATTTCATAGCGCCTCATATCAACTGCAAAAACCCTGTTCCGTATACGTTGCGGAACTAGCAGCCATATTTTACGCAGTAGAGCAAATTGCCTCACTACCATCTGATCACTATTTTATTTTTACAGATAGCCTTAGCTCGTTGGAGGCTATTCGATCAATGAGGCCGATGAAGCACTCCTCGTATTTCCTGACCGAAATCCGAGCTAAATTGAGTACTTTATCTAACTGCTCCTATACCATCACCTTAGTTTGGGTCCCATCTCATTGCTCAATTCCGGGCAATGAGAAAGCGGACTCGCTAGCTAAGGTGGGCGCTATGGAAGGCGATATTTTTGACCGACAAATCGCCTTTGCGGAATTTTTCTCAATTACCCGTCAGCACGTCCTCACCAACTGGCAACAAAAATGGAATGAGAGTGATCTGGGAAGATGGTTACATTCTATTCTCCCACAGGTATCGAAAAAGCCATGGTTCAAAGGATTGGACATGAGCCGTGACTTTATACGTGTCATATCAAGGCTCATGTCCAATACTACTCGTTAGACTCGCATTTCTTCCGAATCGGGCTCGCAGGCAGCAATTTGTGCGCTTGTGGTAGTGGCTATCACGATATCGACCACGTACTTTGGTCATGTACCCTCCATTGTGTTGCTAGATCCGAGTTATCCGCATCCCTCAGGGCCCGAGGAAAACAACCCATGCGGCCTGTTAGAGACATCTTGGCGAGCCGAGATCTCGACTATTGCAATTTAATATATGTGTTTTTAAAACGGATAGATCTGAGGATTTAGTAGTTAGTGTCATCTTGTGTTCCCCCAAGTTGTTAGCTGCCCATCGGTGTACCCCCATGTTTGTCTTTTTCATCAGTTGGTAGCTTAGTTCGAGATCAAGAGCACATTGCTCTCCAAACCTTGTGTTCTCAATCCCTACCCTGCCATCCATTTGTTACAATTTGTTACCCCTTACCTCGAGATAGCCGCGAGTAATCGGCCCCCGCTTTACTAACGTTAGTCTTAAGAAATTTTGTAACCTAAACAATGAATATCGGCTCCGCAAAGCTACGGCAAATGAGCCTGGAAAAATAGACACATTAAAAAAAAAAGTACTATTATACTTGTCCTAAAAATATTTTCAGTTACCTTTCATTTTATATTTTTATCTTTAAAATGGGCCAGAGGTTCAAGAGTTATGAATTAAAAAAAAAAAGAAAAAAAAAGGTTTTTCGGATCACCCTAACATGGAGATGGTCACCCTAATGATAAAATAAATCATAACATCTCTAAACACGCCTAAACGGAAGTAAAGCCGTTGGTCCACGGTTCATGACTTGAAGGGTCGATAGGTAAGGTCCAGGTGTGGGAGCTGCCTCCCTGGCGTCGGTAGCATTGGTGCTCAGCACGGAAAACAAGATCGACAGAAAATAAATCAAGGAAAAAAAATCATGAGTTTAATCTCATGCCCCTCCACATTCAATATTCGTTAGCTGTATTTTTTAAATTGGCTGGAACCCATCACTGTAATTCAGCGTACCGTGAGTAAAGCTAAGTTAGAGTTAAGTTAAAGTTAAGTTAAAGTTAAGTTAAAGTTAAGTTAAAGTTAAGTTAAAGTTAAGTTAAAGTTAAGTTAAAGTTAAGTTAAAGTTAAGTTAAAGTTAAGTTAAAGTTAAGTTAAAGTTAAGTTAAAGTTAAGTTAAAGTTAAGTTAAAGTTAAGTTAAAGTTAAGTTAAAGTTAAGTTAAAGTTAAGTTAAAGTTAAGTTAAAGTTAAGTTAAAGTTAAGTTAAAGTTAAGTTAAAGTTTAGTTAAAGTTAAGTTAAAGTTAAGTTAAAGTTAAGTTAAAGTTAAGTTAAAGTTTAGTTAAAGTTAAGTTAAAGTTAAGTTAAAGTTAAGTTAAAGTTAAGTTAAAGTTAAGTTAAAGTTAAGTTAAAGTTAAGTTAAAGTTAAGTTAAAGTTAAGTTAAAGTTAAGTTAAAGTTAAGTTAAAGTTAAGTTAAAGTTAAGTTAAAGTTAAGTTAAAGTTAAGTTAAAGTTAAGTTAAAGTTAAGTTAAAGTTAAGTTAAAGTTAAGTTAAAGTTAAGTTAAAGTTAAGTTAAAGTTAAGTTAAAGTTAAGTTAAAGTTAAGTTAAAGTTAAGTTAAAGTTAAGTTAAAGTTAAGTTAAAGTTAAGTTAAAGTTAAGTTAAAGTTAAGTTAAAGTAAAGTTAAAGTTAAGTTAAAGTTAAGTTAAAGTTAAGTTAAAGTTAAGTTAAAGTTTAGTTAAAGTTAAGTTAAAGTTAAGTTAAAGTTAAGTTAAAGTTAAGTTAAAGTTAAGTTAAAGTTAAGTTAAAGTTAAGTTAAAGTTAAGTTAAAGTTAAGTTAAAGTTAAGTTAAAGTTAAGTTAAAGTTAAGTTAAAGTTAAGTTAAAGTTAAGTTAAAGTTAAGTTAAAGTTAAGTTAAAGTTAAGTTAAAGTTAAGTTAAAGTTAAGTTAAAGTTAAGTTAAAGTTAAGTTAAAGTTAAGTTAAAGTTTAGTTAAAGTTAAGTTAAAGTTCAGTTAAAGTTAAGTTAAAGTTAAGTTAAAGTTTAGTTAAAGTTAAGTTAAAGTTAAGTTAAAGTTAAGTTAAAGTTAAGTTAAAGTTAAGTTAAAGTTAAGTTAAAGTTAAGTTAAAGTTAAGTTAAAGTTAAGTTAAAGTTAAGTTAAAGTTAAGTTAAAGTTAAGTTAAAGTTAAGTTAAAGTTTAGTTAAAGTTAAGTTAAAGTTAAGTTAAAGTTAAGTTAAAGTTAAGTTAAAGTTTAGTTAAAGTTAAGTTAAAGTTAAGTTAAAGTTAAGTTAAAGTTAAGTTAAAGTTTAGTTAAAGTTAAGTTAAAGTTAAGTTAAAGTTAAGTTAAAGTTAAGTTAAAGTTAAGTTAAAGTTAAGTTAAAGTTAAGTTAAAGTTAAGTTAAAGTTAAGTTAAAGTTAAGTTAAAGTTTAGTTAAAGTTAAGTTAAAGTTAAGTTAAAGTTAAGTTAAAGTTAAGTTAAAGTTAAGTTAAAGTTTAGTTAAAGTTAAGTTAAAGTTAAGTTAAAGTTAAGTTAAAGTTAAGTTAAAGTTAAGTTAAAGTTAAGTTAAAGTTAAGTTAAAGTTAAGTTAAAGTTAAGTTAAAGTTAAGTTAAAGTTAAGTTAAAGTTAAGTTAAAGTTAAGTTAAAGCTCCATCTGAGATAACCGAGCAGACCACTATGGGAAATTTCCATACAAACAAGCGGACAAAAATTTTTCTTCATTTTTGCTTCAATGTAAGATGTTGAATGGTTGTAATTATTAACTAAGGGACGAGGAACACATTTTGATGATTCACGAACAAGTGTTGATAAGGGCTTAGTTTTTAATTGATCTTTATTGATCATATTTTCAAGTCTTTCTCTGCAACATTTACTTACGGACAACATATTGTGAATTTTACAACATAGCTTCCATTTAAAAGAATGGTTATATTCGTTCTTCTTAGTTTATTTCAGGAAAGTTAACAGAATGAGTGAAAACTGGGGGGATTAAATTAACTTTTACGGGTACGACTCTGGCGTAGTGGTTAACATCCGTACCTCTCACGCCAAAGTTACGAGTTCAAATCTCACTCAGACAAGTCGCGAATGACCCAAGAGTGTTTAAGTGACTATAATAAAAAAAATGGGAGAAACGGTATAAATTTTATTTCAATTTTTTTTTTTTTTGTTTTCTCGATATTGCACATTTTTATTATTCGACACTCTATCATCCCTAGCAAAATCTTCTTCAACTTCGTCGACAGCTTCCATAAGTTCTTCCAATGCATTGCATTTATCATCACCGACTGTTGAGCAGGTTTCAGAATCTTCGAATATCAAGAAACTTTTGACAATATCGGGATAGCTCAACGCTTTTTTGATTGACTTCTTTTCTCCATCCAAATGGTAGTAATGAATGGATCTGATTCATTCATTTCCCGAATGAAGACATCATGTAAATTTTCGACTCTGGATCGTTTTCTAGCATGGTGAGTTCGATATTTTTTCAGCTGTTTATGCTGACTTTCTGCTGCTTCTTCTGCTAATATTCCAAGAGGAGCTGGCGAATGAATTGTTATTTCTCCAGCATGAGCAAGTACTTTATGTACGGTTGCAGGAATTTTATACCAATCATATAAAGAAAGATAAAGTCGGTATTTGTCTTTGCAATAGGCATCATTTTTTTCTGGATTAATTGGCTCCTGACTGTTGATAGTAATTAATTCACAATTAATTCTTCGTTAATATTTAAAACGCTGTTTAAAAGATGAGGATTTGCGAATCCTCGTCGACAAACGTTACCTATAGTGCTCGTACCTGCTCCTCCCGATCTGGGTTGATCAACTTAAACCACATAATTTTGTTCGGATTATTCGCCACACATAACCGTATTGGAGAAAGTGTTGATGAGAATACATTAGAATCATCTTGACATTCGTCTGGCAGTGTTTGATGATACTGGGAATAACCGGATGAACCATCCATGCCCCAACTACTCAATAGAATCAATTCTGCATATTCAAGGTTATTTGATGTCATAAACTCGTCGAGTTCCCTCTCAATAACTTTGATGATTCGTTGGACTGTATGCTCCAACAGAGCCTGTAGTTTCACCTTTATTTTGGACGCGGTTTACTCAATGGATTGAGTTGGAGGGGTACATACTTTTTTTAAAAGTCCCGATAACGTTGTATGGTGGAAATCTTGATGGTGCCTCTCGATGTATTACTTCGTATTGACTTTTGCTTAAGCCAGCTTCAATGAACATACTAAATGCTTCTTCAGGTGACATCATTTCACGTTCATCTGTTAACTGCGCGTATATTTTCTTTTAATGTTTTTGGTTTTTAATAAGGTGTCCAATGACTTTAACCAGATTAAAGTCCCGTCCATTATAGGCAGTCCGTCGCGCAATAAATAAGGCCTTCTCGATGCTGTCCACCTTTGGATTTACTTCCTCGTTGTTGACGAGACGACGCTTGCTTCTTTCACTCAGCTCATCAAACTGCTTTGAATGTCTCCCTCGTTTTGATGTTGAAGGAACGTTCTGCTCCTCTTCGATGAATTCCTTGATGGCAAAACTAGATTTGAGCCAACTCCGATGATCTGAATCAAATCTCTGTTTTTTTTTCGTTGAGATTGACTCCACTTCTCCTTGCCATATGCTTTATTCTACCTTTGATAAAAGCCACAAATAACAGGTATAAATATAAATGATCATATAAGCATCATCACAATACATTCTTAAAACGTCATGTTGTTTTGCTTTTTATATCAAAAATTAAATGCAGTATGTTGTTCAACAACATTTTTCAATATAACAGTTTCATCGTGAAAATTTAAAATAGGGTAAATGTTGGCTTCGGCTAGTGTTGGAAAAGTTTGCGATATTCCACGAAGTTCACCAAGGGAAAAGTTTGCGATTCATAGTGAGTTTTCGCGAACTTTTTCATCACTGGCTTCGGCATCTACGACTATTCTCGGCAACCAATTTTCAAGCGGTAATTGCACAGCAGAACATCTTGTTAGATGTATTCAAACGATTCCTTGGTTAATCAGCTACAAACTGATTTTGATGTCTGATCAAATTTGTCATGCCAGATTTTTACATAATGCAGCTGATTTAGAGGTGCCGATAATAGGACAACCGGTTAACACGTATATCAAATGGAAAGGCTGCCGAAGAAAAAGAAGCTGCAAATAATTGTCACACTCACCTGGAAAGTTTCGAGCGTTGTAAAAACGATTATAGACAATTTTGGACAATTAGGTCGATTTGAATACATAAATCTGCAGGCAGCAAAAGAATGTAAACAAACAAGGTTTTCAGTTGTGTGCATGAGAACGAGACAATGTAAAAAGAAGCATGCACGTTGCTTAGACTGACGAGAATATGTAACGCGAAAATAATGTTATTACACGAAAATCAGCTAATCTAATCAAATGTTTGAAAACACTCTGTTTCTAAATGGCGCAAGTTTGCGCAAGTTTTTTTTTCTGAACTCCTTAAAATACACATAAAACTCGATCATGGAGCATAAAATTACCTGGGAATGTTTGGGAATAAAAAATGGCTGACCAACAAAAAATTTATTTTGATGTGTTTCTTGTTATTTTCATCATTTTTTTTTAATTTTTATTATATTTTAATATTATTCCATCATACTATATTGCATTCTCATTGAAAACTATTTCATACGCTTTCTAATGGTATGAAAAAACATATGAATAACTATTAAATGTATTATAAAACGATATTTTAATGTGGGCTTGTTTTAAAGCAAAACGTGTATGATTTCAGCATTTTTTCAAATTTCAAGTTGAGTATCTCTGAAACTAAAAATCGTAGACACCTAAAATTTTGGGAACTTCTTAGTCAAAGTGTTTATTATTGATGGAGTGTTCCAGAATCTGAGTACGAAAAAGTAAATTTTCTTTCAAAGTGTTTTTTATGTTACTTCATACGCGAAGTTAACGATTTTCAGAGTTGGTTGGAAATGCTAACATGAAGCTTTAGTGTGATGATTTATTAGCTAGAGAATGATCTTTGTCTATCTTTACCTACTTTTCCCTACTTCATAAAACGTAAAATGTTGCTTGGGTAGTGCAAATTTCTGCTCAATATGATACAATATGCTCATGAATAGGGTTTAAGAAAAATATTCGAGGTGTGTGACTTAATTTGTTATAATAAATATCCTGGATGCTTTTTTAAACCAAAATTATTATTTATTTATTTATTTACTTGCTTCAACCTGTTCGATGAGGTGTTATTTTAATGAGAGATACGATAGGGAAAAGCATAGATTTTGCATCAGGCTCACTCAAAGTGGTGAAAAAACCCCGTATATTTTCCATTACATGTACATTTTTTTCCTCTGTTCGGTACCTAACACAACTGCGACCAGTAATTTGATCTATTGTAATATATCCTGTGTCCTTAGTTTAGTGCATGTCGTATTACTCCATCACTATTGAGAAATGATGAAGTATTCGATTTTTTTTACAGTTGCCACTCTTGCATTTATCGCATGGATCCGATTCTAACTGAAAGGTTCCGCTATTTATACCCTTCGGAGTGTTGACACACCCTCCAAAGGTGCGCCCCTTTGTCAGTCAAAATTGGAATCCTTAGCAACAAATTTAAGGAATGACACCGATAATGACCATCCATCAGAACCCTAGTCTTAACCACTTCAAACTAGGGAACAACAAATAGAAGATTAGGAATCAAATAGATGAAGACTAACTAACTCATTTTTTTCTTGTTTCAAGATCATCCTCGGTGGAAAAAGCCGAGTCTTGTCACTATCAACAAGGCATAAAAAGTAACAAGGAGTAACAAGGACTAAGATTTGTTCCTTGGATTACTGAAAAATCCTGTTCCCCTAGTTTGAATTAGTCAGGATAGAAATCGGTGCTAGATCTTACATCCCGTAACGTACGAAAAGGTGATCTACTCACGTTACGGGGCATGTACATAATACTAATAAAAACATATTGCACACTCAATGCTTAATGCAAGCAAAAAGAATCAAATCAGTAAAAAGAATGTTCATCCTGTAGCTGGCGTCTGCATATCCCAAAACGGAAGTCGCTCGCAGTACAGGGGCAGTCTGTAACTGACACAACTTCTTACAATCGCTGTTGGAATATTGATGCAGATATGTCAAAAAAGTTCCTATTCCAGTGCTTTCATTGCTGACGTGTCCTAAGACGGCATTGCAGATTGTCAGCTGAAGAATCGAAATCAAATTGTCCAAAGACCTCGTTGAACCGAGTAGACTTTGATCGGGCCATTATGTCTGTTGATTTGTTTTTGTTCATAAAATGTTGCTAAATTTCATTCCCCATAGCAAATGAAAAGCAATCGAGTATCCACAAATTCACATACTTACGTTCAAATTAATAAAAAACACATCAAACGGATATTAATTCCCATAAAGGTACCAGACTTGGAACAGAAAAACTCCCCCACACAACTCCCCAATTAGCACCTTCCTAAAGCTCCACTACAGAAACTGCTGGATTTGCATACTAGTATCTAGTCGCAATGAATCGTGCGTAGATTACAGTGAACAGATTTGCCGGTCGCCACAGTCGCTGTTTTTTCGTCTCCTACGCCCATTTCCATTCGGCATAAATTTAATTGCATTACTGCACTTACACCCACTGTACAGTGGCTTTGCGGTTTGAGAGTTATTAATAATGAATTTATTGGACATTACGTAATTAGAAATTATTATCGTATACTCTACAGTCTGTGTTGGTCTGCACCGGTCGCAGGTCTGTTGTTTTTGTGCGTCTACCGTGCTGGTGAGCAATACATACAAACAGCTACCGACAGACAAACGGAAGATACAAACCATCCTGGAATGGTACTTCTGCGACATCCTCGCTGTCGTTCAACCGCCCCGCCGCCAACGTACCGCGACCGCCTGGCTAATGGTTTGATGAGTGCTATAAGGGCATTCGGAATCGGCTTCCGGGCGTACGATATTGTTCCCGCAGAGGGAAATCAACAGAACGATACGATGGCAGCAGTCACACCAGGCACAGATATATAGATGAAAACGAAAGGCAGGGCGGCGGCATTCGGAACCCAGAAGGGAGAAAATGTACATTTCAGCATATTTTCGTACAACGCACTTCCACTGTCTGCGTAGGCCGGTTCCGGGTGGTAATGTGTGAAGTTATCAAACCTATTCACCACTGCGGAAGGGTTCTATGTTGAGGGAGGAGTACGTTTTATGCAAATGCATACGTCGGCATAATTCACTGTTTCGTCGATGGAAACGTATTAAAACGATGCACGGTGTCATCCCGATGGAGCCAAATTGCAGAAATAATTCATTGTGAGTTACGTGCTAAATTGATTTTGTCTTACTTTGGCTTTTCATTTTTTCCATTAATTACATTTCCTTTCTCGTGACTGCATATTTCGTGGAAATAAATCAATCCGCCCTGTGCGATAAACTTTACCCATTAAATTCGGGACGGCCAATTCCACGTTCCGTCAAAACTCCATCATTTTAAGCACCAATTAAGATCCCGCAACAATGTATTGCGCGTGATGAGCACACTTGCCGACAGAGACAACTTTCTTGCCAAGATGGTTCAGCCCTTTGGCAGGGAAAAAGCTTGAATCTGCGCCTGGCATTGGCGTTGTTAGGAGATTGCTAAGTTCAAACATGCGAGCATCAATGATCCTCACTACGTCTTCGTTCATCGGTCGCGCCCAAGGCAATGTTGAAGCGACTCCGATGGGGGGCCGCCATTTCGCTCGGGATGCCAAAACGAAACTCCCTGCGCCGTATAAATCATTTAATTGTAACCAATTAATAGCATTAAAACGATGTTCCTCTTCCACCCACGTAGCTGCAGCCAGTCAGTCAGTTCAATTGGAAAGCTCATCGAAAAGTTTTGCACTGCTCACTGAGCGTCGTAGTGCTACCGCGCTCCAATAGCACCATTTCGTGGCGGTGGCGTGGCCGTTCTTCTGGTTTGATGATGTTTGCAACTCTCTTGACTGTTGAGGGGCGCGCACAACTTGGAGTCTAAGTGGCTTCACAATATAACACTTTTCTCCATAGCTATATAGCTCGATCTCTCTTTCTCTAGACTAACCGCCAAGATGGTGCTTGTGGGAATGATCCACTCCTTTTTGTGATGACTGTGAATAGTACCCGTCAAGTGGCAAAACTTCATCCAGGATGTTCTGCGATGCAGTGTTGGAAATTTTTATTGAAAATTATAATTTCAGATGATGTGTCCGCAATTGTTTTCTACAAACGATTTTTAAATTTCAGTACAAATTCATCACAAGAAGAATTTAAAACACAACATTTGAAAACACTGCCATTTCATATAGAAATTACAGTCTGCCAGCATCATAAATCTGAAACGAAGTGGAAACAGGCAAACCGACGTCAATAAGCGTTTTGGCAAACATCAATACAGGCCGGAGTGTACCAACTGAGTAGCAACTCAGCGAGGGCGTGGAACAATTTCAGCAGCGAAGGTGGCTTCGGCAGAAAGGTTGCATGCTTTTGGGGGTGCGCTTCACTGAACCACATTTATTGATCGGCTTTGATGTAATTTTATGGCGGCGGCAACAGTAAACTCTATAGAAAGCGAAAGTGGTTTCAACAGTGTAGGCTTATTTCAGTTGGTTTGCAATAGCCCAGTTTTAGTCACAATACAAGACAAAATAAAAATATTTTTCCTTTTGAACAAGGTCCAGCAATTTATCAGCGGTTTATAGAGCGGTTCAAAGCCAAATGACGAATCGCTCTGACACGATCTTCTTCGATTTGCATGACACTTTTTTATATTTGTTTGATGTGGACAATTTTTCACATTTGTGCTAAAATTCAAACAAAACATCTAAATGGTGCAATAAGCAATTTAAATGTAAACAAGAAGATGATACGTCGATTGCTCACGAATTAAAAAACGCTCACGCAAACTAAGTACATTATCTGTTAGAGCAAACTTCATTTACCAGATGCATCTATTGGTTTGCTTGAATGAATCTTAATCCTTGACAAATCAACATTTAAAGGCATTCCCAAGTAACAAATCTAGAGCTGCTCGGCTACATTCAAAATTTATTTATTGCAGCTGCAAATCTATCAAATTCATTTGATTTTTGGAGCAATATTTTTTGTTTACTTGCATTATTTTGGAGGCGCATTTATTTAACGCTCATATTATTCCAATATACACGATAAATTGATAAAATGATATACACGAATAATTGATTGCATGGTGATCTTGACACCAACACTCAAACTTATTTTTACAGCTAAACATTATCATATGGAAAAAAAAAGTTTCAGCAGAACAGAACAACAACAAACTAATTTATGGCGGTTGCATTGAAGCAATAAAAATTAAATTGGATTTATAACTGATTTTCACCAAATAGTAATAAAACTACTTGAATACAATATTACTCTTAAAGAGGCTATGAGGACCTTTTGTAGATTATAGGGCTTTCTTACAAAAGGTTTTAAGACAGCTTTATTGTGATTCTAAAACATACCTTATAAATCTTATCAAGAGTGGTCCGCTAAGCTGTCATTGACGCACGACAAGGTAATTTAAAAATGGTCATCGTGGAAAAAATCTCGTCAAACAACAATTTATTGTCGCACGACAAGATAACCACGACAAAATCAAGAATCCATCCAGTCGCGACTATCTATTCTAGTCATATGTCACTCATACTGTTCCCTGAGACAAAGTACTATAGGTCATTTAAAAAGGAGCATCACGACAAGAAACCATCCATTCTAAAACGGAGGTCGGATTTAAAAAAAAAGGCCGGAAATAATGTCAATTTCCTTGAACATTGGTATTTACGGAATCGGTATTTCAAGATGGCGGCTAACGATTTCAGAAAAAGTGGGAAATACTGCCAAATACCATTCAATATGGATATTTCTAGAATCGGGCTGACCTTTAAAAACCGAAAAATTGATGCCCAGCGCCATCTTGAAATCCAAGATGGCGGCAGCCGATTTAAAAAAAAGTGGGAAAAAAGGATGATGTCTAAAATCGGTAAATCGGTTTCTGACGCCATTTTGAAATCCAAGATGGCGGCTTCTGGTTTCAGAAAAAGTGGGAAATACTGCCAAATACCCTTCAATATGTACATTTTCGAAATCGAGATGACGTCTAGCGAACAAAAATCGATGCCCAGCGGCATCTTGAAATCAAAGATGGCGGCTTCCGATATCAGAAAAAGTGAAAAAAAAACTACCAAATACCCTTCAATATGGGTATTTCAGGAATAAGGATGACGTCTAAAATCCATAAATCGATAAATAAATTTCAGAAAAGTGGAAAATACAGCAAATACCCTTCAATATGTATGTTTTCGGAATCGAGATGACGTCTAGAGACTGAAAATCGATGTCCAGCTTCATCTTTAAATTAAAGATGGTGGCTGCCGATTTCAGAAAAAGTGGGAAATACAGCAAATACCCTTTTATATGTATGTTTTCGGAATCGAGATGACGTCTAGAGACCGAAAATCGATGTCCGACGCCAGTTTTTAATCCAACTTGGTGGCTCTCAGATTCTGAAAAATAAAAATAAAGGTATCTACGGAACGGGTTCGACGTGTACATCCCAAAAATATATGTGTGCCACTATTTTGTAATCCAATATGGCGGCCCTCAGATTCAGAAAAACTATCAAATTTGGGTATTTTCGGAACAAGTACTACGCGTACATCCCGAAAATCGAGGTCTGACGCCATTTTTGAATCCAAGATGGTGGCTAGTGACTTCAGAAAAACTGTCAAATACCCTTGTTTATTAATTTATTTGATAAGGCTCAACCGAATTAACTTTACAGAGCCGAGGATTCTTGGTCACTATACAATACATCTTAAAACTATAGAAAGGTACAACACAATAAACACTTTATCTTCCGCTATCCAAAAAGCCTCTTCCATCAGAACTGGAGCCGCTTCCAGTGGTTTCATTGTATGGCAAATTGTTGTACGCCAACGAGGGTCAGAGCGCGTCCATTGCAGCAATGGACGCAAAACGTGGTCAGCACTCACACACTCATCACGAAACGGTTGCTTTCCAAAGTCGACGACGCATCGACCGAAAGAACTGCTGATGAAGAACAATGAGGAGGACCACACAATGGTTGCTGCCGAGAAAACAGACGATCGCGTAGCACACATCGAGAGTGGCCTGCTTTTGTCGACAGCCGAGTGAACACTTGTCAAATACCCTATAATATAGATATTTTTCAGAACTGGGTCGACGTGTACATCCCGAAAATTGATGTCTGAAGCCATTTTGGAATCCAAGAAGGCGGCCGTTGATTTCTGAAAAGCTGTCAAATTTTACAATATCTATATTTTCGGTTCAGGACGCGTGTATATGCCGAAAATCGATGTCCGACACCATTTTTGAAATCCAAGATAGCGGCTCTCAACATTAGCATTAGCATTAGCATTATTGACCGCCCACGGTTGCTACTCTGTTATTACCAGATCAGCTGCAATTACACAGAGAACCAACAGATGATGTTTGTGACTAACATTCATCCTCAATGTGTAAAAACTGAAGATCTTATATTTAGCAATACCAGCGCTGGCCGTGTCCGAATGCAGGTCCAATAGGGAATGGGAAGGAATGTGTTGACGTGATACTCGCTGTGAAGGAAACCGAGAAATCCTCTGCGTTTCCACGAGAAATCACTGGGATGTTGGATGTGGGGAAAGGTTTGCAGCAGCAGGGATCGTTTTTGGTAAACTAATGCTGATTGTAGTGATTTATAATAGGTACACAAACACAAAAACGCACGCATACACACGCACACAAAGGCACTCGTGAGTATAAACAGAATATAAATTGATACTTAATTGAACTTTGACTTTATTTTAACTAAACTTTAACATAACTTCAATTTAACTTTAACTTAACTTTAACTTAACTTTAACTTAATTTTCGCTTAACTTTAACTTCACTTTAACTAAACTTTGACTTAACTTAACTTCAACTTAACTTTAACTCTTTAACTTAACTTTAACTTAACTATAACTTAACTTCAACTTAACTTTAACTTAACTTTAACTTAACTTTAACTTAACTTTAACATAACTTTAACATAACTTTAACTTAACTTTAACTTAACTTTAACTAAACTTTAACTTAACATTAACTTAACTTTAACTTAACTTTAACTTAAATTTAACTTAACTTTAACTTAACTTTAACTTAGCTTTAATTTAACTTTAACTTAGCTTTAACTTAACTTTAACTTAACTTTAACTCAACTTTAACTCAATTTTAACTTAACTTTAACTTAACTTTAACTTAACTTTAACTTAACTTTAACTTAACTTTAACTTAACTTTAACTTAACTTTAACTTAACTTTAACTTAACTTTAACTTAACTTTAACTTAACTTTAACTTAACTTTAACTTAACTTTAACTTAACTTTAACTTAACTTTAACTTAACTTTAACTTAACTTTAACTTAACTTTAACTTAACTTTAACTTAACTTTAACTTAACTTTAACTTAACTATAACTTAACTTTAACTTAACTTTAACTTAACTTTAACTTAACTTTAACTTAACTTTAACTTAACTTTAACTTAACTTTAACTTAACTTTAACTTAACTTTAACTTAACTTTAACTTAACTTTAACTTAACTTTAACTTAACTTTAACTTAACTTTAACTTAACTTTAACTTAACTTTAACTTAACTTTAACTTAACTTTAACTTAACTTTAACTTAACTTTAACTTAACTTTAACTTAACTTTAACTTAACTTTAACTTAACTTTAACTTAACTTTAACTTAACTTTAACTTAACTTTAACTTAACTTTAACTTAACTTTAACTTAACTTTAACTTAACTTTAACTTAACTTTAACTTAACTTTAACTTAACTTTAACTTAACTTTAACTTAACTTTAACTTAACTTTAACTTAACTTTAACTTAACTTTAACTTAACTTTAACTTAACTTTAACTTAACTTTAACTTAACTTTAACTTCTGTAGGCTAGTTCATCTCTAAGCTGAAAAAGTCAATATTTATAATAAAATGCAAAATTCAATAATATAAATGAAATATTATAACATAATCCTAGAGCTCTTTCATCATCGAAGAGCTGAAAGCAAGCTTAAATAATTAAAATCCACACATCCCGCTTGAATGAAAACTGAAAAAAAGTGTATTATTATTATGTAAATCTAATGATGTCATGTATTCAAATATTCAACGATCTGAAAATAAACTTATCTTATTTAAAACAATGGATCTAACTTGAGTGAAGGCTCAGAAAAACTAATATTACGTTATAAATCCAACGATGTTCCGTCATCAACGAACTCAAAAGATGTTTCATCATTGAACAGCTGAAAATAATTTTTTAAATAATAATATTTCTTCAAGTGTTCGTCGAGTGGTTGCATACGCAGCAAAGCAATGCAAATAAAACGGCATCCCCGAAAGCTGTTTATAATTTGAGGTCGTTTTGGTTTGAACGTTCATACTCCCCCATCACGGTACGCTTCACCCGAGATCCATGGAACTCTCGAGGTCGCATCCGGAACACATACACATACACATCGGCCACAAAATGGCAGAGACAAGAGCTAAAAACCCCTACACGCCTCTCAAGGGGTGGCCCCAAACCTATGCTCGGGAGTGTACATAGCAAACTTATGACAATATTGTTTTATTCTCGATCTAGAGTGTTTCTACGTTCCAGACTCTTAGAAATATTTGCTAGTGCAAAATTCAGTAAATAGACAAGTAAATGGTCTCAATAATTTAATAAACAATAACTGCGGTTACTAACATGCTTAAGAAAAGCAAGTTATTGTGCAAGATTTAATCTGTTTCACTCCATTTCGCCCCATAAGGGGTGGCACTCTTGCCACGTATATGCCATTTGCAATAGACAGATTGGGCTTAAGGTTTTTCTCTAAGATGGCGGCTCTCAGAATCGGAAAAAATGCCAAATACCCTACAATGTGGGTATTTTCGGAACAAGTACTACAATGTTTTTTTTTTTCCTTTATTTAACGTCGGTCTCTGTTCCGCAATCTAGAGCCAATCACCGACGGACATCGATTGCCATCCATTGACGGCAATCGAATGTACAGGAAGGCAGTTTCCACACCTGCGTAGGATATCGCACCCATTCAAACACACATGGGCCGGGACCAACGGCTTTACTTCCCTTCCGAAGGAAGACGTGACCAGAGATTTTTATGCCTTAGAAAAATCCCACCGACCTCGACTGGGATTGAACCCAGACCCATTGGGGTGAGAAAGCAGTCACGCTTACCACTACACCACCGGCGCCGGCTAAGTACTACAATGTATGTCGCCATATTTTAATGCAAGATGGCGACCATTGATTTTTTGAGACGACACACAGAGGAGTAACTGGAACAAAAACCTGGCCAAAATTATATTCACTGGTTTTGAGCAATTTTCTGCTAATATATATTAAAATATTTAATAATAATAGGTTTTTAGACTTCTGTTAACTTTAAATTTTTTAAAGCATCTACTTAGCAGTGCATATCTGGCCTTTCATCATCCATACGAATAAAATAAGTAATGGGTTTTGAAAGTAGGATTTTTTTTATTCTTCTGCTTAATATAAGGATTATTTAACAAAAAAAAGTAAAGAAATTAGCCAAGAATCATTGCCCTGAAATAAAAAAATTATAAAAAATAACGAAAGTTTTAATAACATAACTTGCGATTTCTTACGTTCGATTAGTTAGAATCTTTGTATTGAATATTAAGTAGTTTGCGGTTACCGTGCACAGATTCTGCTTTATTTTCATTCGTTATCGCCAGCTATAGAGATTAGTGACGTTTAACGCACGCACACTAGCGGGAGCAACGCCGTGTAAAGTTGTTTATTATTTTCCTCTGGCTAACCTAAAAAATGTATGAAAGTAGATGGGTCAAAATGAGTTTGACATCGATTTGTTATGTATTTTCCTCGGATATTCACTAACATACTCTCACATATCGCACCAATACAACCGGACATGAAAATCTCTATGACGCTCTGCTAGTTTAGCTTGAACGAGCCTATTTGTATGTAAAATCGAATGGGTAAATGTGTGTGTGTGTGTATGAGAGAGTATTACAACCAAATGGCACTCGCTAATTTTCAAAATTTACAGTTTCTACATGAAAAGTGAAATACTTTATGGGGTAAACGGTCTGTGATAAACATTGAATTACAAGGCAAAGAAACCTTACTCTAACCTTAAATTATAAAAAATAAACATGGTTTTTCTAACGTTACACTCCTTTAAGCTAGTACATCAATTGAGGTACTAGATTTAAAAACTTAGCAACATTAGTAAATGATGGCCATGGGTATCAAACCGGGAGTAGTTTACTGAAGTGTAATTTTAATCTAGTACCACAATTGATGTAATAGATTAAAGAAGGACAGAAGTATTACTCGGTTAGTTTGTCATAGGTATCTGCAGAAAACCGTTGTGCTACGGAAGTTTTCTAGAAGTATGACCTTATAAAGGGATAAAATTTTGCCACGAAATGATGCAAAACATGCCATTTTCAAATGGCTCGCAATCGCCAATCCGGACGACTCCGGACGAGATTCTAATGCCAATGTGTTCATAATAACGTGAACTTTCATTTGTCCATAGATTATATGATCTGATCGCGCAAGATTCTACAACTTTTTCAAGTCTGAAACAGCACAAAAAAGCATATAAAATACATTTTTTTCATATTGTTGAAAAAATAAGACATTATATAAATTTAAAGGTTTTTATCTCATAACTTGTTAGAAAATATCCCAACGTACCCATTTTATTATAACACTTACCTCTTGTTCAAATTGTTTATATCTGGTAGGCGTAATTATTACATGGTTACTTTTTGGAAAACAAGAAGCTTCGAATTTCTTCAGTTTTTGAACACGTCTCAAAATTTGTAAACAAAATGTAACGTTTTTATTCCGTTGCCACTTTATGCTGCATATATTGAAATATATAAAAAAATATATAGAAGCATGAAAAATCAAGAAAATCTTGTTTTCTTATTTTGGCCAGGTTTTTGTTCCAGTTACTCCTCTGTGCGACATGTAGATGCCGAATATCAATGTCCGACAACATTTTGAAATCCAGGATGGCGGCTTCCGGTTTCAGAAAAATATATAAATACCACAGACAAACAGACATAACACATTGAATATTTCTCACTGTGAAACATCGTCGCTAAAACATTACCGCCATCTGTTGAGTACACTGTGGTGGGTAGTACACTGAACAGATGGCGGTAGTGTGTAAACGTCAAACTCAAGGGAAATGACTATGCGTGTCACAAGTGGCGGTACTACCAACTACGATACGTTTAAATTGACCGTTAAATGCTTGTTCGATGAACAACTTGCGAGAGTAATGTCTGTTTGTCTGTGTAAATACTGTCAAATATCCTTCATGTTCGACGCAATTTTGGAATCTCTGTTTTTAAAAAACTGTCAAATACCCAACAATAGACGGCATTCTAATTTTCGGCATCTGCACGTCGTCTTTGTTCCGAATATATCCATATTTTAAAGTATTTTACAGTTTTTCCCACTTTGTCTGAAATTGAGAGCCGCCATCTTTGATTTCAAGATGGCGCTGGACATCGATTTTCGGTCTCTAGACGTCATTGCGATATTAAAGGGTATTTGGTAGTATTTCGCACTTTTTCTGAAATCGGCAGCTGCCATCTTTGATTTCAAGATGGCGCTGGTCATCGATTTTCAGCCCTTTCCTCCTAACCCCCTCAATTGGATTAGAATAAGTGTTCTACTTCTATTTAAACTCAAAATTTGGCCGAATCAATTTTTAGAAAATCAGTCATGAATATGCAATGTGAATTTTGGAAAATGTTGTAACTTTGAGAGAAGTTTTACTATACAAAATTGTAAAAAATATTATTATTATTTAGCTTTATTAAGGAGGCTTTCAGCCTTGGGCTGGTTCGCCTCCAATGTAAAAAAAAAAAAAAAAAAAAAATATTAATTCTTTGACCTACAGTTATAGAATTTCAAATCTCTCTAACTTTACCTTAACTACCATCCACAAATGTCTTGAAAATGAATCATAGCTGGCACACACGTTTTAGTTCAAGCACCTCTGGTGTTTTGGCAAAGCGTTTAAGCCCAGATATTGAACAGATTTTCCAAGCATAATTCCTTTCCACCCCTGTAATGTGCGAAAATATATATTTCATTAACTCGAAGAGATTTCAGCTTCTAAAAGATACGAAATCGAACTTAATTCTCACGTGCATGGCTGCTTGAAATCGAAAACAATTTTAATTTTTAATCCTACTTTCAATACAAGCTGACATTTCCACACATTAAAAAAAAAATACTGGAACATACACCCATTTTACTCATTGAGAAGTGCTCACATGTGAAATCGGTGACAGTTACTCCGAATCACCCTGTACATGTTTTTTTAAGGGTGACCCCAAACGTATGATCGGGAATGTATATCTACATGACTCTAAGACCAAATGACGATCTAATAACCGTTCCGATATGTTTCAAAGCGTTCCTCAAGGAGAAACATGGATTCTGGTCTTGGATAATCCTCAGTTGCGTTCGAACAAAACAAAGTGAAAAAAACTACATGGAGGAAATGGCTCTAATGTTGACCTATGGATCTTAGATTGGGCCCATCGCTAAAAATCTGCTATTTATCAATTAATCATGTTTTATTGTTTTTGATATCATCCACATCCAGAGGGCCAGTCACTTTCGAATGTATGGGAATGGTAGGAAACCATTTGGAAATGCATGAAAATTTTCAGTTTTTATTCATTATCGTCTTTATCGGCAGTTTTAGGTGCAGAAAAATTGCACGAGTACATTACTATGGTGATAAGGTAAACACTCCTTTATTTGTTTCCTTCTGTGAAAGCATGTTTAGTCACAAATCGTGGATTTTCTGATATTCTCCATACTGCAAAAAAGATTTTCCTACCACTGAAGGGGCGACATCTCTCGGATCTTCAGTGTGAACGCGTCATTGGGACAGTACTAATGAATATTTTTGGTCGCTATTGAAAATTTAGTCGATTGCTGAGTTTATGTATTGGCCCATATTAGGGGCATTCAAGCCGATATTACATTCATTTCCCCTGTTTAAAAACAAATCATAAAAAGTCACATATTATCCGATTTAACAACACTGTAAACAATGACATTCATTTTCCAGATCTTATACCCAAAAACAATAGGCAGATCAGTACGCATATCCTGCCCATCCCAGTCCATAGTCTGCTTTTTTCATTTACTCATCCTTACAACCGCTCTTTTACTCAAACACAGCATATAAACACTTACACATTTGGTTGCTTGAGTTCTGGAATAGACCGTTACCATAAAACTGTACTGTAGTTGCAACAACTATCGAAAATGCACAAACTGCACAACTCATACCTCTTACCACCGAGGCTCCTTGTTAATGCCAATTGATGATGTACTCTCATTTTCACTCTGGTTCTAAACCGCAAACCTAGGTAGGTACAGTGAATCGGTTAGTCGTTTTCTGGTCTCTACCATACTGCAGTGGGTCTGAATGCATTGCGAGCATGAAGGAGTTTGGGGAAAGCCCGAGCGACACAAGAGGAAGCAACACAGCGGCAACGGATGGTTGGCTTTTAATTTGAATCCATACAAAATATTATCCCTATTCTACGGTGCCGGTGGACGATGGCGATGGCGATGGCAACGATCCAGGCGGAAAGTGTGGAAGTTCTGGATGCATCCCCAGCTGCTGTTGTTGTTGCAGTTGGGTTCATCCGCATTGTCATGCAGACAGACTACAGCAACAGCAGCAGCAGGCAGCAGCAATGTGGACTATGAAAGTGTAATGTGATCTGGAGGATACACTTTGGGGCAAGTTTTAGGCAAGAGAACCCATCAATATTGAAGGAAGGGGACTTTGCAAAACAAGAGCGTGAATTATCTGATTATTGGACCATGTGTTGAGCACAAACGTCTGACTGATGGGAATGGGTGCGTTATTTAAGAGGGTTGATCAAGCGGTTGCATTCGGCCGGTTTGGACTGATGTTTGGTGTTAATTTTCGGACAACCCTTGCCCCAAAAGCAGCCTTCCGTAAAAAGCGATAGAGGAAGAACAGAATCCACACAAAGTTATTACATCCACCATAAATACACACATCAAGAGATTGGAATCGGCGTTGACGTTGGGCTTTCGATGGTAGGGAATAATTGGGGGGGAAAGAGGGGGCGGCCCGGTCAACAGCGCAGAGGAAGGATATATTGATGCTTTCAATTAGTTTACACACTGGAAATTATGATGAATTGAGAAGCACCCCTTGGTAGTTACATGGTTCGAAAAAGGACGCCATTTGGTGCATGCATATGTCGATGGCTTCTTCTGGGAAGTCAAGCCCATTGCCAACTTGAATTTACCGCTGTCTATATTTTGCAATTAGAGCACCTTGTTGTGCTGAACAAGTCAGGCGCTTCCCACGGCGAAAACCCACCATACATTGTAGCCCACGCAGAGGCGTACATGGAATTAGGTTGAAGGGGGCAAAACTTCGCCGGGAAAATTAGAGTTGCGGGCTTTCGTGAAGATATCTAGGTCTATTTGACACAGATTACACTAGTTTGCAGCATATTTGAACTTTGTACGCTGATGGTCATTTCCCATGTAAAATCGTGCGTAAAAAGAAATCTCAGAAGGATAGTTTTCGAAATATAACTAAAAAATAAATTTTCACTTTAAAAAAAAATTGTTTACTAAAATTCAAATACCTCTGACTGTAATGAAGCTGTATTAATTATTTTAACGCCAAATTAGAGGTAACAAAATTTGCTTTCGATCTTTGCAACGTAATGTTTCATTGATATTAGTGGTACAACCACTACACACATTTTTATTTATACTGCTTAAAAACTTAGCAGAAATTTAACGTTTCTTGGAAAAACGCAAGATATAAAAAAATTAACTACAAATACCACTAATATCAATGACAATTGATGTTCAGTTGATCGAAAAAAAATTGTCTTAGCTTTAATTTGGTAAACGAACTTTTTTAAAGTGAATTTTAAGTTTGTATGTGTATCACGAAAACTATCCTACTGTGATTTTTTTGATTATATTTTTTGATTCAGCGCACGATATTACATGAAAATCATTGTTCAAAGATTGATGTTCAATTTTTACATTTATTTGTAAAATAGTGTTGTTGCCGCAAGTTTCTTGAATACCTGAAATCAATTAAATAAAGTGAATTTAAACCTGTAGTACCTAAATGTTAAACCTTACCTTCAACAAACCAAACTTACCTTGAATTGTATAACACATACACGTAATAGCACTCACTCTCAATCATACACGCAATCTCGCTCATCCACACAAGAAGTGTAACCGATAGGTGAAATACAGTCAGTTGATAAGTGACCAGCAAATCGATAACACGTTTCTGTGCTAGTCCGAAAACCGTATTTGCTCTCCCATCGCGTTAAAATTATCGGTGTGACTTGCCATTCGATCCGGCAAGTAGTTTCCCGAAACAAGTGTAATGTTGGTATTAAAGTCAACCGTCCTCCAAAACTGTAGGGATATTGCACCCAGTGGAAGAACGTTACCTGGGTGAGGTGTTTGCTGTCTTGGGGATGGGATTCTATTGGAATTCCGTCTCGTCGTTCATCCGTTGTAGTTCCATGGTTAGGTTTTTTCGGCCTAAATTGGTAATCAGGAACACTCAATAAACTTTACAAACACTAGCATACAATTACTACGATTATTCATGAAACTATTAACAGGAAACAATGAACACATTTAAAATTGTCACACCGGGCCTCCTACCCGGTGGCTGTTGATGTTGAGGACCCAGGTTGGGTTTTTGGGCCTACCAGTCTCTGTTTGTGTGGTTGGTCTTCAACTTATCCAAAGAAATTCACGATTGATCCTTGAAGATGTCCTAATGCGACCGCCCTCCGATTATACAGAGAGTCCTCTCTCTTGGCTCCCCACTCTCACTTAGTGCTATAATCGTAGTCCACAGTGTAGAGTTTTGGTTTTGGGTGATGTTAAAGTAGGGTGAGGTAGGGGATTGTGGTTTCCTCAAAGTGACCAACAGAATGCAGGGTTGAATCGTGGGGCTCACTTCCGAATAGACTACGTTTACGTCTAGGAATTTATTTATTTATTTATTTATTTTTACTTGTCTTCGTATAATAAAAACGCACAGACAGAATTATTAATGTCTAGTTAAAGAACTAATCCTATTTTTAAACATGGTTTTCGAAATATTAAAATCATAATCTTCACACGATTCGTTGAAACGACGGCAGCAAACATCCAGTGGATTGTTTTGACCGTAGACTGTTTGATGCTGAGGAATACGGAGAAGGTCATTTTGTCGCGTCTGCCTAGCCGGTGCATTGAACTGGATTTTCCCTAGAAGTTCAGCACAATCTACATTGTTGTCCAGAATGTCGAATATGAACAGCCGTTGCAGAAGAATCCTTCTATCAGCCAATGTTGAAAGACGAATTAAAGCACAGCGATCCTCGTACGGCGAAAGAACAACCGGATCGTTCCATGGTAACAGTCGTGGAGCGTAGCGGAATACGCCTTGTTATTAGAAAGTAAGCGATCGATTGAATCTCTGGTGGTGAATATGAAAACGTCAAAAAGAGTGTTGTGAGCAGAAATTTTTACCGTGAGACATGAAGCGGAATACTTTTTTACTTTTCCTGATGAATTGATTAATCTGAGATGCTAGAAATTCTGTTTCATTTTTGCGAGGATTCTGCTAGTGTTAAGAAATTTTTGTTGAGAAAAATTGAAAATTCTAATGTGTGTATGTGAATAGTTTAGGTGCAAATCAGTTCAGATGTGTGGAAAATCGTAAAGTAAGACAATTACTGATGAAAATTGGCAAGATGTTTAATGAAAAATGCTTTAATTTGCGTTGTAAAAAATCCTTCTTGTGATGTAAACAAACGGTTTGGTTGACGTTTCCTCTCGAACTCGCGTGGTGCCCTCTACGTTGGTGGTGCTTTAAAAGCCTACACATGTTCTCAGAATAGAAATCATTTCAGTTAAGTCAACACAATTTATGTATTATGCGTGAGCAGTCTAAATCGGTCTTAAACGAATTAAACTTTATTTTTCTCCTACTTGAAATCAAGTTAGAAGTAATTTGTGGATGGTTAGGGCCTCAGATAACCTATTCCAGTGGTTCTCATTTGAGGGGAAATCCACAACTAGAAGAAATTTGGCCATCATCCTGCGTGTTCAGTCACAAATGTTGACCAAATTACTGATGCTATATTATTTCAATAGCTACCAAATTATTTTTCCGCCAAAGATTTGTATAAAGAAAAACCACAGTGTGACTTCTGGACTACTCTGAGCGATGCTTTCCCTAATATTGTAGGATTAGTCATGCGAGTGGCGGTCATTTTACCAAACAGTCATTTGGCCAAACGGTAATTAGGCCAAGCGGAAATTAGACCATATGGAAATTAAGCCAAACGTAACTTGGCCAAACGGTAATTAGGCCAACTGGTCATCAAGCTAAATAGTCACTAGGCCGAATGTAGCGTTTCAATTGTTATGTTGGTTTATTTAAACCACACCACACAAAATATATAAAAATATATTGACATACGCTAAATTAGAAATAACTTCTTCCATAAATTGCTAATTTGAAACTCGCCACTCTCCCTGTGCACTTTTGAAGACATGCACCGTGACAACGAAACGTCTACACGCACATACACAGACAGGATACCATAAGGCATTTTACGATACGTTTCGAGTCAGCTGTTTTTTTTCTGTTTACCAATTTTGACGTTTACCAGCGGGCCGATTTGTTGACAACCAAAATCAAAACAAAAACATCAGACGTAAACAATAACAATGCCTCGAGCGCGTTCGAGTGGCCCGCCAGGAACTGTCATCAAGACGTCACGTAAAATAGTTTATCGCTTTCGGATTGCGCATTGATCGGCCTGCGGAAAGTCTGGAATAGAAGCATGACAACCGGTGTTGCCAGTATTCCAGATTAATCTGTATTTTTCCAGATTTTCAGTCAGATACACAGAGGGACCCCCTTTATTTCCAGATTTTTCGAATATATTCCAGATTTTTAAATCACTGTAATTAATTTACCCTCTCATAAAAAAAAATAATGCGAAAACTGCTACTTTAATTATTAAAGGCCTGTAGAGCAGTTCCACGCTTAACTCAAGTCGCCTCCAAGGAAGGGTAAGAAGAACTCATAAACAATGTTTCTTATTTATTCTGTATTGTAATTATAAAATTATTTAATGCTTTTCAGCTCAGTGCAGTCCTTTTAGACATTTGAGCCTAACCAAGGTTGCAAAGACTCATTTCAGCTAAAACAATGTTTTTCTAAATTATGGAATAATTAGATGCCATGATCAAATTTTGAATTGATAGCATACAAGAAGAGGTTGCAAAGAATGTGTTTGACATATTAAACCTGTTTATTTCACTTCATGAGAGTCACAGTCAGCGATTTTTCACAAACTCACTCACTCACTCACTCACTCACTCAGCGATCAGCAAATCGCTGATTGTGACTCATAGAAAGCAAAATTTACAGGTTTTATGTTTCCAACGCATACTTTGTAACCTCTTCTTGTAAGTTACAAGTAAAACATGCCATCATGCCATCTTTTGGTTTTATTATTCCGAAAAACATTATTTTAGCTGAAATGAGTCTTTGCAACCTTGAGCCTAACAAATAAACTAATTGAAAAAAAAATCTTAGGTGTCATTTCGAACAGAACTCGGCACGACTGCCGTTTCTGTGCTAATTTTTTTTGAAAAACTAGATCCAAAATAGCCGGATTTTTGCAAAAATGTCAATCATCCCTCATAACAAACAAGTTTCAACCAAATCGGAGTAGGTCGAGTCAACAATTCTATTTTGCTAGGACTTATAAAAAGATTTTTAGAGAAATTGTTAGATATTTAATTATTAACCCAATTTACAATCTGAAATAATTCATTAACATAAATTTTCTGCATTTGAATTTTTGTTAGGTCATCTATCATAAAAATCTGATAAGTTCCAGGGGGAGAGGTAGCTCATCGATTCTTCCGGTTCGCCTCCTAGCATCGTGCTATAAGGTACCAGGCGATAACCAGGGTAGTTGATCGATAGCTCGATGACGTCATTTCGTTGGCGTCTGCAATGGGAAATTCTCATAGCAGGCGTTGACGATGGGACGTTGTCGAGTTGTTGAATAGCAACTATCGTGGTAACTCACCGATTACCTGTCGATCTGGCAAATTTGGAAAGACGTCTGCATTGAATTGTCTCATATAATAATATTCCGCCCACTATATCACAAGAAATTGCGAGTAGTTGAGTGGAATGGAGATAAGTTAAGCATGGGTACAGGACCAAGTCTCCCCTGGGTGGTGCCAAAAGATGAGCGCAATAGAATCATCAAGTTGTCATAAGCCACGGAATAAGACTATTGCATGGCTGGGTAGTCAAAGTCTTCCATTCGTTAGTCATTTCAGGTGGATTAGAACAGGTTTAGGTGGGCGTTGGCCAGATTTGGATTTTTCAGATGTAATCCTGGATAGGACCCTGTCATTGAACATCGCGTGAAAGTGGAACTTAATGAAGGCCTAAGTACTTTTTCGTAGTTTTTAGTTTTCGGATTTGAAAGATCGTCGGTTACAGTGGCCTGCTTACTGAGCAGAAAAACGCGGTCCCAGGTCCTTACATATCAAAGAGATTTATGGTAAAATCGCTTGCGTATCGTGTATTTTGTGAAACTCGTTGTTCTCGTTGGTTCCTGTTTTGAATGGATACAAAAATTTGAGCAACGGCTACAAAAATATGAGGGGCTCGGTTGCCTTAGAGCAACCGTTTTTGCTTACTAAGCAGAACATCATGAGTCTAATCTCAGGCCCATCCACATTCAAGATTCGTCAATCGTTTTATTTGCTAATATGACTACATGGTAATAACAGCAACTCGGTGATTACAAAGGTGCTCGTCTGCCTAGTGGCAAACGTTTTTGCTTACTGAGCAGAAGACCGTGGGTTTAGTTCCAAGCTCCTTCGCGTTATATGATCGTTAGGACATCAATTCAGCTTATCGTTTACCAAAACAAACCCTGCTGCAAACCCAACCCTCTTATCCAACATCCCAGTGATTCCTCGTGGAAGTGCAGAGGTGTTCTCGGCTTCCATCAAAGCGAGTGTCATGTCAACACAATCCTTCCCATTCCTTTCTTGACCTGTGTTCGGGCGCGGCCGGCGCTGGTATTGCCTAATTTAAGATCACCAGTTTTTACACATTGAGGATCACTGTGTAATTACAGCTGATCTAGCAGTAACAGAGTAGCAACCGTGGGCGGTCAATCAAGCTTGAAAAATTTCGACATTTTCTGATGATTGTGGTCACGGAAAGAATTCCGCACACTATAGAAAATTTTAAAAAATTCAAGATTTTTTTTTAACTTGGAGTTATTGAACTTTTCAAGGAGAATTTAAAAGACTTGGATAATTCCAAGCATTTCTTTAAGTACTTTGGAAATCAAAGTTGTCTTAGCATTCTCAATTACTTTAGAAATCTTGAGTGTCTTAGAATTCGGAAAAGAGTTGACTGTTTAGTGTGAGGCAAATTTCTTCTGAATTCGAAGGAGAATTCCACGTTACTTCTGAGTAGAGTTCCATCATATGTAACTATGATGACTATTGCAAAGAGACTGTGTGGAGAAAGCAACTATAGTTCTGATCAGATATCATATGAAATCCTTAAGATGAGTTTTAATGACCATTGATGATAAATTCAAGGAATTGCTAGGAGCATTTGCGAGAAAATCTGATGATATTTCAATAGGTGTGCCTGAGAAAATCCACAAAGGAACTGTAGGAATTCTGACGGATGTTTCTATGGAGATGATTTCAAATTAGTAATTTTGGAGGAAATAATTTGCGAAGGAACATCTTGAAATTTCAGGGAGAATTACACCAAGGCAGTTCAAAATCGAATATTTTTTATCTTGTTTGTTTATGTGTAAGGCTCAATCGCGTAAGCTTTACGGAGTCGATAATTCACTATTCGTTGTTTGTAACAAAATTCAATTAATTCTATGCCTAGTAAGAGTTGAGCCGAATACTCGTGGCTTACCCGTGGGTAGAAAAGTTCCGTTGTCTCATCAGTATATCGAATAAGCAGATATGTTTGAAAAAAAATGTCAATGATATTCTAAAGAGTTCTTTTTTTTTCCTTTGGTTTGTTTTTTCCGTCGATCTTGTTTTCCGTGCTGAGCACCAATGCTACCGACGTGCCAGGAAGGCAGCTCCCACACCTGGACCCTACCTATCGACCCATCAACTCATGAACCGGGGACCAACGGCTTTACTTCCCATCCGAAGGAAGGCGTGATCAGAGATGTTATGCCTCAGAACATCCCGGCGGCGCTGACTGGGATTGAACCCAGGCCTGCTGAGGTGAGAGGTAATCACGCTTACCACTACACCACTGGCGCCGTTATTCTAAACAGTTTACCAAGGAAGTTATTAAGAATATTCAAGTGGAATTTCATAGAGAAAATGGAGACAAAATTTAGCGAACTCTTCAATTTTGAGGGAATTATGGATTATAAGTAGAGTGATTTCTAGAAGATTTATAGAGAGACTGCATATTGCAGAGAACTTAATAGTTGGAGGGGAAGTCAGAAAAAAATATGATGAAATTCCAGGATGAAGAAAGGTCGAAGATATCATGTGAAGAGTTCCAAGGAAAAATGTTAATTACAGTGCATAGAATCATTTCAAGTGCTAAGACTTGAAAATGATGGTTTCAGACTTCAATTCGAGTTTTATAGAGCATTTGCAAGCCAAATATCACAATTTTAGACTCTGCCTTCTCTGATTTACATGAAACTTCACACCATTGTTTGTAATGGTCAATCATTCATATTTGATTTAAAATTAAGCCATTCTGAGTCTTGCAAAATGTGGCAGTTTTGAGTCGTGATTTGTTAAAACATTTAAATTTTTTTTATTATAATTTCTTTATCAACAAGCTTCTTGGCCCCAATGATGGATAAGTTTTTGCCAATGAACTAAATTAATATACATTAAAACTACACATATGTTTCAATTCATCTAAAAAAAACATTAAGAAATCTAGCACGTAGCAAGTCACGCGGAACGTTAAAATCAAATTGACTGGCAACCCAGTTGAAAACTCTCTGTATCCCAGTAATGGCACTGTTCATTCCGGAATTGGTGCGGTAAGGTTGAGGTCGTAGCATCGCATTGTACCGTAGAGATCTTGGTCGTACATACAAGTTGATTCGTTGTAGGATTTCAGGACAATCAACTCGACCCAGCAAGACATCAGAAACCAGCATAGCCTTAGCAACGTCTCTTTGTGTACTAAGTGTATCCAGACGAATTAGCTGACATCGGTGCTCGTAGTTTGGGAGACGAAATGGATCCCGCCATGGTAGTCGAGGAAGTGCGAATCGAACAAACCGCCGTTGCACTGATTCTATTCTTTCGATTACATTTTGGTAGTGAGGGCTCCAAACAGTCGGACAGTACTCCAATGTCGACCGAACTAATGTACAGTAGAGCGCCTTTAGACAGTAAATGTCCGTGAACTGTAGAGATTTTGAAGATTTATTCACTACGAACGACACGTGCTGCTTGAAGGTCAAGGTGAAGGGAGTCGAGGATAATTCCCAAGTCCTTGTTTCGTTCACTCTTAGCAGTGGTACTCCAGAAAATGAATAATCGTGGAGTTTTGGATCTTTCAGTCGAGAAAACGTAATAACTGAGCATTCTGCAGGATTTACGGTCATACGATTCATCTGGCACCAATGAGCGAATGCATCAAGTTATTGTTGTAGAAACGGAGCGTCAGCCTCACAACGAATCTTGAAATATAGATTGAAGTCATCAGCAAACGAAAGCCTTGGTCCATCCAGCACTGCATTGACATCGTTGAAGTATAAAAGGAAGATGAGTGGTCCAAGATGACTTCCCTGCAGAATCCCTTACGTGCACAGTTCGAAAAAGTAGTGTAAATTTCTGTTGAATATGATGCACATAAATGGAGCGTCACATATCATATAAGTTTACATTTTAAATCATGTAAAGTTCTGAGACATTTCATGCAATGCAGCAAATATTGTATACAAAAGCCCATCTTTGTACACAACATTGTTTACAAGTTGCTCGGTTGCATGAAATGAAATACAAGTTTACGTGAATGAATGTTTACATCACAATTAAAATTCAGAATTTTTATTTGTGTGATTGGAAATGACGCCGAAGTGGATTCGCCGATGACTACTTGCGAGCAACGACCAAGTAGGACCGGAACCAATCCAAAAGAGTTCCATGAATTCCAAGCTTTTCAAGCTTCGCACAGCAATTTGATGGTTGACCTTATCGAATGCTGCGGATAAGTCCAAATATGGAAGTGAGACATAAAAGGTTTGACGCTGTTGAACGACCGGGAATGAAACCATGCTGGTCTGGGCTTAAAAATTGCATGCAATGAAAGAATAATTGGTCCATCACAACAAGCTCAAAGAGTTTGGAAACAGTGCATAACGAGGATATTCCGCGATAAGTATGCACGTTTCCAGCAGGACGGAAACACTCCGGATGAAAACGACAAGCTGAAGATCACTTGAAGTGGCTCGAGCAAGCTGTCAATGCAATTCTTCACAAACACCGACGGAATTCCGCTTTGAAGATTTTTGCGGGATTCAAAATTGCCAAATTTTCGCTCAAATATGAATGATTGATCATAGAAAACAATTATGTAAATTGGCAATGGTCTTTGAATTCTCTTAAAATATCACTTTAATATCCATGGAATATTTTTCCACATTCCCTTGCTATTTTCCCCAAAACGTTGAAACTACCCTCCGAATCCAATTTTCTTTCAATTTTCCTGGGAATTACCTTGCAATTTTTCTCAGTAGGAAACATTTTGGAATAATTCTGAGAATTATTTAATAATTTCAAAACTCTTTTTGAAACTCAATTTGCAATTCTGCTTGCATTGAATGTTTCATAAGAATTCATTCACAGTTTTCCTCACAAATTCCTAAGATTTTTCCTCAAAATATGTTAGGAAAACTCTCCTGGAAATATTTTCTGACTTCCTTTTAAGATCTCCTGGTGTTATACTCAGATTTAATTGTAATCCTACATTTTGCCCACCCACTTAAGGAAAATAAATTGTCAAGGATTTCAGCTCCAGATTAATTTTTCCACACAATTTTTTTGAAGCTATTCTCAAATTGCCCGTAGATTTTTCCTTTGGGTTGCCAGGAGTACTACTCAGAATTATTATGGAATAATTCCCAGAAATTTCAAATTCAAATCAAAATTATCTCAGGTTTAACATGAAATCTGTGATTTCTCGGAACTATCATAAAAGCAAACTGAACTTGTTTTTTTTTTCAACTCCATTGGATTGATCCTCAGAAATTATAATCGGATTCCAAGAGCTTTTGAAACTCTGCAGGAGATTTAAATTCAGGTAATATAAAACATTCTAGAAGGCTTTCAAAATGGCGGTGGATGTTAATTTTCCTCTTCCACTCATCGAGCCCATTCCGCTGATACCCATATTGCGTGAGTTTAGATGAATATTCCCTGAGCGGGAGTCACCGTATTGAATTTTGGTCCGCCATCTTGGATTCCAAAATGGTGGTGGATGTCGGTTTTTTAATTTGACTGTAATACCAAGCTATTGCTTTTCCGTTTGGTTTTTTCTTACCTCAAAATTAGCTAAAGTTAAAATCAGCCTTGATTTTTTGTTTTGTGATTTTGCTACTCTCAAGATCAGCTAAGATAAAATCAGCCGTAATTTTGTGACTTTGCTGATCTCAAGATCAGCAGTGATTTTCGGCCGTTCCTGATTTTGGATTTTTTTGATTTTTTCCATCACTGCCAGGGGCCACCATATTGGATTTTGGCACGCAATATTGGATTCCAAAATTGCGGTGGATGTCAATTTTCCACTTCCACTCATCGAGCCCATTCCGCAGATACCCATATTGCATGCTGTCCAAGGCCCGCCATATTGGATTTTGGTCCACCATCTTGCATTTGTGGAAGCCATCTTGCGTTGAAATCCACCATTTTATTTCATCCGGAATGTTGACTTGAATTTCAGAATGCCTCAAACTCTAGAATTTAGCGTATCTTCTCTAATCCTATGATTTTCGATGATTTTGATCTTAGTTGATATTGATGCTGGTTGATTTTGGGAATCGAAAATCAAGGCTGATATTGGTTGAAAATCACGTGCAATTTTCGTGGTGATGATGGCTTATGATATTGGTGCCTGTGATTTTAGGTGCTATTGATCTTGAAAGATTGCTGATTTTTCTGATCTTGATTTTAGTCAACACTGCTTGAAGCATAATTACTTTTAGCTCAGAATTTCGAAAAATCGTCGGAAATATTTATATTCTAGAACCAGGAAGAAAAATGTCAAGCCTCTGAATTTTTAAAATGTTTTTTTTTTCGATGAATTCTTCGCTGTGCATCTATTACTGAATGAAAATAATGAGGAAAATCAAATGTTTGAATTGCAAAATGGATTGCTTTCTTAAAAATATCCTTAGTAAGCAAATTTGGAAATTCCCTGTGCAATGTAGGGTAAAAGAAGGTATTTTTGGAGAAATACAATTCCCTGTGAAATACAGGTTTTCCAGGATTTTTCATATAACAGACACCTGTTTATATCACCATGTACCGGTGTAGTAAAATGAACGAAAATAAATGATTGCACGTCTCTTGCAACCACGATTTTGATCACGTAAGCGCCATGTCGATCTTGTATAATTGTAAAAAATCATCACTACTTCGCTCAAATTTAAGTTTTCAACACATCTGTCCCAACTGCAAAATGTTCACGTTAATTTTTATGAAATAGCAAATGGAAAATAATGATGAGCGCTTTTTGCAATATGATTCGGCGGGTCGAAAAACATTGGGTTTGAATTTTTGGACATCGCACCCATGTTAAATTGCACCTTGATTAGTACTGAAGAAATACTTCAAAATTCCTTTCAATCCCGACCTGTGCCTACCACTGCTTCCAATATGCTACATGTATTTGTAGCCACAGTACAAGGTACGCTTTTTCTCCGACCACTTTCTTTTCACACTACGCAGCATCCAGTCCACTCCTGGATCAACCTCCGCCCTCCCATAGAGCATTCTTTGTTAAACTATATCATAACTTACACACCAGCCGATAGTGGTCATAATTCGTGCTGTAATAGCTGGGATAATAATATTTGCAATAACGCGCCCAGAATGTAAATGATAAAATGTGAACATGACTCCGCCGTCGCCGGCCGGTCCGACCCGGTTGGACCAACTTTGTGTAGGTACAGGCTTTCGGTGCCGTTGATGCTGGCCGGCCGAAGGAGCCTGGGCGCGATCCGAACCAACAAACCAACAACGACCGGTAGTGTATAGTGCGTATAATGGGCTAATATTTTATGCTTATGTTTACATTTATGCTCTCTGTTGTGGCGTTCCTCGGTTGGCCGCGTGGTTCCAAATATGGGGCCTGGTGGGTGATTCAACAGCTGCTGCAGCCTACAGGCAGACCGTTAGCGCGATACTCGGATTGAACTGGTGGGTGATAATTCCTCACACCATAGTCTAATGTGGGATATGTACAAATGTGTGTAAATGTTTTGAGCGGGTGCAAATTGAGTGCTAATAAGAAGGTATGGTAATGCTGCTTGTTGGGAAATTATTTATAAAATTGAAATTGATGAGGCGGAAAGCATCATCTCTGGCTCATTCATCAACCTCGCTACACATAATTGAATGATTATCTACAGAGCTCTTGCGGACCAAGCCTTTCATTAAACATATCCTACACAGCAAATATTACCAAATTTAAAATTCCTGCACACCATTTTAACCCAAACCGACCGGATGTTCCGGTTCAAATCAATTTGTAGCACACCGGTGAAACGATCAACGAAAACATTTGACAAACAATAATTTATGCTGGCGGCCAATAAAAGCAGACCCGAAGATGCACGAAACCGTAGCCAATTTGGTCCGCAAAGGTAAGCCTCAGAACGACGAAATGAAGGGAAAAAATCAGCCTATCATCTTCAATAGAGGTTCGCCAACGGAAATCTTGACATTGTCATGTCCCACTATGAGAGTATATGGGATCATGGGACAACTGGGAACCATCGCCATCTGAAGCGAGCGATGATTCGTCTCACCCGGCCACAAGATTGTCAAAATATTGTACCTACCTATCTTCCACACCCCCTTGCATTTTTTTCGGATGTGCTATTGAAGACATCAAAGATCCGGAGACGGTCGGCCGGTCGCATACAAATAGCAAACAATATCTTTGATAGGCAGACAAAAACATAAACGAAAACCTCAAACGTGTGGTAAATATTACGAGGTTGAACGCACTTACCGCGTCATCTTGGGCCAAGGGACAAAAATTCAATTTCTGCAGATCTTCGTTCCTTCACAGCTTTAGTCCTACCTAGTGGCTTTGCCTGTGTGATGGTCTCTTTCCGGCTGCGCTTGGTTGGCAATTTGTGGGCACCCGGAGAAGGAATCAAAGAATCATAAAGGCACGCATTCCGGGTCTGAGCATTTCCTTTTCCCGTGCCCTTGAGTTGCAAGAGGACCATCGGGGAGAAATCATGTAAATTTCAAAAGATTCCCTGCAAATCCCCTATCTGCTCTTTCATTCTTTGGCGTTGAAAATAAAAATCAGTACGAAATGACTCGCCTGAAAGGATGGAATATTGGATTTTCTTACCTTTCCCAAATGGGTCCCTGCTTCTTCGGCTGTGAGCGGTTGTCATGCCTTCTAGCTTCCGTTGTTCGAGCTCATTGATTTCTGAGGCACGTAAGGATGTGTGCGGTTCATGTGCCATTCAAGTGTGATTGTTGTTTTGGGTTGAGGAGGAAAAAATGTGTCATGTTTTTCTTTCAACGGAGTAGGTACGGACGGGTTGTGGACAGATTGTTGTACATTGAAAAGGGAAAAAAGGGGTTTGGTTGAGGGATGGTGCTTCATTGCAGATGGTATTTGATTTATTGAAATCTTGATTGATATCCTTTAAAAAATCATGCTTTTTCAGTAAACGATACCGATGGATTACAAAACTGGGTTAACAAAAATATTGATTTTTAATCGCATTTATAATGCATTGTAATCCAACAGATACAGAGTGGTGCCCATCGAAAGTAAATCAGTTTCATGAATTATTCATTCCTTCCCGAGCAGGAGAAAATAACTAATGAATACCTAATTCTGATCTGATACCAAAATTTGGTATTGACCAGCATGACATAAGAGGTAAAATACCAAAGAATAATACCAAAAAATTACATGCAAAATACTTTGTAAATACCAAAAATTGATATTTGGATACCAAAAGAATACCTGGGTGCTATTGTTTTGGTATTGCATTATCAAAATTTGGTATTGGAATGGTATTGTGTGAAAAATTTTTGGTATTATTTTTTGGTATTTTACCTCTTATGTCAGGCTCATCGATACAAATTTAAGGTATCGAGTTATTCGTTCCTGCTCGGGTTATGATAGTATTTTTAATGTTTGGATTGGTCTCTGACTGTTCAATCACTGTGTGAAACAAAACAACCATTGTTCTTCTGATATAAACCTTTGATTGGATCATATTTAAGAATTCGTATTAGTCTTCAGTCCTTGAAAACTACTACGAGATGAACTTTTTATTTTATATCCGTAATCAGATAGACGGATAATCGGATATACGCCGAATCACAATTATTTCGATTCAGATATCTGGAGTACTTCTAGTTGGCACGGTGTCCCTGTGACCGTTATTATCATCAAAAAATGTCCATCTAATATGTGCATTAGAGTGTTTAAAAATAGGTCAATCCTGGGATTTTAAACGCTACCCTCTGGAATGGTATTTTGGATTAGTTATTTGGTTCACGGGAGCCCCTCGCTCAAACGGCTTGAAGTTTGTATGGGGGAGCAAGCCACTTTCCCATTCGTGACTCTAGGTGGCGCTGTAGTGGGACGACTTTTTTCGTGTACAAAATGTAGAACCTTTGGAGTATAAGGAACATCTTGGCTGCAGACCGGATGTGAATCCGAGTTACCCCCGTAAAGTTATTAGCGTTTCAAATGAACACCACCTGCTTTACTTTTGGGGAGGGCCTAACACGCTTGGTGCGGTTTTTATTTTTACGAACAGGCATACGTATAGTCATGATTGCATGGATATAATTTTTTGGTTTAACCATGAAATTGGCTGAAATTTTCACAGTGAGTAGAACAATGTTTGAAATTATGGTCTACTATAAATTGGAACAGATTGGCCAAGAGATTCCGGTTTTATTTCGGATTTCCGAGAGGCTATCGGGAAGAGAAAAGGTATCAGTCTTCTAGAATAAGGTGGTGCTGAAAATCCACAACAACAGGCATCTATTGGTAGTGTTGATTAATAATTTAACAAAACCAATTCACAACCTGGTTCTAAATACTGAGGGTCCGTCGAAAGGCCATCCGGTGACCCGGACCAACGAGTGGTCATCAGATGACCCACCGAAAGATTTGGAACATCCGTTAAATTGACTGCTGCATATATAGAAAAAAATTGATTTTTGACATTTAAGTTGATCATTGGCTCCCAGTGGTCACCAGATGGCCCGCCAGAAAATTCTGAAAATCTGTATAATTGATTGCTGTGTAGATCTGATCAAAGTAGGCCTTGATTTGTTCTGATATCTTATGCAATGTAGCGAAATGGTGATTATTGACGTAGGACTGCGTCTGTGATTTCTATATGAGGGTGCACTTTGTGAAAACCGAAAATGGAACATGTAACAAAATTATGAAAGATTTTGAACGTTAATTACTCAACTGCCCCCGGACCAATTTCAATAATTTTATCACCAATCGATTAGAAATATTTCAACGCATCTATTCAATTCATCATTTTAAAAATCATCACTATTGAAAATTACGCAAATGTGCAACTGTTGCTATGATAATTGAAATTAACACCTATTGCCTACGAAAAGCAATTTCCCGTACACAGATTTCAAAGTTGATTTTCATCCGGTCTCACCAAACGGTGTTTATTCAATCACCGCGTGGTGAGTGGTAGTGTTCTCCAGTACACAACGAAAGACTACCCCTAAGCAGCTAGCCATTAAGGCTGGCCTCAACCACTGATCGGATTCAGTTTTAATCATCGTGTGTGGTGGTGTGTGGTCGTCGGCATCATCAGCAGCAGCAGCAGGAGCAGTGATTTCGGCGCGTGGCGTTCAACATTGTTCTCCAGTACACAACGAAAGGCTGCCTGCAAGCAGCGAATTGCAGCCCACATGAGCATCCATAGATGCCACATTTTTTCGAAGTTCAATCTGTATTTTCATCGCAAAAAATCTTTTTAATCTGTATCTGGCTGACAAAAATCTGTTAAAACAATCTGTATAATTTCTATAATAGTTCAGAAGGAGTTTGTTCAATGTTTAGAATCATGAAAAATTACTAAAGTTTTCTTTCTAAGGAATTTGTCTATTTTAAAAATCATGAAATCCTACAATCTTGATTTTTTGTAGTGTTTTGTATCTCTTCTGCTGTCTGAAAATACAAAACATTAAGTCAGCAATTCCATAGAAAAAAGTTATAGTGGGTCTCAGAATTTCATGAAAATTGGTATAGTTCTTCCTTATCAAAAAATATTAGACTCGTATTTTTTTATTGCGCCATTAGAGTGACCATTTCCGTGTTAGGGTGGCCCAAAAAATCATTTTTTTTCAAAAATGTCTTTCTTCAAAAATTTATAACTTCTGAACCTCTTGACTGATTTTTACGATTGACCCTTCAAATGAAAGATGTTTTAATGTAGTTTTAAGAAAAATTATGAAACACTCAGAGATATTTGATTTTGTAGGAAAAAAATATGTTACAAATGCTTTTTCTTGATTTTCACTGCGAGGGTCTTCAACAACTTCTTATTTTAGTATTTTTAATTGAAAGATCATTTAATTTTACATAACATATCAAAAAATTAGCGATGTCGAAGAAGCAGTTTTGGAGATACAATTTTTTTAAAATAAAAAATTATTGTTCCGCAATATATGCACCACACGTGCATGGAAACGATGAAGACGCAAGGTAGTTCACAATGCGTCTCCATCGAGTCACAGCAGCTGTGACTAATGAAATCTATGAGTAACTTACAAGCTGGGTGCAACATTCAGTTCAGCCTGGAGGCTGTCCATAAACCACGTAGACCAATTTTTAAACATTGAAGATCCTACCTCCCCCCGCGTATACTTTACTAAAATTTTAAAATATTTTTACCGAGCGTATACTGTGGCTGGACTCCCCTCCCCCATTGAAGTCTTCGTGGCTTTAAAACAGGCCCCAGTTTGACATTATTAATTTTGGTATCAACATTCTGGGAGAAGTACTTAAATGCTACAAATAATGACGAGGTCGAAGAAAAATAAGTAAAACATGAAGCATTTATTTTCTTTAATTACAATTTCACACATTTTTCTTCCATTGAAAATGAATACCGTTTGACAATAATATACTTTTCGTTTTGAGGCTTAAAACTATGGAATGACTGTGTCCCCGAAATTTGGTTCACATGTATATAACGGTTTTTCAATTTTCTTTCCATTTTATTGTAATCGGATTCCGAAAAAAACTGATAGTGTATTTTTGAATCTGGCTTAGAAATAGCCCATGAGTAAAGTTCTTGGGCCGTTGTTATATGGTGGCCTTGCAAACTCGCTTTCGCAGCGTTTCGTTTTAATACTCCTCCCAAAGCATCACAAGGGCCCTTTCCATGACAAGTTGCGAAAAAATTCCACTCGGCAGCAATGCCAAAATCTTTTTGCATGTTGCATAAATTAAAAGCGGTCATCTTATTTTTATATTGGCTTCCTGATCCATCTGAGAAAAAGTAAATCTGTTGTAAGCTTGGCAATTTACATTTTATGAACGCTAGACAATGCGTAAGAAATAAACGAACTGCGACATGCTTATGTTTAGTGAAATCAGCAATTGCAATAACACTAGTAAATTTCAAATCGTTAGATTCTTCGTCTTTAAAATAAATAGCACAAGGGTGAATAGTACATTGGGCGTTCGCCCAATGAAAGCCTTGAACTGCATCCTGCACAACGAAAGAATAATTCTCCGAAAAATCACAGATTATGATGCATTCTGTAGCTTTCAAATTGCTTTTGACGTGTTTCATGTAATTTGCCTGTTGCTCAGCTATAAAGTTATGCGGCAATAAATTGAATAATTTTTCTAAAAAAGTATCAATAAATTCCTGTGTGTCCATTTCAACTAAGTCCATAATGCATTTCTCTACTTGACGCCATTGTTTGAATTGTATTGATTCAACATGTCCGTTACTAAGAATAGTCATTAGTTCTGTGGCCAAAATTTGCGTTCCTGAACAATTTTTGCAACACTGCAGCCAGCATTGTTCACTTGGATTTTGACAAATTATTTTTTTAAACAAATCGTGATAGGAATCAACACCATCTGGGAGTGATTGTCTGCTTTGTAGTGTTTTAAAAATAAGTTTAACGTTCTGATGATATATACAAACGCATACGGTATGCGTGCCACTTGTCCCTGCCAAAAATGCAGTGTTTCGGACGGTTACTGGCGAACATGGAAAATCCTATTTTAATATCAGGATATGTATTTTTAAAGATGGAGTACGCCTCCTGCAAGTTACACAAGACTAATCTTCTTTGTACGTAGATTTCGCCTTCATCATTTTTAGATATTAAATAATCTCTTTTCCCCGGACAAACACGACTTATATCGTCACTATTGTAAAAATCACGAACAAGCATTATCGTTGGTTCTCCTAATGAAGCTCTGCTTAACCTCTTTACAGGCACCGACATTATTCCTTTCTCTTGCTGCAGTGCTTTTGCTTGGTTGGCCATATGTTGGGAAACATTGAACTCCTTCATAATTTTATATGTAGACCAACTTTTGGAAAGTGTGGTTAAAATCCTGTATCTCTCATTGCTGTCTCTTGTTTCTTTATATGTATCCTTAAGTTGTATAAGGAATTCATTTTCGTCCGACAAAGGTGCGTTGTAGGTGGTAACGATCGATTCAGAACTGGTTGTTTCCACTGATTCTGAAAATAAATATAAAAAATGATTGATTATTAGAAAAAAAAGCATACAAACGATTTATTTTTTTATTATTTACCTTGGCAGGGAAAAGGAACCATTCTGGACGGTCCCGCAACGGAAATTGATTCAATGCTGGTTGCTTCGATGGACTCTGAAAAATGATTGCAAAAAAGAAGAGTTTAAGTTAGTAGTTAGAAGAAAAGAATTGAAATTTGAAGAAGAATCACATGAATTTTCAAATAACGTACCTGCAGCAGCGATTCTGGATGGTCCTGCAACGGCTTCTTCGGTCACGGCATCATTGGGTTCATATAGTTTGTGGTAGCATCGTTGACAAATGAAGGAGCTACTCTCATCTATTTTAATCTTTTTTTCCACTGCATAATCGTACAATTTATTGGTGATTTTTCTGGCACATGAACTCAACATCCAAACATCACACATTGAACACTTACGTTTCATTTTTAGATATTCTTCAATTCAACTGTTCTAGTAGGAAACTTTGATTTCTAACTGATCATTTCTTTCATAACATTCGTTGTTTTATGTGAAGCATTATATCGTACCTACGAGTGAGTGATATACCTACGAGTCTAAGCTGTAACTCATAGGTATATCACCTGTTCGTAAGCAATGACGTCACTTCAAACAGCTGTTTCAGGTAAATAGATGAATATTGCGAACAAATACAAACACCACTAAATATTTCCAAATGTCACTAACACCGCGAAGCCTATTGGGCTGGAGCTTATGTAAAAGTCATTGCCTACGAACGAGTGATATACCTATGAGGTACAGCTTGGACTCTTAGGTACTGATGCAACATGCAAAAAATTTTGGCATTGCTGCCGTGTGGCATTTTTTCGCAACTTGTCATGGAAAAGGCCCTATGGGAGGAGTATTGAGACGAAACGCTTTAAAATTTGAGTATACGAAGGGAAAGGTAGGATCTGTAATGTTTAAAACTTGGTCTACGTGGTTTATGGACGGCCCGCAGGTTGAACTGAATGTTGCACCCAGCTTGTAAGTTACTCATAGATTTCATTAGTCACAGCTGCTGTGACTCGATGGAGGCGCATTGTGAACTACCTTGCGTCTTCATCGTTTCCATGCACGTTTGGTGCATATATTGCGGAACAATAATTTTTTATTGTATCTCCAAAACTGCTTCTCCGACATCGCTAATTTTTTGATATGTTATGTAAAATTAAATGATCTTTCAATTAAAAATACTAAAATAAGAAGTTGTTGAAGACCCTCGCAGTGAAAATCAAGAAAAAGCATTTGTAACATATTTTTTCCTACAAAATCAAATATCTCTGAGTGTTTCATAATTTTTCTTAAAACTACATTAAAACATCTTTCATTTGAAGGGTCAATCGTAAAAATCGGTCAAGAGGTTCAGAAGTTATAAATTTTTGAAAAAAGACATTTTTGAAAAAAAATGATTTTTTGGACCACCCTAACACGGAAATGGTCACCCTAATGGCGCAATAAAAAAATACGAGTCTAATATTTTTTGATAAGGAAGAACTATACCAATTTTCATGAAATTCTGAGACCCACTATAACTTTTTTCTATGGAATTGCTGAAGTACTAGTTGTAAGAGACAAATCTGTTTCCGACTGAAAATTTCCTTAATGAAGTAACTATCACAATTCCCTAGAATTTGATTATTTTATGTCTCAGATTTCGCAACCCTTTATCAGTACATTGTACATAAAACGAAATGTTTACAGGAAGTTTAGTCGAATTGCATGCAATATTCTTTATATCTGTAATAACGCTTTTTAAATATAAAAATATCCAGTTGATTCTTCGACTCACACACTGTAATCAACCACTTTGTTGGTTTTCTAAAATGGCTTGTTTACCGAGTTGACAAAAATATATTCGTATCTTTCACCATGTGACATGGTTAATAAAAAAAAATAGAAAGGGAAACTAATATTCCTTCCAACGAGAAATCAAAACATCTGATCATCGGAATTCGAATGATTCCAAGTCCATTCGAAGCTAAAACAATAATAATTTAGTTAGTAAAAAAGACGATTTGGGTTGGATTAATATAATAAACCCAATAATAAATATAAATAATAAATATAAATAATAAATATAAATAATAAATATAAAAAACTATACAAAATATATTCTCATTATTTGAAAAATCTTAAAGACCAGTATTTTTTTTTCAAAAATCTGTAATATACCTGTATATGTTGTATAGATATCTGTATCAAATTATTGAAAAAAAATCTGTATCTGTATATGTGGCATCACTGCATAGAAGAAGGAAGAAGCCGCACCACTATTTATCGGAATCAGTAGCTCTTTGTGAGTCGCTGTGGGCCATCTATGCCAAGCGCGTCACCCTCATTTCAAACAACACACAGCTCACCAGTCTCATCTGTGTTTAACACCCTAATATCTCAGGATTACTCAACCTTCACGACAAAACGGTCCTTTTCATGACCACCATAAATTTGTAAAAGAGTAATTTTTGGAAATTCGTCAAGGTCATCAATTGGATGTCAGTTCCCATATCAAGATAGAGCTGAAATTAGGGCGTAACAGGTTTCGTAATGACTGACTTCTTTCGATGATGTCTTGAAAGTTAAGGCTCGCCCACGCAAATCAACATCACCATCAGATAGGGTTAGACTTCCCCTACCCGACGGTAATGTTGGTTTACGTGAGCGTGCCATGAATACCTTAAAATCATCGAGAGGAGTCATTGTTTACAAAAGCTGTTTCATCTTATTCCACCTCTACCTAGATATGTTTAAATCTAACATACCATGTTCTTGAAGGCAACATTGGGGGTGCATTTTCAAAAACGAAAGTTTGTCGCGGCATGAAAGTGGTCTGATTTTGATCCAGAGATGATGGATTTCAATTGTTAACACGCCAAACGAGAGGAATTTTTTCTACAAATCTGATTAAATTAAGACTTATTCATTTTTCAAAATGTCACTATTGAAAATTGCACGAATGTGCAACTATTACTATGGTAATTAAAATTATCACCAATCGCCTGCAAAAAGCGGCTTCCCTAACACAGATTCCAAAGTTAAATTCCATCCGGTCTCACCAAACGGTGTTTATCCAATCACCGCGTGGTGAGTGGTGGTGTTCCCCAGTACACAACGAAAGGCTGCCTGCAAGCAGCAAGCTGCAGCCCACATGAGCATCCATAGAAGAAGGAAGAGGCCGCACCGCTATTGATTGGAATCAGTAGCTCTTCGTGAGTCACTGTGGGCCATCTATGTCAAGCGCGCCGTACTAAAGAGCATAAACAGAGAAAACCCTGCTCAAATTCCTATTCCTACACAAAACATAAGCTCCTGCTGCAGTTAACAAATAAGATATATTATATAAGACCATGTAATCCTACGTTATCATTGCGTACAACCACATAGGGCTGTCCCTTGTAGTTTTTTTTTTATATATTAGCTGGTAATGGCTTCTAAGTGTCCACCAGACAGCCATCTGGAAAATCTGGAACATCTGTAAAATGTATTGCTTCTTAAATTTGATCAAAGTAGGCCTTGATTTTTCGCTGCACTTATATGCAATGTGGGAAAATGGTGATTTTTTCTTAGATATTTGCTGGTCATTTTATCTAAATGGTCATCATCCGGAACATCCGTAAAAATGATTGCTATATCAATTTGATCAAAGTATGTTAAGATTTGTTCTTATACTATAAGGAATGTAGTAAATTTGTGATTTTTTTTTAAATATTAGCTGGACATTGGCTCCGACTGGTGACCATATGACCCGCCAGAAGATCCAGAACATCCATAACATTGATTGATGCGTAAATTTGATCAAAATAGGACATGACTTTTTCCGTTACTGTATCCGAGTTGCCAACAGATAGTCCATCGGATCCGTAACTCCGTATACTTGATTATTACACCCAACCGGTGGATGTAAGATTCGCTTACAATTATGTGGGATTCATCATCAGAGGATGTAAGTGGAGACCGCATGAACCGAGGATGCGATATACCTAGCTGCGGTCCGATGTAAGAAAATTGGGGACCGAAAAATGTGGAGTTGTATTAGTGAGTGAAATTAATTATGCCGAAAAAAAAAATAGAAAAAAGGTTGCCGACTGGACTCGAACCACGGATGTTGCGACTATCAGGCCTGTCCTTTCTCCACTGCTCTCTTCATGCTTCTGAATATGGCTAGCCTAAAAGCAAACATGAAGCGCTCATTTTCTCGCATGCTCGACTTCCTATGCTTTTTCTGCTGGAGAGATTCGAGACAAGTGTGTGCGTCGTTCTACAATGTTCTACAATGTGCGTCGTTCTACAAGCTTACTGGTATAGTCGAAAGCGTAGATGGAACACGAAATAAAAAAAGTCAAAAAACCATTACATCGCCTGCATGGTCAATTTCTAACATTCGTTGCGATGTTCATGAACAGAGGATGATAGGAAACGGAACTAACATTCATTATAATAGATTTTTGGTTTGCGTGTATGTATTTCATTTCAAAGCATACCTTTATTTCTCTCTGCAACTACATAGAATGCTAGCAGATGTGATTTTTGATATATTAGAATTTCATTGGCCAGATGGCCCTTTGGAAGTTCCTGAACATAAGTAATATTTTTTGTTGTTTATTAATTTATTTGATAAGGCTCAAACGAACTAACTTTACAGAGCCGAGGATTCTTGGTCACTATACAAAACATCTTAAAACTATAGTCAAAAGGTACAACACAATAAACACTTTATCTTCCGCTATCCAAAAAGCCTCCTCCATCAGAACTGGAGTCGCGTCCAGTGGTTTCATTGTATGGCAGTTACGCCATCGTGGGGCAAAGCGCTTCCATTGCAGAAATGGACGCAAAACGCTTCCATTGCAGAAATGGACGCAAAACGTGGTCAACACTCACGCACTCATCACGAAACGCTTGCTTTCCAAAGTCGACGACGCATTGACGTTTTCGTACTAAAAATATGCATTTTTCAAATGGTAATATCTCTGGTTGGGGCAAACAAAAATAAAAGTTTTTATACGGCATTTGAAAGGCCGTATATTATTATGAATAATATGAAAAAATGGAGGTATGATATTTTTTAAACTCGTATAAAATAAATTCGAATTTATTCATTTTTTTACTATATTTGGGTGTATCTTTTTTATAAGAAGAGAAACAGGCAACAGCTTTTCCTACAAAACATTTGTCTTAAAGAGTTTTAAAAGTTTCTAGAGGATGACTTTCATGAGAAATTTTAAATAAAAATGTTAGTCCTAAAAAACTATTATTTCCAGGAAATCCCAAAGTCAACTCCTAAAAATTACTCTTAAATGAGAACGTTAAGAGATAGAAAAAAAATGTTTTTGACAAAGTTGCTTGCAATCATCTTAACTACAACTTTTTCAAACAACACATGTTTTTATTTTGTAAAACAAAAAATTTTGTTTTTAAAATTCCCTAATTTGAGGACCACCCTGACGTTTGCAAACACCAAAAGAAGGGGACTTTTAAGAACAAAAACTTCTTCTAAGACACTAAATGTCCAAATATTAAAACAAATGTACTAGCACATTTTATTTAAATTTGTCACTAGAGTGGTCCTATGAAATCCATCTTTTGTCGATAACTTTTTTATTTGAAATTTCTCATGAAAGTCATCTTCTAGAGACTTTTAAAACTCTTTAAGGCAAATTTTTTATAGCAAAATATGTTGTCTGTATCTCTTCTAATAAAAAAGATATACCCAAATTAAGTAAAATATATGAATAATTTCAAATTGATTTTATGCGAGTTTAAAAAACAACATAGGGTAAACGCTCCTATAGATGCGGTACGTTAGAAGCGTTAGGTTCCTATAGTTGTGTATGGAGACTCCGTACACAATTATAGGAACCTAACGCTTCTAACGTACCGCAACTATAGGAGCGTTTCCCCTACCTCCATTTTTTTCATATTATTCATAATAATATACGGCCTTTCAAATGCCGTATAAAAACTATTTTTTTTGTTTGCCCCAACCAGAGATATTAACATTTAAAAAGTACATATTTTTAGTATAAAAACGTCATTAACTCTTGATCGGCGAAAGATATTGACAAGCTTACTGCAGCAAAAATTTGCGCCTTTTAAAGATCTAAAAGTCATTTGAAGACATCTTTGCTGATAAATTTTAAATAAGAAAACTAGAGCAAAATAACTGTTTTTTTAGCGCAACCCTAACTCAATTCAAGAAAACAGCTCTAAATCGGCCAATTTAAGAGATACAAAAAAGTTGTCTTGACAAAAGTTGCTTGAAATTAGCTCAGCTATAACTTTGTGCAACAATGTATACCTTAATTTATTCAAACAAAAAAGTTAGATTTTTGATTTTAATGATAATAAGAACCACCCTAGAATTCATTGTAATAAAAATGAGGGCCTAAGTATAAGGAACAACTTTGTAGAAGAAACTTTAAGTCTAAAGTTTCAATTTCAGGCTCAAAACATATCATTCCACCTAAATCTGCATTCTGGACCACTGTGCAATGGTTACTGCTGAGAAAACAGACGATCGCGTGGCACGCATCGAGAGTGGCCTGCTTTTGTCGACAGCCGAGTGAACACTGATAAGTAATATTGATTACTACGTAAATTTAATCAATGTAGGCCTTGACTGTGCTCTGTAACTATATGGAATGTAGTAAGTTATTACTTTTTTTATATAAATGTTGGTAATTGGTTCTGAGTGGTTACAAAATGTCCCGCCGGTAGACCCGGAAGGTCCTTAAAATTGATGGTTGTGTACATTTAATCAAAGTTTGCATTGCAATATTTACAGGTAGTCAGTAAAGGCACGGAATAACCAAACTGAAGACAGCTGATTAGATTCCCAGTCAGGTCGAGAAAATAATTCAGGTTGGAAATGTTCAGACAATTCATTGTGCGTGCGCACAAGATACAACGTAATGCATTGCAAAGTGGGGATTTTTGCTACAAAAAGGCTTGAAATTGTCTGCCGCTGAAACCACACATTGTAACATATATATTTCTTTGAGAATAATGTCAAGAAATTTATTCTGCATATTTTGAATCGGTGCACGTTGTGATAAGTGCATGCTTGGAGTCTATTTTGCACCGAAATCTCATATTTTCTGTAGTTTTTGCCCATTATGATACTTCACTGATTCAAATTTTCAGTACCGTTTATCAGAAGTAGCCAATATGTCTTCTATTAGTCAGCTTGTGCCTTTGAAAAACTATTGAAAACATTTATAGGAGAGTATGGGGTCGAATAAACCACATTTTTTAATATAATATAAAAGTTTTCCGAATTTAAATTCAATATTAAAAATTAAATATGAGATGCACAAAACACTCAGAAAGTAGATAACAATAGTCTTATGGACAATACTAATTCAAGTGCATGTTTTGTTTGTATTTTTCCCCGTTTTCTCATATCAAAACAATTCACTTTATTTGAAAGATTTCTGATGGCTGAACAGTTTCTGCCGCTGAAATGCTAACACGAGATTTAGGTTTTCTTGCGGTAAAAAGGAATCTAAGCATCAAATGTGCTTGTTTTTATACTGTGTACGAACAAATAAATACATGTTTAGAACCTGATTTACCCCAAAATCCTCTATGAATTGAAAGCATTTTAACTGGTTTATTGGCTTAAATAGACAATATATTTGTTTTGAAATTTCCAAATATACTATTTAGAAGCCAGTAAGTGAGCTTTGATTAACTATTGGAAACATTTATAGGAGAAGATGGGTAAAATGTGTCAAATATACAACTTTGCTGTATATTGAAAAACTCAATAATAGGTTGCAATAGTCTAATAGACCAAAATTAATCATGTTTACGTATAAACCTTGTTTTGCACCAGTACCCTTGTTACTTGAATAATTTGTCGAATTTTACGCATATTTTTCATGACATTATTCCCAAAGAAAGTCATATATTACAATGTGTGGATTCAGCGGCAGACAATTTCAAGCCTTTTTGTTGCAAAAATCCCCACTGTGATTGGTTGGCTTAGTAACCTCTCAATTAATAACGGTGGAAGCGGATCAATAATTAATCTGGCCCTCAAAAATAAAATTCCAATTTTCCACGGACCAACCTCTAGATTTGTGCCTTTAAGTGAAGAAACATTTTTCTTAATGTGTCAGTTCATTTGGTTCTAAGATGAGCTGGCGCTTTTAGTTTGAATTTTGTACGGGGGATTTAGATCAAATACATGGAAAAATGACGCTCCTAAGCTCTTTCGATCATCGATCCCTTATTCTAGATTTTATTCAGATTTTCATAACTTGTAGTTCAGTTAATGAGTAACAACTTTGCTGAAAATTGCATCATGAATCATCCAGTTAGTTTTACTGAGATATTCGCTTTTGAATGTATATGAGCATTTTGTATATGAAAATTTCAACCAAATCTCCCATATGAACACTAAATCAAAAGCGCCAGCCCGTGTAACGTCTTAATGAGCTGGAACATTCAGAAAGTAGTTATCGCACCAAAAGTTACGAGCCTGGTAGTTGGAATGTGGAAAATAGGAACTTTTATTTTAGTGGTAATCTAGATGAGTTGCATAAGATGCCTGTATGTTGGTTCAATATACGAGCAAAATGCACATATAAGTAAAATAATTAATATCTCCATAATACTAACTTGAATTGTGATGCTGTCTTTAGCAAAGTTGTTCCGTATACTTTAGGCTAGGTGTGCTGAAATTTTGACCTTAATCGAGTTTGCTGAACCAGTTCAATGTACGAAAAAATGAAGGAATATTATTTCTCCATACATTTCAACCAATATCTTCTTCTTCTTCTTCTTCTCCTCCTCCTTCTTCTTCTTCTTCTTCTTCTTCTTCTTCTTCTTCTTCTTCGCATTTCAAGTTTATTGCATATCGCATATTAGCTTATTGCGTGCTCTCAACTTAGTGTTCTAGATGCACTTCGACAGCTATTAATTGAGAGCTTTCGATGCCTGTACCATGTTTGCATTGATATGATTACCAATCATACTTCTATGCCCAGGGAAGTCAGGAAATTTTCCAACCCGAAAAATTCCTAGACCGAACCGGGAATCGAATCCAGCCACCTCCAGCATGGTCTTGGCATGGTAAACCAATATCCCCATTTCAATTTTAAATCAAAAGCGCCAGCTCTTGTTATATCCAAATGAGCTGAAATTTTCAGAGAGTGGATTTCTTACAAATCTTATGGCAAAAATCTAGCGGTTGGCACGTTAAAAAAATGATAAAGAATTTCCCCTATATAAATGTAGGCCAGTCTAATCTCTAACATAAAGCAGAGATCCGTTCCTAGGTAGTTTTCACTTACAATAAGCCACGCACCACCGTTATCAAATGGTATTGCATACATACTTAAGAATATTCTTTTCAGACCTAATACGTTTTTAGTTTAATATTGATTCAAAGTGTTTTTTTTTTGGTTACTTCATACGCGAAGTTAGCGATTTTCAGAGTTGTTTGGAAATGCTAACATGTAGTCTTAGTGTGATAATTTATAAGCTAGAGAATGATCTTCAGAAGAGGGTAGGTGGATAGTTCCGTTAGAGTACGGCAGTATGAAAATTGAATAGAAATTTAAAATGAGCGAAGGGCCATTAATGCGACAGTATAAAATCAAACGCACATCTTTTGCCTAACCCTTACGATGTACGCGGAGACTTGAAGGATGTCTTCAAGTTTACAGGCAAAAGGTGTGCGTCCTACTTTTGCTCATTACTGACTGCGGCTGTGGAATAGTTCTAGCGACGTATGAAGTAACCAAAAAAAAAAACACATTGAATGTAACAACTCAAGGCGGGAGTAGCCGTCAACAATGCTGATGATAGTACAGCACGCAACAACCACCCTACTGCTTTCTCTCTGAGACGACCAAGTTGGTTATGACGAGAGAAGAACACAATAGTTGGGTAAAGAAGAATTGCATTATAGGTAACACACCATCGACTGGAAATGCTCTCGCAACGTGGGACTTTAGGTAGTGATGAAACGTCGCTAGAACCGAGGGGGGCGACACATCTAAATCTCAAGTTTAGATGCTCAACAAATCTCACACTAGCGAATCAATCTTCGAAAAATTTTCTTTCATTTGTCGCATCTACTTGCATCGCTCATCATCTTTTTGCAGGAAATCTTCAGAATCGTAATCAATCTTCTTTCTATCTACTCAGCGTGCGCGCAGCTAGCCACAGCAAAACACAATCTTTTTTGCATCGTAGATAGAGTCGTCCCCCTCGGCTAGAAATATTCCACAGCCGCAGTCAGTAATGAGCAAAAGGAGGGACGCACATCTTTTGCCTGTAGACTTGAAGACATACTTCAAGTCTCCGCGTACATCGTAAGGGTTAGGCAAAAGATGTGCGTTTGACTTTATACTGTCGCATTAATGGCCCTTCGCTCATTTCAACTTCCATTAAATTTTCGTACCGCCGTACTCTAACGGAACTATCCACCTACCCCCTTCTAAAGATCATTCTCTAGCTAATAAATTATCACACTAAAGCTTAATGTTAGCATTTCCAACCAACTCTTAATATTGATATTAAATTTGTAAGCAATAATTGGGCAGCTTTCACCACCGCGCAACACCACCCTTGATTTCTTTTATTGGAATACCTTGTAATTTTTCGCTCTAATGCTTCGTGCTTCTCCAATCAAAATCACTACTAGTCTCCAGAAAATGTTCCACGATATTTCAACGCAAGTCCATTATCTTTGTATGATAATCTAATCATAGCTTTTTTTGCGTGGAAAGCAGGGGATGTTGAGTTGACCCACCTTAATGTACATTCATTGTGCGGTGTTGCATATTATATTGCTGATGACGTTATTGACTTTACGGATTTTCTCGTTTTATCGTACCTACACGTAAGCAATAAGCAATAAGCATTCCCAGGTCATCCCCACTCACCCCGCGGTCCCACTGGCCCGGTGTACCTTATTGTTTTGACAATAAGGTTTCATAAATAAAAGGCATATATTGCATGTTCACTAATATAAATGCGAATTGTTTTGCTTGAGAAAATGTAGTTGTTATGCGCTACACCTATGGGAGGGGGAAGAGGTTATTGGTATATTTGATAACAGGGGAAGCGAGTTGTAAAAAAGTGCCATTTTTAGCATAGCGTAATTTGTGAACAGAGCCTTACTGCATTTGGAAGAGGGGCCTTCTCAGACTACGTTCATGATGTTGGTGTGGTAAAACATCACACGTTGGGAGCCTGTGCTGCGTCCATTGGAAATATAACTTATTAAAAAAGGACATGCTAAAAATACCTGAGTAGACTTTCTAACATTACAGAAAGTGTTCAGGATACTGGTGCACTAAATGTTGATGCCGAAAAGCCATGGATCCGTTTACATTAAAGTTTGTGATTTGTGAGCTCTACGATTGAAATTTAAAGCAACGCATGATAAAACTTCATCTCATCACTCACTGCTGCTACCACATTTGTGCTTCAGGAAGCGAAAAATTGTGTAAACAAAAGTAATAATAACTGCCAACGAGAGCCCAGTTCCAAAGTCCGTGACCCGTATGAGCTCATGTACATATGAATGATGCCTGAATGGGCCGAAATCTTATTTGCATTAGAATGAAAATTTATTGTTCCGCAGAAGCTAAAGTGCTGCTACTCCCGCCGCATCCAGCCATTCACCGCCATCACCCGATCTTGAACGAGCTTGTTGAAAAATGAGGCGAAACGCGAGAAGTATCACTTACTACACAACGGTGGATGTGAAAGGTGCGAAGACCTGGACAAAATCTGGTAGCCATCACCGCCAGCCACACATTCTCCCATTTCACACGATGCGACGACGAGCGTGAAACTCAACTGCAGGAAAGTAGAAAAGAAAACCTGATCCCACGTGTGGAAACGAGCGTTACTTTTCTTCCTGCTCCTCCAACAACGGCCTCTACAGACGGGTGAATGCGTTCCGAAGAAAAATTGGACCCACGGTTTGAATAATTTCTCAAATTTGTTTCAGACCATAATTTCATATTTATGGTCTGGTGCGGTTGGGCCTTGCTCTGCCGCTTGAAAGAACGCCGAAATGAAAATAAAAACCGGGAGTTGAATAAAAGAACAAAAATTTAATATTGAAATTATTCAATTTGAATCTTGTAAAGCCGACGGAGATCGGTTGGGTCCTGTTTGGTGGAACTGGTCTGGTCCCTGACGCTTTCTCGAGAACCCGTGCGCAGCTATGATGGGCTCCCTGTGCGGGAACGAGTCTTGTTCCTCATTTATTCCTAATCTCGAGCGGTGTGCGGTCATTAAATAGCACGTCGTTCTTTTCTTTATTCTGGATTCTGGTTAACAGGGGGAGAGAGGTGAACGGATTACGCAGCCCGCGGTCTGGGAGGTCTTGGGAAGAAAAACGACTAGAGCTGCAGCAATGCATCGGAGCCCTTGGAGCCGCTTTCAACGCTCATCCGACGGCTACTTAAGAGTTTTCTTCATTTCATTCATACTTTGACTGGGGTAGGTGCATCGGAACGGAAGGCTATTCTAAAGTAAACAAAAATGCTTCAAACGAGAGGAAATCTCGGGTAACAATAGCTGAAGGGTCATTTTTATGCACCGCTGAAAGAATCGGACGTCGTTAAGGAAGCGTGTCGAATTGGTGGACTGTAGTGACTGAATTAATAAGATGACGAGCTGCGGTAGAGAGATTTCTCGCATGCAGTCTTGAAATGTGGTGGTTTAAATTGCACTGAATGAATGCCAGCTACGATATTTTGTAAGAAGCTGATGGTACGTTTCAATTTGTTTTTATTATAACTAAGTCCTCCGACTAGAATCCTTCGTAAAGAGCTATGTGACATCTTTTTAAATTTACTTTAATAGTGTTATAATATGTTTAAGTTTCAAAACCACTTAGGAATTTTGATGCTATTTTTTGCTGTTTTAGGTGCTTATGGCGTTTTTTAGACTTTATTTATTATTTATTTGCCGTCAATCATGTTTGTAGACCGTTTTCGTTACATTGCTTATCTTAAACACTAGTTCGCTTAATTTCATCCATCTCTTTCTTAGCACAATATGAATGAGCATATAAGTAGGTTTAAATAAATAGTTCTCCTAGTTGTAGTTACGTGCGGAAATATTGTTAAAGTTTGGTATGGGATATTGTGAAGTCAATAGAATCACAAATTTGTATTATACATAGTCATCATTTGTTTAAAAGGCCCAATTTGCTAATAATTTGTAGAAAGTAAATTCTGTGTTGAAAATGCCGCGATGGTAAGTAAAAGTTTAATTTTGATAAGAGTTCCATTGAATCAATTCTCTGCGCGACGATTTCGTTTATGAATGAAACCATTGCATTAGCAGCGCCGTTGGTGTAGTGGTAAGCGTGATTACCTCTCACCCCAGCAGGCCTGGGTTCAATCCCAGTCGGCGCCGCCGGGATTTTCTGAGGCATAACATCTCTGATCACGCCTTCCTTCGGATGAGAAGTAAAGCCGTTGGTCCCCGGTTCATGAATTGATGGGTCGATAGAGATAGGGTCCAGGTGTGGGAGCTGCCTTCCTGGCTTCGGTAGCATTGGTGCTCAGCACGGAAAACAAGATCGACGGAAAACAAACCAAGGAAAAAAAAAGAAACCATTTCATTAATGTTTGGATGTTGATGAGCATACATCAATCTTTATAAGATAGTAAATGAAGTACATTCCAACCTAGCTTGCGAAGTGCATATAATACAAATTCCTTTGCACTGACTCTATTCTTTCTTCATAGGGGAAATGTAGGTAATGTCGGCCTACATGTCCCTAATTTGGCCCATCGCTAAAAGTCTGCTATTTATCAATTTTATCTAGATGAACGCGTTATTGGGACGTTAGTAATGGATATTTTTGGTTGCTATTGAAAAATTAGTTGATTGCAGAATTTATGTATGGGCCCAAATTAGGGACACTAAGGCTGACATTACCTGCATATCCCCTATATGATTGAAAAGAGAGTCCAAACTATGCTGCAATATTCTAGTATTGACTTAACATATGTAGTAGTAATGGTTTTTTAAGTTTCAACATTTGGTTTTACATTTAAATGTGTTAGCCTTTGGCTCTTCATCTGTGTTCTAGTTAATTAGTCATTCTAATGTGATGATTGCGTTTAGCGCTAATTTACAGGATACCCTTTTAAGGGTTTGTTTTCGTTTGAATTAAAAAATGTGATAACCTACCTACTTGAGCACAGGAACCTACTTAACTATTTGAACTAGGTTGCCAAATCACGAATGATCTGGTAGTTTGATCGCAGACAGGCGACTCTGAACCTTTCCAGTGTGGAAGTTTTTCGCTCCTCGAGTGTTTGAAGACCGGCCAGGTGGTGAATCTCAGAATTACGAGTTCGCTGTGGACTGTCAAGGATCATTCTGAGGATCTTGTTTTGGATCCTCTGAAGCTTTAGGTGGTGGCACTTAGCACAACTCTCCCAGATTGGCATACCATACTCAATAGCCGGCCTAATATCTCCATCTATCGGCACTTTTTCTGTACCACCTCCAGAAGTTTTGGATCTACCTTTCGCGTATTTCTCGTGACGTCACAGTGGAGCAAGTACGTGAACTGGCGATGCAGAGGTTAGGAATAAATGACGTTGAGACATTCAGACTGGTCGCCAATGGTAAGAATGTCAGCAGTCTGTCATTCATTTCGTTCAAACTCGGTATGAGTCCTGAGCTGAAAGCAAATGCTCTTTCGACTGCAACGTGGCCAAAGGGAATACTATTCCGTGAGTTCAAGGACAACAGGAATGTTACACATTGTTGCAACCCTTCTCGATTGCCAAACGCCAATTTATCCCCCAGCATGGAGTCACCCAATTACCCGGATCACCAAGACAACGCCATGACATAATAAGTGACAAATCCCATCGCTGCACAGAGCTCGTCAACCAACCTGTTCCTGAATGGCCGGTTTCGTCATTGCCATATCCTTTGACACATGTTTCACTTGTCTCTACCGAACTCCATCCAAACTCTTTGCCAGTCCAGCAAATCCCATTTGGCTTTTCTTATCAGCCACAGTTAGGCAGCTGTACACTGGGACGCACCGAAGTTGGCCTCATGGAAGCCCTTGTACCTCCCACCACAGTCGAGCCAAAAGAGATGAACTAGCCTTAGGCTAAAAATCTCTCTAATAAAGGTAAAAGAAGAAAGAAGTACAGTCGAGCCATTCCAGCCAGCGTTCAGCAGTCATCCCGGCCCTGCGTGTGGGAGTATTTAGTGCAGGGGTCTTCTAACACGACAGCATAGGCAAGTCAACTTCTGTTATCGATTCAACGACTTTTTTTTTTTTTTTTTGTAACTCTTTATTTGTTCCAAATTCAAAATAAATTACATTTCATTTTAACCTAGGTGCTCCAGTTACTGCAGTAACGTACCAGCCTTAATTGTTATGATATATATCTAAGTGTTTTTACATTGTTCATGTCTTGGCAATTCAGTATTTTAAACAGGTTTTTTAACCTGCATGTCAGTATAACAATTGATATCTTAAAACTAAAAACTAAAACTAAATCTTATCTAAGTATAAAGGGAATTAATCGTTGCAATTGAGGATTGCAACGATTTTTGCCTGAAATTATTCATTATTTTGTTGGACATTTGTGCTAAAGTCTCAACATTCGAAATTCTATGTACTTCGGTAGTACTGTACCAGGGAGGCAACTTCAAAATCATTTTCAGAATTTTGTTCTGAATCCTTTGAAGTGCTTTTTTCCTGGTAGTGCAACAACTAGACCATATTGGCACAGCGTAAAGCATGGCCGGTCTAAAAACTTGTTTAAATATAAGTAGTTTATTCGTCAGGCAAAGTTTGGATTTCCTGTTTATAAGAGGATACAAACATTTAATATATTTGTTACATTTGGCTTGAATGCCCTCAATGTGATCTTTAAAAGTTAATTTTTGGTCAAGTATTAATCCAAGATATTTCACTTGGTTTGACCAGGAAATTGGAACTCCGTTCATAGTGACTATGTGACTACTACTAGGTTTCAAAAACGAAGCTCTAGGCTTATGTGGAAATATTATAAGTTGAGTTTTGGAAGCGTTGGGAGAAATCTTCCATTTTTGTAAATAAGAAGAGAAAATATCTAAACTTTTCTACAGTCTGCTGCAAATAACACGAAGACTTCTTCCTTTAGCGGAAATGCCTGTGTCATCAGCGAACAAAGATTTGTGGCAACCCTGAGGCAAATCAGGGAGGTCCGAAGTGAAAATGTTATACAATATAGGCCCAAGAATGCTATCCTGAGGAACTCCTGCCCTAACAGGTAGTCGATTAGATTTGGAATTTTGATAATTTACTTGAAGAGTTCTGTCAGATAAATAATTTTGAACTAATTTCATAATATAAAGTGGAAAATTAAACTTTTTCAATTTAGCAATCAAACCTTCATGCCAAACACTGTCGAATGCTTTTTCTATGTCTAGAAGAGCAACTCCAGTTGAGTGGCCTTCAGATTTGTTTGAACGAATTAAATTGGTAACTCTTAAGAGTTGATGAGTAGTTGAATGCCCATGGCGAAATCCAAACTGCTCATCTGCAAAAATTGAGTTCGTATTGATGTGAAGCATCATTCTATTCAAAATTATCTTTTCAAAAAGTTTACTTATTGAAGAAAGCAAACTTATTGGACGGTAGCTAGAAGCTTCAGCTGGATTTTTATCCGGCTTCAAAATTGGAACAACTTTTGCATTTTTCCATTTATCAGGAAAGTATGCCAAATGGAAACATCTGTTAAATAATTTTACCAAGAAAGACAAGGTACTCTCTGGGAGTTTTTTGATGAGGATATAGAAAATTCCATCATCACCTGGAGCTTTCATATTTTGAAAATTTTTAGTTATAGACCTTACTTCGTCCAAATCAGTCCCCCAGGAATCATCAAAAATATTTTCCCGAGAGAAAATATTCAGAAAATCCCGAGCAACCTGATTCTCAATAGGACTAGTAAGACCCAAACTGAAATTATGGGAACTCTCGAATTGCTTAGCAAGTTTCTGAGCTTTTTCCAAATTTGTGATCAAAATTTTACCACCTTCTTTAAGCGCTGGAATAGGCTTTTGAGGTTTTTTCAAAATTTTTGTGAGTTTCCAAAAGGGTTTGGAACTCGGGTCTAATTTAGAAATATTATTTTCAAAAGTTTTGTTCCTCAGGGCAGAGAATCGCTTTTTAATTTGTTTTTGCAAATCCCGCCAGATAACTTTCATGGCAGGATCGCGTGTTCTTTGATATTGTCTCCTACGGACATTTTTAAGACGGATCAAGAGCTGAAGATCATCGTCTATTATAATTGAATCGAATTTAACCTCGCATTTTGGTACTGAGGCAGCTCTTGCTTCAACTATAGAAGTAGTCAGAGATTCAAGAGCATAATTAATTTCATCTTTGGTTTGCAAAGGAATGTTTGGATCGAAGTTATATTCCATAAATGTTTGATACTGCTCCCAATCAGCTCTATGGTAATTGAAAGTAGAGCTGTTGGGATTGCAAATTATTTCTTGGGATATTTCAAAAGTTACTGGAAGGTGATCAGAACCGAAGTCAGCATGGGTAACCAGTTGGCTACAAAGTTGACATGAATCAGTTAAGACCAAATCAATAGTGGAGGGATTTCTTGCAGAAGAAAAGCATGCTGGGCTGTTTGGATATTGAATAGTGTAATAACCTGCAGAACAATCATCAAACAGAATATTACCATTGGAATTGCTTTGAACATTATTCCATGAGCGGTGTTTTGCATTAAAATCACCAATAATGAAGAATTTAGACCTATGACGGGTAAGTTTCTGGAGGTCACCCTTGAGAAAATTCTTTTGCTGGCCTACGCATTGGAATGGCAAATAGGCAGCTATAAACGTAAGTTGTCCAAATTTTGTTTCAACAGAAACTCCCAAAGTTTCAAAAACTTTGGTTTCAAATGAAGAAAGAATTTTATGTTTGATTCGTCTATGAATAATCAGGGTCCATCAAGACGATCATTTCTATAAATCAAGTAATTTGCGTCCTTCTTAAGGTTATGGGCAGGTTTAAGGAACGTTTCAGTTATAACGGCAATATAAGCGGTGCCGGTGGTGTAGTGGTAAGCGTGATTACTTCTCACCCCAGCAGGCCTGGGTTCAATCCCAGTCGGCGCCGCCGGGATGTTCTGAGGCATAACATCTCTGATCACGCCTTCCTTCGGAAGGGAAGTAAAGCCGTTGGTCCCCGGTTCATGAGTTGATGGGTCGAAAGGTAGGGTCCAGGTGTGGGAGCTGCCTCCCTGGCGTCGGTAGCATTGGTGCTCAGCACGGAAAACAAGATCGACGGAAAACAAATCAAAGAAAAAAAAAAATAACGGCAATATGCACGTTATGAACTCTCAAAAAGTTAAAAAGCTCGTCTTCATTATCTTTAAGAGATCGAGCATTCCAATTTACAATATTTAATGCTTTAAAATCCATTACTGAATTTTAAAGTCATGACAATATTATTAGCAAATTTTACTCCAGTTTGAATAGCATCAAACATGGAGTTAGATTTAAGCATATCAATTGTCATGTCAATTAATGAATTCTGTAAAAATTCCATTTTAGGAGCAGTAATGCTTCCTAAGTCAAAATTGTCAAAATTTCCGTTAGAACGTTGGTTAGTATTTTGATTTCTACCCGCTGCAATAGCAGCATAGGTAGCTCCATTAACTCGCTGAACATTGTTAGCAGCGAGGGGAGTAGGTACAGATGAAGCATTTGAAGCAGGGGAGATATTTGTACCTACGGGTACGAATGTAGAATTTGTTCCTCGCTGACCGTTGTTAACAGCAGAGGAATTTGTACCTGTTCGGAAACGTGGAGCGTTTCCTACCTGACGGTTAGAACGAGATTGTAGGATCGCTTTGCGAGTCTTACATTCCCAAAAATTGGATTTGTGGTTTTCACCACAATTTGAACATTTAAATTTCTTAGGATCTTCCTTCACAGGACAGTCGTCCTTTGCGTGAGAGGAATCACCACAATTCATGCATTTAGCTGGCATGTAGCAATTTTTAGTTCCGTGACCCCATCCCTGGCACTTACGGCACTGGGTGAGGTTTTGGAAATTTCCTCCAGTCTTCCTGAAGTGTTCCCACTTCACTCGGACATGGAGCATAAGGCTAGCTTTTTCTAAGGCCTTAAGGTTGTTTAGTTCACTTGACTTGAAGTGAACTAAATAAAAATCATTAGAAATCCCGTTGCGTGAATCGCCAGGACGGGATTTCATTTTCATTTTGATTACTTGGAGTGGCACAACTCCAAGTAATTTTGCCAGTTCATCTTTGATCTGATCCAGGGATTCACCACTGGGCAGTCCTTTCATGACAACCTTGAACACACGTTCAGTTTTGGTGTCGTAAGTAAAAAATTTGTGCTTCTTCTCAGTAAGATACTTGAGAAGACATTTAAATCCGTCCAAGGTTTCAGCCAATACACGGCATTCACCCCGACGTCCAATTTGTAGTGAAAACTTAACTTTCACGAAATTCAAAAGTTCCATGCGAAGAGCATGGAAATCGGTAGTGGTTATCACAATAGGGGGAATCTTTTCCTTCTTGGCATTAAGCCGGGAAAGTTTACTAGAATTTTTCTTGGATGATGGATCATTCTCATCATCCGTGAGCAAATCAAATTGATTACTCAAATTAATTTCTTCAGAAGGGGGGTCAAGAGTTTGCCCCTTTCTTTTGCGTTTAGGCGCCATGGCGGCAGTAAATTTTTATCCAGTTCGACTTCCAAGCAGATTACTATAAGAATCTGAAGGATCGAAGAGGAATTTTCCAAATCGATATCCAAGAAGGATTACCTCGGGTAGGGTCCAAACAAGGATCGAAGAGGAATAAGAGTTGAACAAGGTAGAAAATTTTTACAGGTTGAGCACTGAAAAGTGCTGTTTAAATTTGTTGTAGCTTTAGGTAGTAGTAACACTTCCTTCAGCAAAAAGCAAATAGATCCGCACGGCAAGAGAGCACGATGCGGACTGATCGATTCAACGACTCCTGATCCGCTCATTGCTTCCAGCCAATATTCGCCTACACCATCAAGGCATCCTTCGCAAGTTGCTCAGACTCTAGGACGTATTGAAACTATACCTGCTCCTTCAGACTTGCTGCTGTATTATCAGAACGTCGGTGGTATCAACTGTGATGTCGACGATTTTCGCGTAGCTACCTCGGATCTTTGCTACGACATCATTATTCTCACGGAGACATGGTTAGATTCACGCACGCTCTCTCGTCAGGTGTTGCTGCTAATAGTCGGAAAGTTAAAGGTGGATGTGTTTTAGTGGCTATAAATTCTAGGTTTAAAGCGAGGTTACTAGAAAATAATGCTTGGACATGCTTAGAGCAGGTGTGGACGTCGATTAAACTGGGCGATCGTACCTTGTTTCTCTGTACGGTTTACTTTCCTCCCGACCGCATACGAGAGCGTGTCCTCATCGAAACCTATTGCCAATTGGTTTTCTCTGTTCTGGATACCGCCAAAGCAACCGATGAAGTTATTGTGTTTGGTGACTTCAATCTCCCGGGGATTTCATGGAAAAAAAACTCTCAACGGCTTCCTGTATCCTGACATGGATCACTCTGTCATCCATTCCTACGCTTCGCTCCTTCTGGAAAATTACAGCTCAGCAACTCTTTCTCAAATCAACCATGTTATTAACCAGAACAACCGCAGTTTGGATCTTTGTTTTGTAAGCGCCCAGGACATCGCTCCTTTCTTATCCGAGGCGCCCACTCCTCTGGTGAGACTGGATCGTCACCACCCGCCGCTACTGGTGACGTTAAGTACTAAGCTGATGCATGATTTTAATATTTCACCTGCCACCGTTTTCTACGATTTTCGCAACGCCGGTAGTATCGCCGAGCTACTCTCCAATATAGATTGGGACGACTTATTGAACACCGTTGACATTGAGTCCGCCGCTCAAACTATTTCAATGTCTTGGCATATATCATTGACAGACACGTTCCGAAAAAGATTCATCATCATACGACCCATCCACCATGGCATACGAGCGAAATTCGTCGACTGAAATCCAGAAAGAGAGCCGCTCTTAGGAAGTTCACCAAGCACCGCACACTATCCCTTCAACGTCACTATGTCAGGATCAATCACGCATATAAACGAGTTGCGAAACGGTGCTTTCTTCAGTGCCCTTTTTTCGCATTCTCTGCTTGTTCGTCAAGCAGTACAGTCCGGTATTTGCTCGCTCTGTCGAGTTGTTCGATAGTTATTCCAAACGTTTATTCGCGTCGTCAGTAGTGTCGGTCGCATCGTGTGATGGGAAGACAGCGCTCCCGGAGCAGGCTCCGTGAGAAAGCGGAAAAGAACAGTGGTGAGTGTAGCACGAGTGTACCTATTTCAAATAGGTACGCTACTCTCCCCACCGATGTTGGGAATACCACCTCCGCCACGGTGAAGCGATCCAAGAAGAGGAAGAAAAACCAAGGACAGTCCGATGGTGCGAGTGGACGTGATGACGTCACAGCAACGAACGCCAGCGACATCGGTGATTTCGGCGACACCATCGACAACGAAAATTCTGCCGGCCCGAGTGCGGCAAAAGTGAAGCTACCTCCATTGGTGGTAAAAAATGCTCATCTTAATGAGCTCATCGCGGATCTAGTTGGGCAGAGTCGGCACCAAGGTGGTGCTCCGTACCAAAGCGGAGTATGACCTGGTCGTCGCCCACCTGAGGACTTCCAAGGTGGAATTCTTCACCCACGACATTCCCGGTGAGAAACCATTCAAGGTCGTCATCAGGGGCCTACCAAACTTCGACCCGAAGTTTATCGAAGCTGAAATCAGGGACCGGTACAAGCTGGCCCCAAGTGCCGTCTATCGGATGACAAGAAGAGACGAGAATGTGAAGGCGTATCCGGATTGCCTTTTCCTGGTACACTTCCAGAAGGGAACGGTGACGCTCAACGCGCTGAAAGCCATCCGCTCCATCAATTGCATCATCGTCCGCTGGGAGCCATACCGTGGCGGCCATCGTGATGTGACTCAGTGCCAACGGTGTCTGAACTTTGGACACGGCACCCGCAACTGTAACATTAAGCCACGCTGCGGCAATTGCGCTCAAGACCACGCTACTTCCGACTGCCCTGCGGATGAAGCCGTGGCGTTAAAATGCGCCAACTGTGGTGGTGCTCACCAAGGTTCTGACAGACAGTGCTCCAAACGCGAGGACTTCAAACGCATCCGAAAACATGCGGCAGTTAACAACCAACCAGGACGCAAGAAGGACAAAGTCCCGGCATTTCGGACGGAGGATTTCCCGCCTCTTCGTGCTCCTCAGCAAAGGCAAGTGAATTCGCGGGTGCATTCCGCTCAAGCAACTTCTGGTGATTCTGCTGGCCAAAGCTCTCCATCCCCCCCTGGATTCTGGAGACAACCACCAGCGCAAAACAACAACCCCGATCTGTTTTCAGCGGATGAACTGATGGAAATTTTCGTCAACATGACCGGTGCTCTACGTAAGTGCCGCAATAAGCCCGAACAGATCCAAGTGCTCGGTAAGTTCATCATCCAGTATGGTGTCTAAACCACTAACCATCGCTACTTGGAACGCTTGCTCTGTAAGAGCAAAACAGATTGAGCTTGCCGACTTCCTCCGCAAGCATAGCATTGACGTGGTTCTTCTAACCGAGACCCACCTAAAGTCCGGTGACAGCTTCTGGTTGCCTGACCACAACATTATCCGGCTTGATCGCACCAGCTCCAGGGGGGGTGGTGTAGCGGTCATCGTCAGAAAGGGAATCAAGTTTTGCACTCTGCCCCAAATCCGCACTTCTATCATCGAGGCCATTAGTGTGGAGGTGGAATCACCAACTGGAAACGTCCGGTTCATCGCTGTTTACTGCCCACGCCAGTGTACCGCAAGCAACGGATTAGGAATCCAATTCATGAAGGACCTGACCGCCATCACCCGTACTAGCTCCCGATTCATCGTTGGGGGCGACCTGAACGCCCGCCATGAAGCTTGGAGGAACTACCAGAGGAACCGGAACGGATGTCTATTGTTCGACCACGCACAACATGGTCTGTACACTGTGCAATTTTCGGACGAACCAACTTTCATCTCTCCGGCGGGAAATCCCTCCACGCTGGACTTTTTCCTGTCAAACATCGGACTATCCAAGCCGGAGGCGCACAACGATCTCAGCTCCGACCACCAACCGGTGGTGACTGAAGTCGGTGTCAATGTGGTTCCTGCTAGAAGCTGCCTGCGTAAAGACTACCACCATGTCAACTGGGTGCAGTACAGACGAATGGTGGACAGCAACATCGATGAAAATCCACTACTCAACACCGTAGATGACATCGACCGGACGTTGGAAGGGCTCCAACAGGCCATATCCATGGCTGACGAGGCATACGTTCGACAAGTTCCTGTGAGGGGTAAGTTTGTTGCTATTGATTCCCACACCCAATTACTGATTCGGTTGAGAAATGTTCGTAGACGCCAGTTTGGAGATCTGGGCAAAAAACGTGAAATGGCCGATCTGAATAGGCAGATTGCTTCCAGAATGGACTCACTCCGAAATGAAAGTTTCGGGCGTGTTGTCCAGAATCTGGATGACCGCTCCAGACCATTCTGGAAGGTAGCCAAGGTCCTTAAAAATCATCCCAAACCCGTTCCACCTCTCAAAGTCGAAAATGATAACGATCGGCTTTTAATTACCCCACAAGATAAAGCAAATGCGATCGGCGAGCATGTCGCTTCATCGCATTTGCTTGGCTCGACTATCCAAAGTCCGCTCGATGATCAGGTTGCGCAATGCGTTCAAAACCTACATACCTCCCCTTGTGTCGTGCCTCCAGCGGATATGATTACAGTACAACAAATTTGCTCAGCGCTGAAATGCACCAAGAACATGAAGGCTCCCGGGTTTGACGGTATATTCAACTTGATCTTGAAGAGACTCAGCATGAAAGTGCAGTCTCTTCTAACCGCTATCTTCAACAGATGTTTGGAACTGCACTACTTTCCAAGCATCTGGAAAGTAGCAAAAATCATACCGATCCGCAAACCCGGTAAGGATCCAACATTGTCTTCAAGCTACAGACCCATCAGCCTCCTTTCAGCGCTGAGCAAATTGTTCGAGAAACTCATTCTCAATCGTTTGCTCAAATTTGTCGAGGAAAGCAACATTCTCCTTCCGGAACAGTTTGGATTCAGAAAGGGGCACTCCACCAATCATCAGCTAGTACGGGTGTTGAATAACATCCGAAGTAACAAAGCTGTATCCAAGTCCACAGCCATGGCCTTGCTAGACGTTGAAAAGGCGTTTGACAATGTTTGGCATGATGGACTTGTGTACAAGCTTTGTAACTTCAACTTTCCTTTACATCTTATTAAAATCACCCGTAACTACCTCCAGCAAAGGTCGTTTAAGGTATCGTTGAATGGTTGTCTCTCAGACACGTTTTCGATCCCAGCAGGAGTCCCGCAAGGTAGTCTGTTGGGCCCCTTGCTTTACAGCATTTACACTTCCGACATTCCTCCCCTCGGTGACGGTTGCGTGTTTTTCCTGTTCGCAGATGATACCGCAATAGCCGTTAAAGGAAGGATGCCTCGCGAAATAACGAACAAACTTCAACGATGCCTTAACGCCTTTGCTGATTATGCCACCACGTGGAAAATCAAAATCAATGCCACCAAAACACAAGCGATCATGTTTCTCCATCGGCAATCGCCCAAACTGAAACCGGCTTCATCTTGTACTGTAATCATGGATGGCACAAGGGTTGAGTGGTCTACCGAAGTTACCTATCTCGGGATGTTGTTCGATGAAAAGCTCCTCTTCCGTTCGCATGTAGAGAAAACTGTAGTCAAGTGTTCTACCTTGGTTAGGTGTCTGTATCCGCTGATTTGCCGCAGATCCCGCCTCTCAAGGGTGAACAAACTGGCCGTCTACAAACAAATCATAGCACCTGCGATCCTCTACGCAGCTCCGGTGTGGGAATCATGTGCACAGACTCACAGGAACAAAATCCAGGTCGCTCAGAATAGAGTGCTGAGGATGGTTCTTGATCGTCCTTTCGACACTAGAATAACAAATTTACACGAAGAGGCAGGCATTGCCAAAATAGATTCCAAAATTAACGAAATTAAGACTAAATTTGCACAAAAATGTAATCTATCAGAACATGCTTTGATAAGCAATTTGTATATAGTAGGTTAGGTGTACATAGTAGTTGTAGGTTAGTTGTAGTTGTAAATAGTAGTTATAAGTAGTCTCCTTTTTCAAATTTTCAAACAAACCAATCCCACCAAGGTGGTCATTCTCTAAAACAGGCCTGATAGGACTAGGAACTGTAATTAATAATAATTGAAATTTCACAGGAACTAAAGTTGAAAAGACGCATCTGTGTCACTTGATAAGTTATACATGTAAACCACACAAATTCAAGAAATATAGATCATTTAAGTAAAAAAAAAAAAAAAAAAAAGTAAGTGCTTTCTTCAGTATCGACGTGGATTGCAGAGTAAGCTTAAGTCACGTCCCAAGCAGTTTTGGAAGTTTCTCAATGAACAACGTCATGAAGCTGGTCTGCCGTCGTCTATGACACATAATGGTAACGGGGCCTCATCTACGCAAGATATCTGTCAGCTGTTCTCTGAAAAATTTGCTAGTGTCTTCACGGACGAGAGACTGAGTGACGACCATGCCCGACTGGCTGCCAGTTACGTACCACTCTCTGGCCAAACCATGAGCAGAATTGACATCAATCCCGAGATGTTTTTCAGGGCTTCCTTGAAGCTCAAGTCGTCGTACAATCCGGGTCCTGACGGAATTCCATCGGCGTTCCTCAAAACGCACTTGGACAGTTTGCTGTCTCCACTACTGCACGTTTTTCAACGGTCTGTGGACGTCGGAGTTTTCCCATCCTGTTGGAAGCTAGCGCACATGTTTCCAGTACATAAAAAAGGCAGCAAACATGACGTTGGCAACTACCGTGGCATCACTTTGCTTAGCGCTGTTGCTAAATGGTTCGAACTTGTTGTTATGGAGCCGTTACTCGCTCACTGTAAGCCGTATATTAGTATCGACCAGCATGGTTTCATGGCTGGTCGCTCCACTGCCACTTACTTGCTGTGCCTTACTTCCTACATCTCTAACAGTATGTCGGATCGTGCTCAGACGGATGTCATTTATACTGACTTATCTGCTGCCTTCGATAAATTGAATCACGGCATATCAATTGCAAAACTGGACAGGCTTGGTATCCACGGCTGCCTTTTGCTATGGTTTCAGTCGTACCTCACCGATTGCTATTTTACTGTTGTCATTGGTGATCACCAGTCCCGTATGCTCGCTGCCACCTCCGGCATACCCCAGGGTAGCCACCTGGGACCTGATTTTCCTGAGTTACTTAAACGACGTGAATCTGGTAATTGAGGGACCACGATTAACTTACGCAGATGACCTTAAACTCTTCCTTCGAATTCGCTCAATTGAAGACTGTTGCTTCCTTCAACGTCAGCTGAATGTTTTTGGTGATTGGTGTATTCTGAATCATATAGAGGATAACCCGTCCAAATGCTCGGTTATCTCTTTTTCGCGCAAGAAAGAGACTATTATGTTCAAGTATGTTTTGTTAGGCACTGAGCGCGTCAGCCAAATTAAGGACCTAGGCGTGATTCTGGATACAAAACTCTCTTTTAAGCAGCACATCTCGCACGCCGTCGTCAAAGCTTCCAGAATTCTAGGGTTTATCTTCAGGATTGCCAAAGACTTCACTGAAATCTACTGCCTTAAATCTTTGTACTGCTCCTTGTCTCGCTCTATATTAGAATACTGCTCGGTTGTCTGGACTCCTCACTACAACAACGGTGTCGAAAAAGTTGAGTCTGTTCAGCGACGGTTCCTGAGATATGCACTACGTAAACTGCCGTGGACGGATCCCTTCCGATTGCCTAGCTACGAAAGTCGTTTGCAACTGATCCATCTGGAGCGCCTGTCGGTCCGAAGAGATACAGCAAGGGCATTGCTAATTGCGGATATTTTGCAAGGACGCACCGATTGCCCTGTTCTCCTTGAGCAAATTGACATCAATGTTCAACCCCGAGCCCTACGGAATAATTCAATGCTGCGCCTGCCCATACAGCGAACTAATTATAGCATGTTCGGTGCAATCGGTGGTTTACAGAGACTCTTCAATAGGGTCTCCGCACTGTTTGATTTTGACCTGACTCGCCAGCTGCTTCACCGGAGGTTTAGTTCGTTTTTTTCAAGATCAGTTTAGTTTGTTTAGTAATGTTCCTTTTTTACAAGATGATCTATGCACTTACTGATGTTTTGTTTTAGTACTTTTCATGTTTTGTTTAAGTTACATCATTGGGGCAAATAACGCTTGTTGATGTTCAGTAATAAATAAATAAATAAATAATGATCTGTTTGTGGACAGCAAGCTTGCTTTTGAGGGACAGGGTTTATCAGAGGGTAGAGCGACCTGATCAAGATGTTACACTTGGTGGATGTCTCGGCGGAACAAGCCGAGGTGAATTCGAGTGTGGAAACATAATGGTTTGTGTTTTAGCTGCATTGATACAAATCTTCTAGCTCTTGCAATAGTCGGATAGAACATCCAGGTCTGAAAGTAGTTAACTCGCCAGAGCACGGATCACTCGACCCTTATAGATGAAGGAGGTGTCATCTGCGAACATTGGCAGGATACCACCACCCGGCAGGGAGGAACGTCTGACGTGAAAATGTTGAATAGGATAGACCCAGCAGGCTACCCTGAGGGACCCCTGCATCTACGTTGAACTTATCAAAGGGGACATTGTTCAAGTTGACCTGGAATGATCTGCCCGACAAGTCGTTTTTGATGATCTTCACGAGGTAGATCGGAAAGTTGTATCGATGCAGCTTGTACACTAGGCCATCATGCCAGACATTGTCGAACGCCTTCTCGACGTCCAACAATGCCATGGCAGATGAATTGGAAACGGACTTGTTCCGCTTGATGATGTTAGTAGCCCGTGCGAGTTGGTGGATGGTAGAGTGGCCTTTCCTAAACCGGAATTGCTCTTTGAGAAAAATGTTATTATCATTTGAAAACACCACCAGACGGCTGAGTATCAACTTTTCGAATAGCTTCGAGATGGAGGACAAGAGGCTGATCGGGCGATAGCTTTTGGAACTGGTACGATCTTTGCCAGGCTTGAGCATTGGAATCACTTTGGCTAACTTCCAGCATGCAGGGAAGTAGCCAAGCTCCAAACATTTGTTGAAGATAACGGTAAGATGGTTGAAGAAGTCAATACTCAAGTTTTTCATCTCGAGGTCGACTAAACCATCCATTCCCGTGGCTTTCATGTTTTTAGTGCTTCTAGCAGCTGCTATTACCTCATCAGCCGATATTCTACTATCATCATGCACTACTACGGGGGTGTCAGCGACTCTAGACATTGCCTCCAGTACGGCAGGCTTATGGGGGATCACCATAGTTTGGCCAAGATGATGTGAAATCACAAAATGTTGGCCAAGAGCATTGGCCTTTCCAACTGGGGTTATGAGTAGGGATGGGTCCAAGTTCTGGTCAACAAAGGAAAGTGGAGCGATCGGTCTCGACTTATTTTTCAAAATTTTGGGCATCTTCCAAAATGGTTATGCACAATCTGGGAGAGAGCAAATCTTGTTGGCAAAATCGTAATTTCTGAGTTCCATCATCCTGGCCTGGATAATTTTGGTTAGCCTATTGACATTGATCTTCAAATGGGGAAGCCCAGAACGCTGGAACTGCCTACGAATAGTGTTACGGAGCCTGATAAGATCTTTGGATGGGCTGTGAGGTTCAGAGTATAACTCACCTGTCTGGATGCTGGTACGTGTTGCTCCCTGGCACGGGATATCGAGTCTTCGATGGTTTGCAGACACCGATTGACTTCTTCAAACGACTCCGGTAGGACTTCGTAGTCGATTGCTGTGTCCTCACAGTGCTGGTATTGCTACCAGTTGACACGATGGTAATTTCGCCGGGAAACTTGAAACCTATTGGCCGAGGAACCTACTTCGGCCACCACCAGATAGTGGTCCGAGCTCAGTTCTTGATAGGTGATAGGTTGAGAGATATTATCGCCAATGTTGCTGATGAAGATGTCGATAATGGCATGAGCTCCAGATCGACTCAACCGGGTGGGAGTGTCCGGACACAGGATGTTGTAGTGGGCTTCCTGCAGATTTTTGAACAAGATTGTGCCGTTCTGGTTTCACCGACTATTGCCCTAGGCTCGATACTTGGCGTTCAGGTCGCTAGCGATGATGAAATTTTGTCGCCGTCGTGTTAGCTTGATGATGTCCCTTCGGAGGTCTGTAGCCGAGCCGTCCCTAATGTTGGTTTGCTTGGGGCAGATGATGGTGATTGGACCAAACGATGTGCTCACCTCAACTCCGATGGCTTTGATAGTTGTCAGCTGGAAGCTTGGTAGAAGTCGGCAGCTGATGTTCCGTCTCGCAGCGATGGCCACTCCCCCTCCCCCGGAGCTGGTTCAGCTCGGGCTTCAAGTGAGTCTCGGTGATGACGGCTATGTCGATGTGCCGTTCGTTGAGAAAGTCAACAAACTCGATGTTTTTTTCTCTTCAAGGAGCAAGCATTCCAATTTACGATCTTGATATCTTCACGGTCCATACTTAGTGACAAGGGACAGGGCAGCATGTAGCTGTTCAGATTGAGTCTTGCAGGTGCGCATCATGATGATGATCTCGGCCACGAGCGTCAAAAGTTCCTCCGAGGTGAACGGAGAATCGTCGACAGGCTCACCTGAGACAGCACCAGCGTACGATAAACCAGGGGCGGTGGATGAACCTGGAATTGGTTGAGCCGCAGCAGCAGTGAGTCGATGCTGAACTGGTCGACTGTTGGGTTGGGAACCATTTGTATATTCGCAGGATTGGCTTGTTGGTTGTTGAGTGGAAGCGGGGCTAGGTTCGGAACATGTCGACGGGGCTGGAGAGCTGGGTACTGGACTTCCGAGAGTACAGGAGGCGAACGATGATTACGGAGGTGACCGGGCTGATTGTTGATTGTAGCCTTCCGACGGATATTCATAAGCTCCACTCGCTTGGGACATCCGCGATTGGAGGCTTGGTGGTTTCCACCGCAGTTGACACACGTTGGCTCGATGTCATCATTTTGCTCACAGGACGCAATTGAGTGAGTTCCAGTACACTTGCCGCAGTTTGTCTTCATGTGGCAGTTTTTGGTGCCATGGTTCATACACTGCGTTAAAGGGCGAACACGAAATTATTGCGACACCAAAAATGTCATGCCAATTTTCTTATAATGTTTAGAATCAAACCAAAATTTTAGGGTAGTTTTATACATAGGGGGAATGTTGGCTTCGGCAATACCTTAACCAATTATCGTCAGGGGGGTAAACAAAGTCCTAGAGCACTCAAATTTGTCCAATAAATGCTCTGAAACACAATGTATCCACATGTCAAAATTGAGCTCTCAAGGACGTTGTTTACCCCCATGACGATAATAGGTTGAGGTATTGCCGAAGCCAACATTTCCCCTATATTTACTTCAAAAATCAAAAGAAAAGTTAATCGATGGAGCCTTGAGTGTAAAATTGAACACATTTTCGCTTGATGCCCTCCATCAAAGTCTTTACAGTGTCATCCGGTGCCAGTTTCTCAGTTTTTTTTCCATTTTCTTAACATGTCCTTCTCGTCTTTGACTGTCTTCTTGCTCTTCCGAAGTTCCCGCTTCATTATTGCCCAGTACTGCTCCACCGGGCGCAGCTCCGGACAGTTTGGCGGATTCATGTCCTTTGGAACAAAATGGACAGAATAGGCCTCATACCACTCCAGGACACTTTTAGAATAGTGGCATGATGCCAAATCTGGCCAAAATAGCGGAGCTTTGTCGTGCTGCTGCAAGAACGGCAAAAGGCGCTTCTCGAGCCACTCAGATTTGTAGATCTCGCCATTTACTGTGCCCTTTGTCACGAAAGGCTCACTCCTCAGTCCGCAAGAGCAGATGGCCTGCCAAATGAGATATTTAGAGGCGAACTTCGACATTTCTTCTTCTTAAATTTGTCGTCCACATCGAACTTGCTCTTGCCGGTGAAAAACTCCAACCCCGGAATTTGCTTAAAATCGGTTTTTATATACGTTTCGTCGTCCATCACACAGCAGCCATATTTTGTCAGCATCTTCTCGTAGAGCTTCCGTGCCCGAGTTTTAGCCGTCGATTGTTGCCGCTCATCGCGGTTTGGGAAGTTCTGTACCTTGTATGTATGTAGTCCAGCTCTCTTCTTTGCATTCTGGACGTAGCTCTGCGACATGCCGATCTTTTTAGCCAAATCACGGCTTGAGACGTTGGGATTTGCTTTAATCATCCGCTTCACCTTTCCCTCCGTCTTTTTGTTCTCCGGTCCCGGTTTTCTTCCAGCTCCTTTGCCATGGTCCAACGTCAACCGCTCCTGGAACCGCTTCAACACTCTGGAGACGGTTGAATGGTGAATGTTCAACATTTTTCCCAACTGCCGGTGCGACAGGTCAGGAAATTCCAGGTGTTTGGAAAGAATTTGTTCTCTCAACTCGCGTTGGTTCATCTCCATTTTCGTTGAATCGAAAAACACGACTTCGAGTTTGACAGCATGTACACAATACACATCAATGAGAAAGTGTGCAAAATTTGGTTGATTTTTACCCAATGGTAAAAAAGTTATGCCCTGTTGAATGTGTCGCAATAATTTCGTGTTTGCCCTTTTCATCACGATTTTGGGGTTTGTAATGCTCTTAACTGATGATGACCTGAAACTGGTCCCGGATTTCGGATCTCAGAGCCGCAAGACTGGTGGATCCCTTCGTGAAGTGCACCAGGAACAACTGATCACGGAAGCTGGTGTTGTGGTTGGAACGCCGGTTCATCGGGTACACTGTCTCAGGCTTGAGCCCAAGCCGCTCCAGCTCGGATTTCACCGCAGCCGCCTCGAACGACGGTAATCCACGCAGAACCACCTTCAGTGGCTTGCTCGATGACAGATCATGCGTGAAGAAGTTCACGTTGTTGTTCTTCAGGAAACATCCTATTTGTTTGTTCCTCTCCAGGCTGGAGCACATGATTTTGGTACCGATACTGCAAAGCTTGAAGCGAGGCAGCAACTTGTGTTTTGCCAGTTCGGCACCCAGCTTAGCAACATCCTTCCTCTCTCTTTTAGCAATGGGAACGGCGTCACTATCGCCATTTTCTTCCGGGAGTACTGCAAACTGGTTGGCTTGCAGGACTCGTTTTCCGGCGTCATCCTGCAACGCGCTGGGCTTGATTAGCACCTTCTTTGAAGGGCCCGCTGCTGTCTCATTGGCTTGATTAGCACCTTCTTTGAAGGGCCCGCTGCTGTCTCATTGGCACGTTTACGCACCATTTGTTTCGTGTTTGCAAGTTCAAGTAAACTTGCCAGAACGCGAGAAGATGGCGACACTTCCATGGCGCAACGTTTAAAAAAATACGATTTGAACAGCTCAACAGTCGAGCAAAGAATGACATGACTTGACATAAGCAATGTATAATGTTTTTTACCGTATACGGATCATGGAAGTTATAGCTGAATCGTTTTATAATGCTTGGAATATTATTTTTCCTCGATTCGTTTTCCGTTGATCTTATTTTCCGTGCTAAGCACCAATGCTACCGACGCCAGGGAAGCAGCACCCACACCTAGACCCTACCTATCGACCCATCAACTCATGAACCGGGGACCAACGTCTTTACTTCCCTTCCAAAAGTAGGCGTGATCAGAGATGCTATGCCTCAAAACATCCCGGTGGGTGCTGATTGAGTCCAGGCCTGCCGGGGTGAGAGATAATCACGCTTACCACTCAATGGAACACACTTATTGTATTGCACAGTTAAAGTTTAACTGCTCTATACTAAATGTAACTTCAGTGCCACATTTAAATTAATAATTCCATACGAACTCCAGGATTTCCTCATTTTCAGAACTAGTTATAAGTTTAAAGACAGATAACAAAAAAAAATCTACTATTCTATCCGTATGACAATAATTCTAATACTTCGTTCCGCACATCATACGGAACAGGTAGCCGGCTGTAGTACCACATTGACAAAAAGGATTAAATCCCTTTTTAGAAAAACCGGACGTTCGCTTTTAATCCGCTTCCCTTTGTCGTTTCATGATGCTTTTGCCACACAGGTAACTAGGTTTGTGGAAAGCAATAATGAAAATAGCCAACCGTAGTATAAAAAAAAAGGAAACCATGAAAGCCACAGGTCCATGCCGTTCTAATCCGGAGGGTGCATTTTTCTGCTAATTGTTCGAAATAGCACAGTCATTGTTTTCATAATTGGAAATTCGTTTATTCATGTTTTTTTCTAAAGCACTGTCGGGGAAACGATTTTAATCCTCAAGCCAGCACTTGCCATTTGGTTACCCATTATGGTTGGTTGAAAATCCTGCCATCGCTGGACTGCACGGAAATTCCATTAATTTGCTCATTAGTTAGGATTTGTCGCCTTGACTTGGTCGGGTTCAAAGGAACCCAACAAACAAGAAGCAGAAAATCCCGTTAGTAAAGGTTTGCTTCCACCTCTGAGGCCTCTGATGACGAGAACGATGTTTGAATACTTACTTTGCTCTCGTAAATTGAATGATTTCCTACCCTTTTTACGCGGAAGGCATCGAGAACTGGAATAATGCTATGTAAATTGAATGGTTTCAGGGGAGCTTTCGCTACGAACACGGAAGCTCCAGATTAACCGAAGAAGCAACAGGTCTGGTTTCGTGGAATTGACGAAAGAGTTGAATAAAAACCTTTCGAAAGTTTGAATAACAAATTAGACTAAATCAATATTTAATTTGTTAAATAATTCAAATTTTCCGTTCTTCTTTCCGTTTGCGTTCTATGTTGTGCTCAACGTTGGCGCATTCACCTTTCAGTTTGATGTGAGTTCTTCATCGGCACCGCCTTGTTTGATTTTCGGTCGTCCTCCCGTTCGTCTCGTTCGAAAAATTCAGTCACACCCCCTTCAATCGCTTTGGGACCGTTTTCGTTGCCTTCCCTGCGAGACGATGGTCGGTGTCGCTACTTTCAAATTCAATAAAAATAATAGCATGAAACGGTGCTGATGCTGATGATTATGATGACGATGACGGGGACGATAATAGGTTTACATTATTTACATAAATATTTTGAGTTTGAATTATTCATACGTGCCGAAACCGTCGCCTTCGGAGAGAACCGGCAAAAGGGCGGGCCACGCTTTGTCACTTCTTAAAGTGCGCCTTCCCGTACACTTGGCGGGAACTACGTGCGGAGGTGATAGAACGGTACTGACATGAAGAACGGATCGAGGAGGTGGAAACGCCCAGGACTGTACTACACGGTAGTGTGACTTTATGAATGAGAATAAACAGTCGACCCCCGCGCATGGCATGGCTGTTCGGTCAGAAGAGAACGCTGACGGATGGCTGGTGAAGAAAGCATGTCATATAGCGACGAGACACGAGTCACTTTCGATTGAACTTGACAGCCAAACGAAAGTTGACAACAAGTACGTACGATGTGAACGAATTTGTGACAAATGCGACATGTTCTAATTTGATTTTTTAAATGGCTGCACGTTTCACGCTGCATTTTGTTTATTTCTAGCTCATGCTGGACTAAAATTCATAACGATGAATATAAATGGACTAGAATGATATCATTACTGAGATCCAGAAACCCCGACTGCCCTGTTATAGAGTATGCGAAATACATTAAGAGCTGAGGCCAAATTCAAATTTGAATAGAAATGGCTTTAACGATTTCCCGGATTTGTTTTTCGGTGGAACTTAAAACCAAATTATGAAAGTTTAAAAGAGTAATCAAAAACGTAAATTTAATGTTTTACTCAGTTGGGACATAACCCGTACCTAAATTGAAATAAAACACATCGGACGAGATCTCAAATGACATGATAATTATATCAAGTACTCAGAATCACATTAGACACATCTGGACACCCAAGTATCACAAATTCATAGTATTTTGTTGAGTAAACTGCTATACAACCAAAACCAGTAATACAAAGGTTATATAAACTATTATAGAACATGTGTGTTGCTTGGTCATGTTCCCTGTGCACTTTGGAAGTTTCCAGCTCCTTTCAAGGGCCAAACTCAATCATACGACACATGAAATCAATTCGCAAGAAGGTTTAAATCTCACCATAGGTGGATTAATTCAGGTTTTTCAATATACGTTCAGCAACTTTGTTCTTGGATCTGGAAATTAAGTTGGAATGAAATGTTAATTTTTAACAAGTTTTTCTGTTAATGAATTAATGGGAGAATTGTCCCCTCAGATGGCCCTACTGAATTGAGAAGGTTCTGATGCACAATGGGTAAGAATGAAATCCAGCAGCACAAAAATAATAAAGCTCTGGGATTGCATCTAATTCCGATCACGTCTTCAGCAAAGTTTGGAGATTGGATCGGATATCAAGAATGGGTCTGCCTGTTTTCTAAACTGCTGAGTAGTTCATCATTAGTTTCAATCTACAAATGTACGCAATTCAAAGAGTTTTGATCAATCTTTAAGTTAAAGATCTCAAAAGCTTTTCCAAGATACCAAAAGTTCAGAAATAGTATTTTTACGAATTACAAAATGAATCATTTAGAGTGGGTTTAGAGGATTTGAATCCTTAGCATTTTAAAATTGGACTATTGAGCAGAACTAGTTTCAGTATTAGAGAATTTTTAAGATCTCAGAATAAGTGAAATTTTCAACATCCCGGACACAGAAAAAAAATCATAATTCAGGATTTGATAAATTAACCGATTCGGTCCCATGGGGTCGTATGTGACCCCTACATGAAATTATCTGTTCAAAAACCACTGTTTATAGATAGTCATATAGTATCTTCAGCAATATTGTTTGACAATACTTCAATTAGGGGAAATGTACGTAATGTCAGCCTAAGTGTCCCTAATTTGGGCCCATACATAAATTCAGCAATCGACTAAATTTTCAATAGCAACCAAAAATATTCATTAATACCGTCCAAATGATGTGTTCATATAGAAAAAATTGAGAAATAACAGATTTTTAGCGATGGGCCCAATCTTAGATCCATAGGCCAACATTAGAGCCATTTCCCCTATTAAGAAAAAATACAAAATGAGTTTTCAATGAACACTTTGATGAACTGGATCTACAAAACATTATGGAATAATAAACATGCACAAATTTGAAGATTTAGAATTATTAAGAGATGTCCTAAAGTAGCATACAATGTTTTGATCGATTGTTTGATCCTGTAGAGCTTTATTTAGCCTAATAGCTTTCTGAAAGATACAAATTTATGTTCACAAAATATCTCTGGTCCTATAAATCATCCTTAAGATTAAGGTGATTCCTTATAGAGTCCACAAATGGCCGCCACGTAGGTCATACATGCACTTCCACTTCGAACCTTCAATTACACAAATCTCGGAAATTGGTGCCCTATTTCACCTAAAATTGTTACTTCATGTATGCTGCAGTGCAGCAAACGTGCAGTAACAATTTGAATGTTGCACGTATCGTTGAAGCTGACATTTGTGCACTTAAAGTTTCGAAGTGGTTCCGGATATAAGGATGTCATAGCGATTCACCTTAACTCTTCAAGTTCTACTGGCTCAACAGTGTCTTGTATAATCTACCAACAGATTTTGATAACCTAACTCTCATCATATAAGGACTGTTCATTTTATAAAATGAACGTCTACATGTGACGTTAGAAAGCTAAAATTTTACCCAAATTTGATGAATTTTTTTTCATCGTGTACAAAAGTTTGTTGACAAAACACAAATATTTTTTGTTTTTTTTTTCAAAACAGTTTGATTTCGGAACATGGGACAAATTGATGAAGAAACCCGAGTTTGAATTATTCAAAAATACTGCTCAGAGCGACTATCTTGTAGAGATATTGCGAAAATTGTGAAAAGATCGAAGTCTGCTGTGTATCAAATCATCAGAAAGTTTGGCGAGCACCATACCGTTGAAGATTTGCCAGGATCCAGAACCAGATGCGGTGCTGCAAACCTACAGATAGAGAAGAAATGTGTTGAGCTTTTGTTGTCTGAAGAATCTAACTCTGTACGTAAGATTGCCAAAAAACTGGGAATATCCGTCGGAACCGTCCAAAACATAAAGAAGAGGAAGAAAATCAAGACTTATAGGAAACAGAAAGCGCCTAAACGGAGCGCGGAACAGCACAAACGAGCTAAAGAACGATGCCGGAAGCTTGAAACAATTTTGAGGAAGCAACGCAACCGTTGCATATTGATGGATTTTTTTTTTTTAAACTCATTATTTGTTCCAAATTCAAAAATAAATAACATTTCATTTTTAACCTAGGTGCTCCAGTTACTACAGTAACTTACCAGCCTTAATTGTTATGATATATATCTAAGTGTTTTTACATTGTTCCTGTCTTGGCAATTCAGTATTTTAAACAGGTTTTTTAAACCTACATGTCAGTATAACAATTGATATCTTAAAACTAAAAACTAAAACTAAATCTTATCTAAGTATAAAGAGAATTAATCGTTGCAATTGAGGATTGCAACGATTTTTGCCTAAAATTATTAATTATTTTGTTGAACATTTGTTCTAAAGTCTCAACATTCGAAATTCTATGTACTTCGGTAGTACTGTACCAGGGAGGCAACTTCAAAATCATTTTCAGAACTTTGTTCTGAATCCTTTGAAGTGCTTTTTTCCTGGTAAGGCAACAACAAGACCAAATTGGCACAGCGTAAAGCATGGCCGGTCTAAAAACTTGTTTAAATATTAGAAGTTTATTCGTCAGGCAAAGTTTGGATTTCCTGTTTATTATATACATTTAATATATTTGTTACATTTAGCTTGAATGCCCTCAATGTGATCTTTAAAAGTTAATTTTTGGTCAAGTATTAATCCAAGATATTTCACTTGGTTTGAACAGGAAATTGGAACTCCGTTCATAGTGACTATGTGACTACTACTAGGTTTCAAAAACGAAGCTCTGGGCTTATGTGGAAATATTATAAGTTGAGTTTTGGAAGCGTTGGGAGAAATCTTCCATTTTTGTAGATAAGAAGAGAAAATATCTAAACTTTTCTGCATTCTGCTGCAAATAACACGAAGACTTCTTCCTTTAGCGGAAATGCCTGTGTCATCAGCGAACAAAGATTTGTGGCAACCCTGAGGCAAATCAGGGAGGTCCAAAGTGAAAATGTTATGCAATGTAGGCCCAAGAATGCTACCCTGAGAAACTCCTGTTCTAACAGGTAGTCGTACGGATTTGGAATTTTGATAATTTACCTGCACAGTTCTGTCAGTTAAATAATTTTGAACTAATTTCATAATATAAAGTGGAAATTAAACTTTTTCAATTTAGCAATCAAACCTTCATGCCAAACACTGTCGAATGCTTTTTCTATGTCTAGAAGAGCAACTCCAGTTGAGTGGCCTTCAGATTTGTTTGAACGAATTAAATTGGTAACTCTTAAGAGTTGATGAGTAGTTGAATGCCCATGGCGAAATCCAAACTGCTTATCTGCAAAAATTGAGTTCGTATTGATGTGAAGCATCATTCTATTTAAAATTATCTTTTCAAAAAGTTTACTTATTGAAGAAAGCAAACTTATTGGGCGGTAGCTAGAAGCTTCAGCTGGATTTTTATCCGGCTTCAAAATTGGAACAACTTTTGCATTTTTCCATTTATCAGGAAAGTATGCCAAATGGAAACATCTGTTAAATAATTTTACCAAGAAAGACAAGGTACTCTCTGGGAGTTTTTTGATGAGGATATAGAAAATTCCATCATCACCTGGAGCTTTCATATTTTGAAATTTTTTAGTTATAGACCTTACTTCGTCCAAATCAGTCCCCCAGGAATCATCAAAAATATTTTCCCGAGAGAAAATATTCAGAAAATCCCGAGCAACCTGATTCTCAGTAGGACTAGTAAGACCCAAACTGAAATTATGGGAACTCTCGAATTGCCTAGCAAGTTTCTGAGTTTTTTCCAAATTTGTGATCAAAATTTTACCACCTTCTTTAAGCGCTGGAATAGGCTTTTGAGGTTTTTTCAAAAATTTTGTTTCCAAAAGGGTTTGGAACTCGGGTCTAATTTAGAAACATTATATTCAAAAGTTTTGTTCCTCAGGGCAGAGAATCGCTTTTAATTTATTTTTGCAAATCCCGCCAGATAACTTTCATGGCATATCGCGTGTTCTTTGATATTGTCTCCTACGAACATTTTTAAGACGGATCAAGAGCTGCAGATAGTCGTCTGTTATAATTGAATCGAATTTAACCTCGCATTTTGGTACTGAGGCAGCTCTTGCTTCAACTATAGAAGTAGTCAGAGATTCAAGAGCATAATTAATTTCATCTTTGGTTTGCAAAGGAATGTTTGGATCGAAGTTATATTCCATAAATGTTCGATATTGCTCCCAATCAGCTCTATGGTAATTGAAAGTAGAGCTGTTGGGATTACAAATTATTTCTTGGGATATTTCAAAAGTTACTGGAAGGTGATCAGAACCGAAGTCAGCATGGGTAACCAGTTGGCTACAAAGTTGACATGAATCAGTTAAGACCAAATCAATAGTGGAGGGATTTCTTGCAGAAGAAAAGCATGTTGGGCTGTTTGGATATTGAATAGTGTAATAACCTGCAGAACAATCATCAAACAGAATATTACCATTGGAATTGCTTTGAACATTATTCCATGAGCGGTGTTTTGCATTAAAATCACCAATAATGAAGAATTTAGACCTATGACGGGTAAGTTTCTGGAGGTCACCCTTGAGAAAATTCTTTTGCTGGCCTACGCATTGGAATGGCAAATAGGCAGCTATAAACGTAAGTTGTCCAAATTTTGTTTCAACAGAAACTCCCAAAGTTTCAAAAACTTTGGTTTCAAATGAAGAAAGAATTTTATGTTTGATTCGTCTATGAATAATGATGGCAACGCCACCACAGGGTCCATCAAGACGATCATTTCTAGAAATCAAGTAATTTGCGTCCTTCTTAACCTTATGGTCAGGTTTAAGGAACGTTTCAGTTATAACGGCAATATGCACGTTATGAACTCTCAAAAAGTTTAATAGCTCGTCTTCATTATCTTTAAGAGATCGAGCATTCCAATTTAAAATGTTTAATGCTTTAAAATCCATTACTAAATTTTAAAGTCATAACAATATTATTTGCAAATTTTACTCCAGTTTGAATAGCATCAAACATGGAGTTAGATTAAAGCATATCAGAAATCATGTCAATTAATGAATTCTGTAAAAATTCCATTTTAGGGGCAGTAATGCTTCCTAAGTCAAAATTGTCAAAATTTCCGTTAGATTAGTATTTTGATTTCTACCCGCTGCAATGGCAGCATAGGTAGCTCCATTAACTCGCTGAACATTGTTAGCAGCGAGGGGAGTAGTTACAGATGAAAAATTTGAAGCAGGGGTGATATTTGTACCTACGGGTACGAATGTAGAATTTGTTCCTCTCTGACCGTTGTTAACAGCAGAGGAATTTGTACTTGGTCGGAAACGTGGAGCGTTTCCTACCTGATGGTTAGAACGAGATTGTAGGATCGCTTTGCGAGTCTTACATTCCCAAAAATCGGATTTGTGGTTTTCACCACAATTTGAACATTTTAATTTCTTAGGATCTTCCTTCACAGGACAGTCGTCCTTTGCGTGAGAGGAATCACCACAATTCATGCATTTAGCTGGCATGTAGCAATTTTTAGTTCCGTGACCCCATCCCTGGCACTTACGGCACTGAGTGAGGTTTTGGAAATTTCCTCCAGTCTTCCTGAAGTGTTCCCACTTCACTCGGACATGGAGCATAAGGCTAGCTTTTTCTAAGACCTTAATGTTGTTTTGTTCACTAGACTTGAAGTGAACTAAATAAAAATCATTAGAAATCCCGTTGCGCGAATCGCCAGGACGGGATTTCATTTTCATTTTGATTACTTGGAGTGGCACAACTCCAAGTAATTTTGCCAGTTCATCTTTGATCTGATTCACCACTGGGCAGTCCTTTCATGACAACCTTGAACACACGTTCAGTTTTGGTGTCGTAAGTAAAAAATTTGAGCTTCTTCTCAGTAAGATACTTGAGAAGACATTTAAATCCGTCCAAGGTTTCAGCCAATACACGGCATTCACCCCGGCGTCCAATTTGTAGTGAAAACTTAACTTTCACGAAATTCAAAAGTTCCATGCGAAGAGCATGGAAATCGGAAGTGGTTATCACAATAGGGGGAATCTTTTCCTTCTTGGCATTAAGCCGGGAAAGTTCACGAGAATTTTTCTTGGATGATCGATCATTCTCATCATCCGTGAGCAAATCAAATTGATTACTCAAATTAATTTCATCAGAAGGGGGGTCAAGAGTTTGCCCCTTTCTTTTGCGTTTAGGCGCCATGGCGGCAGTAAATTTTTTATCCAAATCGACTTTCAAGTAGATTACTATAAGAATCTGAAGGATCGAAGAGGAATTTTCCAAATCGATATCCAAGAAGGATTACCTCGGGTAGGGTCCAAACAAGGATCGAAGAGGAATAAGAGTTGAACAAGGTAGAAAATTTTTTACAGGTTGAGCACTGAAAAGTGCTGTTTAAATTTGTTGTAGCTTTAGGTAGTAGTAACACTTCCTTCAGCAAAAAGCAAATAGATCCGCACGGCAAGAGAGCATGATGCGGACTGCATATTAATGGATGATGAAACATATTGCAAACTGGACACAACCACACTACCTGGGCCACAATTTTTTAATGCAAAATTGACAAGTTTGGCAAAAAAGTGCTTGTATGGCAAGCAATTTGTTCATGTGGTTAAAAAAGTTTGCCGTATTTTACCACAGGAACCACTAACGGTGAAATTTATCGCAAGGAATGCATTCAAAAACGACTTGTTGCTCTGTACCGTCAGCACAAGATCCTTCCCCTGTTCTGGCCTGACCTTGCATCCACCCACCACGCTTCTGCTACGCTCAAACTGATGAAGTCATATAAGATCAACTTCGTCGTGAAAGAGGATAATCCACCAAACTGTCCAGAACTGCGTCCGGTTGAACGTTACTGGGCTATCATCAAGCGCAACCTTCGGCAGGATGGTAGAGAAGCACAATCTGTCAGCGAGTTCAAGAAAATGTGGTCATCTGCTAGCCGAAAGGTTACACAGAAAACTGTAAAGAAGCTTATGAGAGGAGTTCGTGGAAAAGTGCGTCAGTTTTATCATTAAAAGTATTTCGTGGATTTTTTTTTTATTTTGCAATTGTTATAGAGTAATAAGAATCTGTTATGCATAAAACCGTGTTTAAATTGGATGATAAATATAAAAGATATCGTCAAATGAATGTGTCCGTTTTATAAATTGAACAGTCCTTATCCCCATAACATCGTGTGAGGTAAACTATGGTGTAATAAATTCCATACTCCAAATTGTCCTGGAGATTAGGTCATGAAGATCAACAGATTCAGCACGATGTCTAGACTAAATTTATGAACACAGGAAGCTACGCGGAGCAATGTATCATGTTGTTGTACAGACAAAAAATGTTGCTGTCTCCAAGCTTTTCTGAGGATTGGATCCTGATGTGGTACAGGCTTAATAAAATATTACTATTGATGTTCTACAGGCTCAACAGAGTATTTTATGATGTCCAGATTTATTATATGAACCCATGTTACTCCGTGTGATCTCATTACATCAAGTGAGATAAACAGTTGTTTTAACAAGATATGTTGCAATCTCAAAATTGACCTAGAGTTCAGATCTTGACGTTCTAAAGATTCAATAATGTATTGACTGAATTTGTGAACCTAAAAAGCTACGCGGAAACTCATAATATAATGTAGGATATGTAGTTATCTCCAATTTATCCTGAGGATCAGGTCCTGATGCTCTACAGGCTCATCAAAGTCTTGTTTGATGACCAGGTTTATTATACGAATCCATGCAGCTCCGTGGGACCTCATCAGATCAAGTGAGGTTAAAAGTTGTACATATTATCAAAATATGTTCCATTCTCTAAATTTTCCAGAAGTTCTGGTCTTAACGTTCTACAGATTCAACGAGATATTCCACGATATCTCGACTGCATTTGTGAACACAAATTTATCATGAAGTCCCATATTATCATGATAGTTCTAATGACAAAACATGTTGGGGTCTCCAAGTTATCCTGAAGATTAGGTGCTGATGTTCTACAGGCTTAACAAAGTCTTGTATGATGTCCAGATTTATTATACGAATCCATGTTGCTCCATGGGACCTCATCACATCAAGTGAGATAAGAAGTTTTAATAACAAAATATGGTCCATCCTCCAAATTTTCCGCGAATTTAGATCTTGACATTATACAGCTTCAACGATATATTGTACGATTTCTGGACTAAATATGTGAACCCAAATTCATCGTTATCATATTATCATGATATTGCAATGACAAAACATGTTGGGGTCCCCAAGGTATACTGGAGATTTGGTATAAATGATCTACATGTTGTTAGGCTCTATAATTCTACGTTTCGCTTGAAGATTTCAAAATTTCAACACATTCAAGACATTTCAACTAAAAAAAATCTTGCATGTTATAAGAGACTCTAAAGCGGCGCTGGTGGTGTAGTGGTAAACGTGATTGCCTCTTACCCCAAAAGGCCTGGATTCAATACTAATTGGCACCGTCGGGATTTTCTGAGGCATAAAATCACTGATCACGCCTGATCACGAAGGGAAGTAAAGCCGTTGGTCCCCGGTTCAAAATTTGATGGGTCGATAGGAACGGTTCAGGTGTAGAAGCTGCCTCCTCTATGCAGCTTTGTATGAAAAAAAATGGTCGTGGATACGTACCATATCTTAATTAGTCTGATGAATCTTAACATATGAACTCCAAGATTATTATTTGGAAAATTTAACACATGTTTTCAACACATCTGTACATCTCACATGATGCGATGAGGTCCCTCGTAGCTCCATGGAGTCAAATAATAAGTCAGAATATCGTACAAGAGTCTGGTTGATTTGGAGGACTTGAATTATTTAGTAATTTAAAATTTATGTCCAGCATTCTGTAAGGGGGGGTGGCTCTACGATTGCCAACACTTAATCGTTGAGTCTCTTGAACTTGAACTCCAAGACAATTTGGGCAATGGAACATAATTTGATTTAATATCTTCCTATCTCACTTTATGTTTTGAGGTTCCGGGGAATTTCTCAGATCCGTAAAATAAATCTGAACATCACTTTGTAAAGCCTGTCAATCAAGACCAAATCCTTAGGATAATTTTGAGACCTCAAAATATTAGTCATTACAACTACATATCCCGCATGATATTATGGGACTCCATGAAGCTTTTTGGATTCACAAAAAATATTCAAGGCATCGTTGAATCTGAAGAACATAAAGATCTAAACTCCCGGACAATTTAGAGAATGGAACATAGTTTGATAGTAAAACTTCTCATCTCACTTGATGTGATGAGCTCCCACGTAGCTCCATGGATGCAAATAATTAGTCAGGACATCGTACAAGACTTTGGTTTAGCCTGTATGAACTCCAGTATAATTTGTGGTGTCTTAGATATTGTTTTAATACAAATATAAATCTCACACTCCAGTATTCTCGAGCGTCTCAAAATTAAGCGGAAAAGTTTACCAACGAGTTTTATAAAAAATGTACCCCTCACAAATTTGACCGAAGAACTTTGTTAAAACTTGTAAAAACATTCACAAGCTCCTCTCGGCAGTCGATAAGCGTTCGTAATACCGGATAGTGCAGGATATTCCATGTGAAAAATGTTTATAGCTTATTATGTACCATATTAAATCTCCACCGTACCAAAATTTCATGAATTAATAAAAGTTCTGTCAACCCAGTAATTTGACTGATCTGACTATTTACTTTGTACAACTTGTTTGTTTTTGGATGGAGTATATGGTGTCGATTGATTTTGTCCATTTAATGAGCAAAACAAATGAACATTTTCCACGTGTCCAAAGTAGCCCCTCTGTTTCAATTTCTGTACTTGGTTCTGCTATTCTTGCTCGTTCATATGCTTCTCGTGACACACCATAAATGTATTCCTTTAGATGTACGCCACATCCTTTTATTATTTATATACATATATTTATATGGAATTATTTTATACGATCATGTTAAAGTTCACTTACACAAAAAAAAAACAGTCCAGGTGCGGAAACCTGGCGTCGCACAGTGGTCTAAAAGTGACAAAACGTGCGTTTTTTTTAATTTATGCAAAAACGGTCCATTTAAGCCATATAGTGTCATCGGAGAAGTTTGTGCACTTAAATATTCCCTTATTTTGAGCTTAGCCATTTCATGATTAATCCACCTAGCAGGGAGATGAAAAATTTACTTTTTTTTGTTTGTCGAGATAGCAAAATGGTGTTTTGAGCAAAGTTTTAGGCAATATTTTTTTTTTTTTTTTTTTTTGTAAAATATTGTTTATTTAGGTTTTAAATAACATATTCAAGATATTTAAAAATATATCAATCTTCTAGAGTCAAAATGAAATCTAGCTCGCCTACATCTATTCTATTATTAATATTCACATTGACAAAGTTGATGTACTTAATGAACGTTTTTAAAATTTGATTTCTTCTCGCTGTTGTCATGTTACCCAAGATTGGCCGCCGGGTAAAGCAGGTGCATAAGAACGCCTGTCAATGGTTGTTGGGTTCTGCCCTGACCGGCGATTTGCGACCTCTGTGCACCTGAACTCCGATTCTTACCTCCACGCGGTGCCCGGTGGGATTGCTGGCGGTGATATTTGCCGTCAGTAATGCGAACAAGAACGGGGGATCATCGTTGTCACCAAAGCACTTCTGTCAATTATCGGTAGTGCCCGTGATGACGATGACAGAGCAATAAGGTTATTGCCAACTCTCGAAGTAGCCCAAGATTATCGCTACCTGGGGATGCTAACCGGCTCGGTCTGGTTACGACTTGGCCGTCCTGAATGAACTATATCCACCTTTTCAAGGTGGATTGTTTAAAAGGACGTTAATAGATGGAAGCACCAAGATTGGCCGTACAAGATCGTCGAAGCTCAGCCTCTGCCAGCCGCCGAGCGTCGTCGTCAATTTTCGCTGGATGTGTGCCCAAGCTGCAGCAACTCGAGGGCATTCGCAAAACTTATGTTGCAAAGTCTCGATTCCTACCGCACAGTGCTGACAGTTTGGGTCGTTTGCACGGCCGATGACGTTCATCAGTCTACGGTGCTCCGTCTTCTCGTTCACTAGCAGGTAGAGATCAGTACGCTGGCTCGACGATAGCCTTCTCGATGATATGTTCATCCAGATCTTTTTCCAATTGATGCCTGGATGGTTTCGTTCCACTCTGGGTAGCTCAGTTTGTTCCAAGTAGAAACGATGGATTTGATCGCTGGAGGGGTTTTGTTGGATGTGGTGTGGAAATAAGGGAATTTGCTGTGAGAGAAGTTTTAGGCAAGGAAGATCGGCGGGGGGAGGAATATTTTGGGCGAGAAGGGACTGATAATAGGGAAGGGAAACGATCTCCTGCAGGTGACGATTGACTAGAAGTGCTTTGCATTTGATCGCCGGCAGTTGCAGTTTCAATCCACCCTGCTCTCTGCTGCGCGCCAACTGGTGCATTGGGACTCGTGCGGGTAGCCCACGAAAAAGGAAAGTCCCCATCGTTGATGTCAGCTTCGCCGTGTGAGCACATTGCGGTGGAATAACAGACGAGAGGTACCACACCTTCGCTGTAATGAAGATGTTCAGCAGTAGCACTTTCTGCTGCAGGGAAAGGGAGCGCATGTTATGCAGCCATATGTGTTGCGAGATCCTCGATACTAAAGCGTCCCAGTTTAGTTTAACCATCAGTCGCACTGAGTTGGTGAAAATAACGCCCAGTACCTTGACATTCTCCTTTGTCTGCAGCCCTGGTATCGTCAGTGGATCTCCATTGATGAAACCAACATTGATCGCCACTGTTTTCAGCGGATTTAGCTTTGCCCCGGATACGATCTCGAAGCTACCAAACAGCTGATAAATACGGTCTATCGTGTGTTTTGAGGTGGCAATCACCGTGATGTCATCAGCATACGCAACGCAAAGGTCACCAGCGCATACACGCTCCACCCGTGTGAGGAGGGGATGAAGATAGAGCACGAACAGCAGCATCGACATCGGGTCTCCCTGACGTACGGACCGTTCTATACGGAACGGCTCTGAGAGGCACCCATTCACTAGCAGCCGTGATGAAGAGGCAGCAGCGACTCGAGAGAGCCAACAGACAAAACCCTGGTCGAAGCCCAGAGAGAGCAAGGTCCGATGCAGGAACTCATGAGAGACCCGATCGAACGCGTGGTCAAGATCGAACGAGATCAACTTCCGCTTCTGCTTCCTCGCGATTAGCTGCGCAATACGATCTTTGAGCGAGAGTGTAGCTTGGAAAATAGAAAGGTCGGTATTTGCGCATTTTTGAGAGTCGCTCAGGACTCGATGGATTCGCAGTACTCGTTCCAGGCGGGCCTTCATCACGCGGGAGAGGATTTTAAAATCGACGTTGAGCAGACTGATCGGACGGTATGCTCTTGCTGTCCCATCCCCACCTCGCTTTTTAACCAACACAATAGTGCCATCGGCGAATTCAGATGGGAGCTCATTCGTCATAGCTTCATTAATAACGAAGTAGAGCTCTCGATAGATGACGTCTAAAGTTCGTAGGTAGAACTCTACCGGCAAACCATCGATCCCCGGTGATTTACGTTTTTGCGACGTTCGGATGGAGTTTTTCAACTCGTCAATGCTGATCTCTGCCATTAGAGCTGCGTTGGCTTCGTCGTTCTCGGGTACGGCTCTCTCAGTTTCGAACATTTCTTCCCCCATCTGCCTCGTCTCTTCCACCGCATACAGGTCCCTGAAGTATCGAAAAATGTGTTGCTCGATCTTCAGAGAGCCTTGTATTTGCTCTCCTCGTTCGTTCTGCAGTCCTGTTATGGTTGTTTTTTTACGTCGTCTATCACCCAACTGGAAAGTGGATATGCTCTCGCCGGCTATAAACGTCTCGTTGATGCGGATGAAGTTTTGCGCAAATTGCCGCTGCAACGTGAGCATTTGTGCTTTTACGCGGTGGGATTCTGGTAATAGCCATCATATGCGAGTCGTAATTGCTCGTAGAGTCGTTGTTGTTCTGCGTTGAAAGTCCTGAAAACTTCATTTGAAAAAAGATTTTATTTTTGGCTTCGCGCATGAAAGCCACCATGTCATCCAGCTGGGGAAATTTCTCCGTTGGCGGGTCCAAAACTGCCATCGCACTTGGAATTCCTCTAAGTTCTCGGCGGTTATGAGGTGAGGGCGGAGGGACCAGTAAACCGCGTCCTTGTTCACGGCCAAGGTGGGGAAGGCAAATGCGCGCTGTTAGCGCTTTGTGATCCGTGAATAAGCATACGTGCGTAGCAGCACTCCGCAGATGCTCGCAAAGCCCAGCGCTGACATACATGCGGTCGAGCCTGGATGCCGCATTGTGTGTGATGTACGTGGGTGCGGGGGTTGTGGGGTACAAATTCAGCCACATATCGTGAAGCTGTAGCTGCCGTACGGTCGCTTGGAGAGCCGGGCTTGTGTTGGAACTCGTTGAGTCGCTCGGACGTAGCACGCAGTTAAAATCTCCAGCGAGGATGACGTTTTGAGTGTTATACCGAAGGTAGTACGCGATCGTGCCGTTGAAAAATCTTTCTCTTTCCGCACGAACAACTGTCCCCGATGGCACATATACGTTGCAGAGCGTCGCGTTTTGCACCCTCAAAGCGATGAGACGACCATCCAGGCTCTTCTCCACATGCGAGAATTGTATGTGGTCTTTCAGCGCGATTGCCGTTCCCCGCCTTGCTTGGTCCACATTGCAGATAACGTTGAAGCCAGGGATAGAGAGTTGCTCATTCTCCACCTCCTGGAGGAAAACGATATCCAGTTCCAGTGTTCTTACAAAGGTTCGAAGAGCGTCAATCTTCGTTGCGTTCGTAATATTGTTGATGTTGATGGTGGCGAGGTTGTAACTGGAGAACTCAGCCATTAGGACGGTTGGTTACTCCCATCTCGCTTGTCGTCGCAGTCGTCATCCACGCGAGGCTTCTTGCCTGGTGGTCGAGTGCGGAGGTGTCTTCTGGAGCTGGATGACCCTACAGACGAATCTGTTTCGTTTCCATCGGACTTACCACTAGCAGTTTTGCGATCCACTCCGCCGCTAGCGGGGGGTTGTTGACTTGTATAGGGAGTCAACGACCCGCTGTCCGATGGGGGAATCGAAGCCGAGGTAGGGGCTACCGTGGGGAAATTCTGTTCGGTCAGAACTGGTGGTAACAGCTTCTGTTGTTGACGTTGGGGAATTTGTTTCGGTGGTGGCATGGTAACAGCTTTGGCCGAGATTGGTTCGAACCGAGGCCGGGAAGCTTGGTTCGAGGTCGTTTTAGTTAGGTTCGCATTTGAAGCAGTTTGGTTTGAGTTTGTGTTGGTTTGGTTCGCACTATAGTCGACTGGACTCGTTTTTTGCGACGGCGTCTGCTTTGCGGCATCGGCGTATGATTTTTGCACGAGCAGTTTTTTATTTTGCACGCAAGTAGCCCCGATGTGCATGTATTCGCGGCAGTGTCGGCATGTTTGTAGCTGCCCGAAATACGATACATTCGTCACTTCGCCGTCGATCGTGACCCACGACTCGATGTTTCGTTTCACCGTCATTTTTGCTACACGAACGCCGGTCGAAATGCCAGGGAAATCGATATCGGTTCCGCATCGTTGTTCTCGTATTGCGATTACGTCACCGTATCTTCCTAGAAAATCAGTGATTTTTTGATCCGACACGTCCTCGGATAAATCGTAGAGCCTCACCTCCACTGCTCCCTCCTCCAGTGTGATTTTCAACGGATATTTTTTCCCGTCGACCGTAATTTCGTGTTTGTTGTCATGTTCCTCACAGATTCGTTGCGCCAACGCTAGGTCGACGACTTTCACAAAAGAAACTCCGAGGGTTCTGCTGTTCTGAATCCGTAGCACTTCACCTTGCTTCAGACCCAATATGGTCGCACAGAATTTGTGAACTTTGGCATTGTCCGGTTTCTTCGGCACGTTCGCAAAATCTATGCGAAAGGTGTTTTCTCGGCGGCCCATCGCGAAGTCGTTTGGACGCGCAGCGACACGTAACGGCTCAGCGATGCGCAGAAAGAGAATAAAAAAACACAGTTGGCACTGGTAATTAGCTTGTGTTCGACTTCCACAGAACTGTACCAAAAATACATCTGTTCAGCTCGGAAGTTGAGCGCTCACATAGCTGAATAGCTGAATAGTCAACCCTCTATCTCTTATGCATACAGAAATATGTCATTTTTTTATAAGAGCCTTCAGAAAATAATTTTTTGCGAATAACTTTTCAGAAAGTAATTTTTTGACATTAGTATGTTGTACACAAATGTTTTTTTTTTTTTTTTAATGCCAAAGTATAGTAAACCGTGTACAGATAATCGTTTTCTTGCATTTGTACATAGAGGCTCCTTCATACGTCACTTACTCTTGGTGTTGAAGGAAGAGTGCACAAACTTCTCCGAAGACACTATATGGCTCAAATGGACCGTTTTTTAGACCATTGTGCGTCGGTAGCATTGGTACTCAGTACGGAAAACAAGATCGACGGAAAACAAATCAAAGTCCCCTTTTCACAACATGTTCCATGTATCTGAGATTTTGAAAGTATTGAGAGTTATATAACAGTCAAAATCTTCAAGATCCATAAATAAAAATGTCAAATTAAAATTACAGACTTGAAGACATTCTTGAGATTCTCGTAAAAACCTTTTTTTTTTTTTTCCTTGGTTTGTTTTTTCCTTCGATCTTGTTTTCCGTGCTGAGCACCAATGCTACCGACGTGCCAGGAAGGCAGCTCCCACACCTGGACCCTACCTATCGACCCATCAACTCATGAACCGGGGACCAACGGCTTTACTTCCCATCCGAAGGAAGGCGTGATCAGATATTTTATGCCTCAGAACATCCCGGCGGCGCCGACTGGGATTGAACCCAGGCCTGCTGGGGTGAGAGGTAATCACGCTTACCACTGCACCACCGGCGCCGTTATAAAAACATTTTAAATACCGGATTGTGAAAAATTTGGGAGATTTTTTTTTACTATGAACTGAATTTTTCAAACAGTATCCTCCTTTAACTTCTAAGCAGCCCTTTGGAGATGAATTGCAGCAAGTATTATTGGCATCATGAAGTAATGATAATCCATTCTGTCTTACCACATTCGGCCTGAATGGCGTTAAGCATAATGCCATTCGGTTTAATGGCACAACACAGTCCTCTCTTAGCTGTACACACAAGCAGCTGTGTATTTTCTATTCAGTGTGAGTCACGTCTATTGTTCGATAGCAACTCATTGCTGCGGTGCTTGTTCATTGTTTGAAGTTAATTCGCTTTTGCCGTTGCCCCGTTGGAAGCAAATAACAAGTGTAGATGTCGGTGGAAATAAAGCTGACGATTAGGTCCAACTTCACAGCTAGCAGTTCAAAGCCATCCGTAGAAGTAATTTCGAATTTTATAAAATCGTTGGATGCGGATCCCACTCAGATGATTGCTACATATCGCAAAGCGAAGGAAAAATCTATATTCATAAAGTTTATATCAGACCCAAGTAACATTCAACGTTTTATGAAGTACTACAAGGCTTCCATAAAACAACATTAATAAAACCCTGGTCTAGCTAGCTTTGCCTTTATTACATCAACCAAAACCTCATTAAGACTAGAATCTGTCTAGTTGGCCCACCCTGAAGAAGGTTCTAAAGACTGCATTATCGAGACATTTCAAGAATGACTTGCTGCAAAAAGGTTATATGACGCATGCATTGAGAACCATTTGAAATCCTTACTAAAAGTACAAAAAAAGCTATTAAGCACCAATACTTGTGCCTTTTTGCCTTTGACGCTTGCCTAGCGCACTAAAAATAAAGCATCAATCAAGATAAAAAGGGATACATAAATATCGTCCGATCTTGCCAAATTCATTGTTCAAAAATGAATCTGTCAAAAATCTTCATAAATTTCCTCATCATTAAAGTGAAAGAATTACTAAAATTATTGAAACTCATACTGTGGTCTATTTTTAGGTGACAGATTAAATCTAATGTGAAATGTGCTTCGGAAAATGGAAAAAAAAATAAGTCCGCCTTCGGAAAACGTTGATTTGACTAATTATTTTCAATTTAGGAAACAAAATATAGTTATATGTTATGTTAATCATTGATTCCAGCCGTGACAATTTGACGATTTTCGTTTTTTCTATTGCTGCTCATTGATGAATTGATGAGAATAAAGTTATTTTAAAGGAAAAACATCTTGAAAAACGAAGATTGTAAATGAGCAAATGAAATAGTAACAATATGGCGATTGCATTAACATTAATTTTTCATAAGCCATTTGTGAAAAGGCTGTTTTGCTTTCATGAAATCGCTTACAAATGCAAAACATTTTAATGCTGCTTTTATGAAGATAATTTGCAGACTGAATTGTTTTTATCTGAAGCCATTTTGCTTGATCTTATTCCATTTAGTTTTATGACGGCATCAATGGTGGCTAAGTTGCCTGGAAAAAGTTTGTTTATCTTTCGATAGTTTTGTTGTGCGATCATTGCAACGATGTTCTAGCCCAGCGTTGGATCAACAAGTTGGGTGACATCCTTGATAAGGGCAATTCACCTATTGGAAGTAGTTACTCAGGAAGTGAGTTTACGTTACTTAGAACAGGTGGAAGCTCAATCATTCTCGAAATGTGAGTGATGAGTTTCCTGTCAACAATTTTCGGCAGTCCCAGTTTGGCACTGATGCTATTCGGATCATCATCGTAACGTTATTTGTGGAGAAGGCTGCCATTTCCAATATGCTGTGTATTCCCAGCAATGTTAAGCGTCTAATTTGACGGCTTACAGTGCTGCCCTCCCAGAAAGTTCTGGAATTGGGTTCTTTTCTCTTCCGTCGACAGAATTGCAAGAATTATTACTCGATTATCCTTTGGCATTTCATTTTGACTCTACGTCTACTTATTTGTAAACAGTGGAAGGTTTCGTGATACACTTCATTGACACCAAAACGCATCAATATATGCTTTTTGATCCCGTTTGAAACCGAACGGTTTCATAATTGCTTTTATAATGATAAAACACCTTAATGGAGAATTTTGTCGTGGAATCAATAAAACAAATACCAATTGATTTACTGAACAGTTTTTAAAAGGGATAGAGTGCTGCATTAAATTCATTTTTAAAACCGTTCACGGATAGAAATCTCCTTATACCTTTTGGCAAATTTCTATTGCTGATTATTCATAAAATGTATAAGTCAACTAAAAAGCAGACACCTTGCAAAAAGTTAATGAAGCTCATGTGTCAAATAAAATGTATAAGCAGTCACACATACCTTTTTTGCATTCTTATAGGACCTATGTGGTTTGTCTTATGGAATATATAAGGTTGATGTTTTGGCAAAAATATATAAGTGAAACAAATGAATTAAATAATTGATTTTCGTTTCGTGTATGCTTTCTGATTTTCTCGTCAGGCTTTAAAAGGTTTTTAAAACAGCATTAAGCTGAACAAATTATCAAGAATGCTTTGCACTGTTAAATGCTGTATTTAAACTAAAAAGATTGCTTATTGTCGATATAAAACCACAATAAATCACAGTGAAAGCCAAACGGCTGTTAAATTGTTACTTGGGGAAGAAGCGATGCTTCATTGCTTGTTGCCAGGCATGGAAAATCATTAACATTCATTTAAATTAATTTGCCTCTACCTTTTTTCATCATCTGAATTCCGTAAAATTATGCATGAAGCTGTCATTAGTTTTATAATTAGCTACAATTTTTGTGAATAATTCAAATCCGTACCTCATATGCATGATGAACCAGAGCGAACAGAACACACCATTGTTTTTCACTGAATGTTAATTACATTCACTGAAAAACAATTACAAGTTCTGCCTGCTCTAATTTTAATCCTTTCAGTTTGCTTCAATCGGAGCTGAAGTCAAGGAGTTTGAGTGGGAGTCAGAGCCGATTATTTTCTAATCAGAGGAGTCATTTAGATCCGACTACACAGTCCTGATTTAAAAAAATCTATTTTGACATTTTTTCTTAATATACACTTTGCACAAGGATTCTAACGTCTAATTCGAAATCAGGGAATCCAAATTCATAGAACCCATTTACTGCAAAGGCATGGGGAAGCGATTTAAAGGAATGATCAATTTCACCCCATATCGACATTTTAAAATTTGAGATTTCAAAAATTTTCTAATAATAAACAAAACATTCAATATGATAAATTACCATGTAGAACGACAGACTACTTCCAGCCAAGGTTGCAAATACTCATTTCAGCTAAAATAATGTTTTTCGGAATAATAAAACCAAAAGATGGTATGATGGCATGTTTTACTTATAACTTACAAGAAGAGGTTACAAAGTATGCGTTTGAAACATAAAACCTGTAGATTTTGCTTTCTATGAGTCTCAATCAGCGATTTGCTGATCGCTGAGTGAGTGAGTGAGTGAGTGAGTGAGTGAGTGAGTGAGTGTGTGAAAAAACGCTAATTGTGTATCTCATGAAGTGAAATAAACAGGTTTAATATGTCAAACACATTCTTTGCAACCTCTTCTTTTATCTTACCAATTCCAAATATGATCATAGCATCTAATTATTTCATAATTCAAAAAGGTGATCATTTTGCCCCCGGTTTACGGTACCTTAGACATCAAATTCCGACCATCCAATTTTCACTGGCCGTGGAAGTACAAACCAGAAATTCTCACCGGGAGGAAGCCTTCCGTCCGCCGACAACATCCGCACGTTACAGCTCTCCGTCAAGGTCCCATTAGAAAAGTGCCGCCATCGTTTGAGACGACGGCAGCCTTGGCAAAAGGTTCACAGCTGGACCCAAACCCACCACCCAAGGGCTACCGATTTGACACACATCAACCATAATGAGTTTAATTAATTTCCCCCGGTGAGGGCTGCTGCTGAGCTGTCTGTGGGCTTTGTACCATTTAGGCTTGTTCATCATTCTATTTCATCCGTCGTCGTCGTCGTCGTCAATCCGGCTAGGTACACATCTTGGGAGACCGTAGCTGATGACGATGACGGGGTGGTCACCATCCGGCGGCGAACAAAAAGAACGATTTCACCCATCCATCCATCCATCCATCGACGATGGTCTCAGACTCGGTGGAGACCTTTGATTAGGTGGCACAGACCGTGGTGGGACAGTTTTGGATCCGTTCGTATAGCATTCCGAATGCACAGGAAAGTGGCGACAGGTGTGCGCAAATCACGTTCCCGTGAAAGATATTTTTAATTGACAGCCGATCAAATATGTTTCGAAATTAATTAAATTTATCGCTTGATTGGTTGGAGCTGTGCTGGTTGGCGCAATGTGCGCGATATGTTGGGGGGCAATACCGAGCGGACGTCCAATCGGATGGAAATCGGATATCGAAATTGAATCGAGTCAGCTGGTAATAGATTTGATATTGGGAAAGGAGTGGAAAAGTGAATAGATTTCAGCATTGTGATTTCTCCCTAGAATTATGTTTTATGGGAAACAAGCTGTGCACAATACAGTAAACCCTCTATATATGCGATGGGTGGTAAAGTCAACCCATCGCTGTTTCTCGGCTGTCCTTCAACTAATTACGCTGATGTTTTGTATGTGATTAGAGTCAACCATAAACTGGTTATCTACAGAAATCAGCTCAATTGGCTGCAGGACAGCCGAGAAATAGCGGTGAGTCGACTGTATATCAAAACGGTCCGGGTGTTGTAACTGCTACCGATATCATAGTTCTCATATTTGATGGTATGTTTTGACCTTATGTGCGGTTATATGTCACATTTCAAAATTATGTATGCACTATGGCGTTACCCTGACTTCGTGCGTGCTTCTGAATTTTACGAAAAGTCTATGCCTAACATGTCAAATTTGTGCTCATCTCATCGGACTACAGCAAAATGATGGCGTTTCAGTCTGAACAATAATGGACTAGAAAGAGTTATGCCACAAAGCGGATTCAATAACCGGGGTACAGTTTTCACGGCCTCACATAAAGCTTATTTGCGACAAAATCTGGACAAATAAGTTGTGAAATTGGACAAATTTGCAGTCAGTTTAAGCCAGAATGTTTTTTATTTATTTAATTGTGCATCGTTAATCTTAAAAAAAAATATCATTACTCAAAAAGGCTGCATCAAGAGTTTACTCCAGCCATGAGAGTCAGTGTAGACCTTTCTGCAACCGATTTTGCTGCTTTTGTCCAAGATTCTCGAAATTTGCTTGTTGTTTGTACTTAAAGAGCTCTCTCTTCACGAGAGCTCAATACCGCTTGATAGGATTTAACTCCAGGCAATTGAGTGAATTAACCTCTTTCGGTACAACATGACTCTATTCGCTTGATTTGGTCAAATGTGTAATTTCGCTACACATTCGTGATACACCTTTTTTTTTCCTCTGTTCGGGATCTTACACCATTGCGACCAGTTATTTGATCTATTGTAGTATATCCCGTGTCCTTAGTTTAGTGCATTTCGTATTACTCCATAACTATTAAGAAATGATGAAGTATTCGATTTTTTTTAACAGTTGTCATTCTCGAATTTATCACAACGATCCGACTCTAATTGAAAGTTTCCGCTATTTATACCCTTCGGAGTGTTGAAACACCCTCCAAAGGCGCACCTCTTTGTCAGTCAAAACTGGATTCCTTAGCAACAAAATTAAGGAATGACACCGATAATGACCATGCTAGTCTTAACCACTTCAAACTTAGGGAACAACGAATAAAAGATTAGGGATCACATAGAAACTCATTTTTTCCTTGTTTCAAGATCATCGTCGGTGGGCAAAACCGAGTTTTGTCACTATCAACAAGGCATAAAAAGTAACAAGGACTAAGATGTGTTCCTTGGATTACTGAAAAATCCTGTTCTCCTAGTTTGAAGCAATCAGGGCTAGGAATCGGTGGTAGATCTTACATCCCGTAACGTACCACGAAAAGGTGATCTACTCACGTTACGAGGCGTGATACAACCTAACGCTATTACCAAGCCGAAGGCGGCGGGGTCGATTCCTAATCCGGTCGAGAAAATCTCTCGGCTTAGAAATCGACTTCCTTGAGTAGAGTATCATTGTGCTTGCCACACAATTAGGATTGCGAAGTCAGATGAAAATCAAACTACTCTTACTCCGACTCCTCTGATTTGAAATTAACCGACTTTTACTCCGTCTCTAACCCTTCGATTACGACTCCGAGTTAAACAAAATTAATTTTTTTTCCTTGATTTGTTTTCCGTTGATCTTGTTTTCCGTGCTGTGCAAATGCTTGTGCCAACTAAAATATTATTTACTCCTCGTTTGCTGTACTGCAGCATACATGAAGTAGAAATGTCAAGTTAAATGGGGCATTAATTTCAGAGAGTGTGTAATTGAAAATTCGAAGTGGAAGTGCATGTATATCCTACGTGGTGGCCATTTGTTTTTTTCCTTGATTTGTTTTACGTCGATCTTGTTTTCCGTACTGAGCACCAATGCTACCGACGACAGGAAGGCAGCTCCCACACCTGGACCCTATCTATCGACCCATCAACTTATGAACCGGGGACCAACGGTTTTACTTCTCTTCCGAAGCAGTCATAGCAGTGGAGTTGAGAGAAGAGCCTCAACAAGAACATCAAGCAAGTCGATAGGAATTAGACAAAGGCCCAGGTCAAAGTAATATCAAGCAGCCACCCAGGATGGAAATCTTTCATGTTTTTAAGGGGAAGGGAGGTTGGCGAATCAACAAGTAACGGAAGTTGGCAGATTAAGGGGGAAGGAAGGTTGTCGAATGTCCACAATCCATACAACATTTTATTTTAAATTAAAATTTACATTTACATAATACTGATGTTTTTGCATCAGCCTCAGCCTTATATTCAGGTGGCCCCAAAAAATAGTAAATGTAATGTTTTTTAAGGCCGTGCGGTGCTTCTCAGTTACAGGACCAGAGAAACTGCACAGGGAACCACATTATAGGTGGAGATGAGATTTGCATCTTCAACGTACAATTTTACTAATATGTTCTATTTATAGGTCAGTATCGACGCCGGCCACGTCCTCACGGTCTTTGGAAAGGGGAAAGATGATTATTTCGAGGTCCGTTGTTACCAGATACCGAATACACCTCTGCATATCCACGGTTGTCACTTTTTTTCTTCTTTGGTTTGTTTTCCGTTGATCTTGTTTTCCGTGCTGAACACCAATGCTACCGACGCCAGGAAGGCAGCTCCCACACCTGGACCCTACCTATCGACCCATCAACTCATGAACCGGGGACCAACGGTTTTACTTCCCTTCCGAAGGAAGGCGTGATCAGAGATGTTATGCCTCAGTACATCCCGGCGGCGCCGACTGGGATTGAACCCAGGCCTGCTGGGGTGAGAGGTAATCACGCTTACCACTACACCACCGGCGCCGCTGACGGTTGTCACTGGAAGGATTGTTATGTTAGTGAGATGGAATTATTTTAAGATCGGGATTCACTGTGGCAAGCCATGCGAATCAATAAAAACAGCAGACTGTTTTAACATAAATCTAGTGCGGATAGAATAAGGCATAGTGAAAAGGAGGATGAAGGGGACGTCCCTAAGATTGCACTTCCGACCTTCTGCTCAGTAAGCAGAAACGGTAACCACTAAGCTATCGAGTCTCGTCACACCATTTTAAAACTATGATCATACTAGACAGTTTCTCTGGTGATCACATTGGAAGACAATCTGCGAGTTTATCAACTTTTAGAGTAAACGGAAGAGCGATTAAAGTTTAAAGAATTTGTTTTCAATTTGAATGATAGAATGCCGGTAATGTAATGTAAGGTTTCCTCACTCAACCACTTATGGGCAGCGAATAAAAAACACATAAAGCAACCAACGATATAGACAAAACGGTTGTTACGACTACCATGACAAACTCGCTCTGTAACACAGCTCAATCGGAGTGGTAGAAGGATATTGATATAAAGACTTCTCTGGCGTTTATGAAATGCACAAGTATTAGACGCATTTCGCGCCAAATCGAATCGAAGCTGGCAGCACCCTCTCAGATTTCAATAAAATTTTCTGGATGTGTAGACTTTGACTAAATCAACACTTTTGCATACTCAGTTTTTCCAAAATTTATCTAGACTAACATTTGAGAAGGGCCAAACTTTTCTGCAGATTTTTTATAAAAAAATATTATGGAAAATGACAACTCCAACAAAAATATGTTGTATGGATGACTTTTAGGAAATTGACCAAGTTATCGAAAAAAAAATACTGAAAAAAAAATTCATTTGAGACCTACACTGAAAAAAAACAATTTAAAAAATTTAAAGTCGATTAAAAAAAAATGGCCATGTTTGATGTACTCCTATAGCAACTTAGAATTCTTAGCTCAAATTATCCATAAAGAATTAGGTATGAATAAAATTTAAATTGAGATTTTCTTTCGAATCAACAACGATTTGGGAAGTCAACGTATCGCATTATAATTCTATATGCCCTTCTGTTATTTATACCTAAACCATTAACATTATATACCTACAACTTCATTCCACCTATGAGCACTATAAAACTAAGGTTGATTTTATACAAGCAGCCAGTGTTCGGAAAATCATTCTCAAATCTCATTCATTGAGCCTCCCTGCGAGAATAAACTCGCGTGCGAATGCGTTAAACAAAATTCACGCTTGAGATTCTCATGCATATTCACTAGACTGCCAGCGAAAATGGTAATTTTCAATTTCGCTAACAAACCATATACAAAATGTTTAATGCATCGAAAAATGATCCTATGCAAAATTTGAGCTTAATCGGACATGATTTAGGGGTGGCGCAAACGCGTCAAAGTTTGACTTTTTTCACTCTCGAAAATCTCCCAAGATGAGGGGGCGGGGGGTACATGACATTTCGGAAAAAAAAAAAAATTGATGCCAAATGTCTTAAAAATGCATAAAACGTCAAGATTTGGTGTTATCTCGAAAACATTTTTTTTTTTCAAAAATCGACTTTCTGGGACTAAGAATGTTTTCATGGGTTCTATATGGATTATAGAAGATTGATGAGTCGGTTTCTAAAAATGTTCACAATTGTCTCCAACCTGCTTATATATCGCATTAAACCACCATTTAGGATCTAATACGAAATAATTCACTAGGGTGGTCCAATTATTCTTCATTAGGGTGGTCCAAAAATCCAAAAATATATGAAAAACCACAACTTTTCATCAGAAATTACTAAAATCAATTGTAAAAATATCTTGAATTGCGTTAATCTGTTTTTTTTTTGGGAATCATGAGTTTTACACAAGAGGAACATTTGCCTGAAAAGATGAAAAAATACTTGTTTTATACATTGCCATATATTTCCTTTTTAGCTACACCAAATCAGATTTCCTGGTACTCTTATAATTTTTTCGATGATCTTCAACTAATTGTAAAATGCACTGCTTTTGATCTTCATCCGTTGATAGTTTTGAATTGTATGTTTTAATCAATTCTATACCACGCTCTGCATTATCGTTAACTACTTCCAAACATATAACCCGTCATTTGGCATTTTTAAACTCGATGGAACTACTCCACTGCTCCATATCGACATTCAGCAACGACTTCGGAATTTGGAGAGCTTTGAATAAGTTTTCAATACCACTGCTGCCTTGTACAAACGAGTGTAGTTCAATCGTTGAAATATCGTTGGATTCAACAATGGATCTTGCTGTAATGTTTTTATGAGTGGGGGTTGTTGGGTGCCATCGCAGCACACGGAGAAAGAAACCAACTTTTCAAATAAATTTTTACAATGAACACACAAAATCGAGCTAGTTGATTTTTAGTTTTATCTGGTAAAGCAAATTCATGCCGAAGAATAAACATTTTCAAAGAATAAATAATTTTGACCATCCACCTTGCATTGTGGAACGCACCAGGAGCTCTTATTTGTAATTTTTCATCTATTTTTCCACCCAAATATAAAATGGCAAGTTGTAGAATCTCTCGGTAATCACCTCGGTGGTGTTGCTCTCTAATTGGTTTTTCATAAAACTCCAATAACGCCAATCTTTCTATTTCCGAAATAGCTATTTAAAAAAAATCATCATCCATACCTGAGTGGTATGAAGTCTTTTCCAAAATGTGCCATTTTGATTGGAATTCCTTAAAAATCTCAACATTTGGAGACTTTGACGTTTCAAATTTCAGAATTTTAAAAGCTTTGCCAAGTAGCAGTTAATGTATGTGGTGTCTACAAGGGAGGCCTATAAGCTGCCTCTTAAACAATTTGTTGACATAATTCTGAAAACAAACGACAAAATAGTCAGAATTCTGAGGTGAACATACAAGATTTAAGATCATACCTGTCCGCAAGCCCTCATTCGACGACTGCATTGTACACCGCTTCTGCTTGTTGTGCCCCGTAGAGTTTTCGATGGGTGGAACAGCCAATAATTTGTCAATGCCTTCGCCTAATACAACTATGGCCAAGCGCTCGGTTTTTGGTAGAGCTTTGGATGGTAATATGTTAGGTAGCAGCTTAGAATCCCAATGTACTGTTAAATTTATATCTGGCTTAAACGACGCTTTTAAATCATGTTGCATTTGTAAGCGAATTCCTGCTCTGGCGATTCTGACAGATTCCTTGTTCAACAATAATGATGAAACATCGTGCCCTAAAGCTTTAGCGATCGATGATATTAGAAACACAGCATTTCGATCACTCACTTTACAGCGGTCCAATGCAGCAGCTACCTCAACTGTAACAACTCGTATCAGTTGCGATTTACGTGTCAAAGCTGGTTTTGGAGAACCTAGAACGTTCAAAATATATTAATATGGATGGTAATAGGTGTATAATCTAAAAGAAAAAAAAAAACATTAGTAAAACATCACAACGTACCTGTTTTTGGAGAAGCTCTTTCGGATGTACTAGGCGAGTACACTGACCCAGCCTGGCTGTCGTTTTGTGATGATGTTTCAATTGAGGTTGCACTACAAATTTGATCCGGTCTTTGGCTTGACCCTTCTTACTCAAAATCGCTACACGAAATGGTTTCATTGGTAGGGAGAACCATATATTTACGAAAAACTTCACTATACGTCGGCAAGTTAACAGAATTGCCGAACGACGGCAGATATTCTCCAACTAGCCAAATGTCAACCATTTTTAACAAACTGTCGTACTATTCTCTATCAGTTCTCTGCTTGTTGTCTTCTTCAAACGCACTACTGATTGATCATACATCCTCAGATCGCATCCTTTTTTATACTAAAGCATAGGTAGAAAAAGCCAAGGTAGAAAAGTTTACGTAGAAATAAGTAATTGAGACCGTTGCTTGCCTGTAGGAGAACACTGTTAGTGTGTGTTTTTTAATGAATACCCAAAAGGAAGCCAGATAAACAATATGCTTTATGCGGGTACTTTTTTGGCACCTCTATAGTGTAGGAATTTAAAAGAAACACATATAAAGGGTTGTCCCGTATTAGGTGGATATGTTAAAAAGTCATTGTACTTTCGTCAGATTGTACTGTAAACTAAACAGCACTAACGGTTGTCCTGTACAATTTTCGGAATTATTCTACGTTTTTTGTCTGTCTATGCTTCTATTTTACGTGGTCTCAGATACTAAAACGTAATATCATCAAATGTTTTGAAGTTTGGATTCTTAAAAATTCCAAAACACTACATGATGATATTTTCAGATACATGCGTTTGGTAAAAAGTAATCGTTTTTACATACCTATTTTGATTTTTGACCACCCTAATGAAGAATAATTGAACCACCCTAGTGAATTATTTCGTATTAGATCCTAAATGGTGGTTTAATTCGATATATAAGCAGGTTGGAGACAATTGTGAACAGTTTTAGAAGCCGACTCATCAATCTTCTAGGGGAAATGACGGCTTCGACATGACAGACTATTTTCGGCAACACAAATTGAAACACTATTTTCACTGGATTTTCTTACGAAAACACTTCGCTGAATGCATGCAAACGATTATTTATGCTTTCAGCTTCAATTTGACTATTTTTTACCACTGAGAAAAAGCAATCTAGCAGGGTTTTCTTGAAATGAAACACACGTACTACAAATTGTAGCTGATTTCGAGCTGCCGATAATAGAACAGCAGATTTACATGCAGTTCAAATGGAACGGTTGCCGAAGAAAAACTGGTTGCCGATAATACTCGCTCTCACTAGAGAAGATTGGAGCTTTGTAAAAGCGTTTCAAAACAGTTTTTGACAATTCTTTCGACTGAAATTGTTAGAGCAGCTGGCAGCAAAAGATTTTAAACAAACCAATACTGCATATGTGTGCGTTCCATAGAGAAAAAGGCGATAGAAAGAAGGTCGCTGCTTAGGTTGCCGAGAATACGTAAATTCCCCTATATTCCATATAGAACTCATAAAAAAAGTCCCAGAAAGTAGATTTTTGAAAAAAAAAAAAAATTTCGAGATAACAACAAATCTCGACGTTTCATGCATTTTAAAGACATTTGGCATCAAAAAAAAATTTCGATTTCCGAAATTTCATGCATGGGTTTAAATGCATATACATTGTCCGGAGGCCGCCATATTGGATTTTGGTCTGTCATCTTGGATTCATATGGATGTCGGTTTTTTACTTTGACTGTAATACCAAGCTATTGATTTTCCGTTTGGTTTTTTGTTACTCTCAAGATCAGCTAAGAAAATATCAGCCTTGATTTTCTGCTGTGTGATTTTGCTACTCTCAAGATCAGCTAAGATAAAATCAGCCGTGATTTTCTGTTTGTGATCCAAAGATCAGCAGTGATTTTCGGCCGTTCCTGATTTAAGATTTTTTTGATTTTTTCCATCCATAGAAGTCTGTTTTTGGATTTAAGAAGCCATGGAAGAATTACACGATGTTGTGATTTGTAAATCTTAGATGTAAATTGGACTATTGGTTGGAAGAAAACTTGTTCATGAACATGATATTTCGTTGGCGCAACTAATGGACTGGAGCAATAATCATGACGAACCCAAACACGCCCACAATGGAGAAGAACGATATGCTAGTAAAGCTCATACAGATTAATATATTTTGAAACTCGTGATGGATGATCAGCATGCAATAAACGAAGAGCCAGACAGCCAGAAAATCCGGTCTCATATCTCCGACTTCAGCGAATCAGCAAATCCAAAAGCAACTGGTTGGTCAGCAACATAGAAGCAGTAAGAATGTTCGATAAAATTTGATTGGGTTGAAGCAAATCAAAACTAATAATTCCTAGTAGGGAAACAGGGAGTAGAATGAACAATCGACCTTTTTAACGGTGAAATTGTTCAAATTATAAGTAAAATAATTAAATGCTAACAGAAACATTGGTCTAAAGACCTGAATCAATAAATACTTAAAATCGTTAATTATTCATGTCAACCCGTATGCCCAGCGAAGGGTAAACATAAAAACCATTCAGATCGAAAAGTTTGAGAATCCATGTCTAGAACTGGACAATTTTGTGAAATCTGCAGGCTGACAAAATCGGGAAAGTACTGTATCGAATATAAACATAAACCTGGCAATAAACCAATATCTTCAGCGCTATAACTATCGGATAGGTAACCAGTTCCAGTTTACAGAATCGATCGGTTCAAACAACCCAGTCAATCAAGACGCTCGATTTATGACCACCGTCCGCATGGATCCTTTTTGTAGCAACAACTGAAATAATGTGACATCTGATATCGCTCGCGTGGACATTCTCAACTCTCCGTCCTTTTGGATGTTCTTTGTTTTTCTCCGAATGGTTTTGATTTAGGTTCAGCCGCATTAGTCGCAACCAGCGAGCGCAGTGCTTTCATTGTGGTGAATGGTGCCACTTATATTTACGACTTAATTCGACAGTATCATCGTGAAATCTAAGACCATGGCCACGGCCGTAGAGGAACCGACAAAAAAAAATCGCCTCATGTGAATGGAACCGAGCTAACATCTTTATTACGGGGCTTGTCGGTTGGAGTGAGAGTGAGTCTCAAGGTTAACCATGATGGATTATCGGATCGTCTTTGTCATCGGTGGAGATGAGCTCCAAGGATGTTGATTAGGAATCGAAAATGAGACAAGTTCTCACAGTTTGCGTTTTATGATCTGTGGAAGATTTATTTATTAATGGAAGTGGAAATTTCGGTATCATATATTAGACCACATTGTGAATCGATTGGAAATCAAGCATTCCAATTCAAAACGTCGCAGATTTCAATTTGCGTAGCCATATTGGTGTAACCTGTTCGGAGCAATAAGCAAGACCATAGAAATCAATTGAAACGGACCTGTGAGCAAAGTAAAATTGCCTACAGACCCAAAAATCAATAACCATTTCGCTTTAATTGAACATAATTAAATTTTCTATTCCTGTCCGATCAAATTACTACACACTGCAGCCGCTCTGCTCAAGGCAGTTTTCCATTGTGCTGGTTGGTCCCTAAAATGGTCTGTTTCCGATCAGCTTCCCTGTTACAGCAAAGGCAGCTGCCTTCTATATAGCTGAAACCATTATTGTTACAATTGGATCTTTTTCCCTATTTCTGAGCCATGGTCTCCCCCAATCGACTCGTGTGGTCATACCATCATGAATAGGAAGACGAAAAAAAAAACTAAAAGTAGAACCGGTAGAAAGTGGTAGAAATCGAAGAAACCGGAACGGCGATTCGCTCCGCGCTCATCGCGCTTTAATTGTTCAATGAATTAAGGAATACCGAATGCAATCATTTATTTTCACTTCATTTAATTTGGTTCGGATCGGAGCTACTGGTTGCTGCCTCTAGATTCTCTCGCGAGGACTCTTTCGGTACTTTGAAAACAAGAGTTTTTCATTTCATTTTATCACTTTGGATAAAATACTCCTTGGTTAGAACTATTCAGTTGTTTGATCCTGGAATGAACAAGACGTTTTCGAAGAGGTAGGCGTTAATTCTTGAAACTTTATTCACAGCGTCAACATAAAAGATAGCGTTGTTTAGTCAAATTTCGTCAAAGTTGTCACCAACAACGTCGGCATCATTTCCTTAGATTGGGACAATGATTAGTTTTCATGACCCTTGTAATAGTCCGTTCAGCTGAAACTCTACACCTCCCGACAAATGCCCGAATAAATATTCATGAACCTATCGCGCTCCTAGACGAGCAGTGGAATCCCCTTCGAATGAATAGTAAGTGAACCAAGAGGAGCTCTTCGGTCCTATCACAAAACGTCATCCCAAACAAGTACATTCTTCACACTAACTGGTGGCACTGTCGCAACAACAGTCAAGCAGAGCGACCGGAGGAAGGGGCAAAACCTTGCATGAGCAACCGTCCCAAATATGACGTGAGAAGCGCCTTTTGCATCCGAATTAATTTCTTTTGTCCACCTCGCCTCGCCTGTCTGAAAAAAACCTATTCGCCGTGCACTTAATTATTCAAAAGTAAGTGAGAGAGACAAGTGAGCCACTCCATCTCCGGTTTGAAATTAAAACATTTTCCTCGGATGGATGACCACGGCAGCCCATCCCTTCCAAAACAATGTGGCAACGATGATGATGACGACGACGACGACGACGTTTGCAGCCACTTTTCTGCTTAGGAGTGGCGACGGACGCGCATTCTGACGGCTATTCCTTATGTGACGAAAATTGAGACATCATGCACCACAGGCCGTTTCATTCATATCACATGGAAGGAAGTTTTGTGCTCCGGACCAGTTTAGCAGCTCCAGAAAACAATGAAACTCATTGCCTGGATCAAGCCTTTGCCGTATATTGTGGTTGATGGGTGCCATCACGTCACGGTTGCTTGATTTGATGGCAATGATGAAATGTGAGCAAGTCACTGTTGCTGCTCTACGAAACCAATCCCATTTCTGCTGTGCTGCGTGCGGTTGGTGGGAATTGCGATCAAGGGTCGTGAAGCGAGCTATTTTGCCATGCAAAGTAATGGAATAATAAAACAAAGGAAAGTGGCACATTAGTAGAGCTACATGAAAATGAATGAATCATTATTTAATAGAACAGAAAACTGCCGTAAAACCATTAATTAAAGCAAATGTGAGTTTAAAATTTTCAAGAAGTTATTGTTTTTGGAAAATAATTCCGCTCCGCAAGAAACCAATCATGGCGTTATTATTGATGACACACTTAAGTTCAACTCTCACATTGACAATGTCATCAAGAAAATTGCCAAGAAGTATGGAATTCTATGTCGACTGAAAAACGATTTAACTATTGCCAGTAAAATACAGCTATACAAATCAATCATCTCTCCTCATCTTGACTTTTGCCCTTCCATTTTATTTCTGGCCAATGCAACACAAATATCGAGTAAGTAAAATAACGCGTTTGATTTTGAGATGTAATCGATTCACTTCCTCAACTTTGATGTTAGACGCCTTACAATGGTTGTCGGTGAAGCAAAGAATTGTATATTTGACTATGGTGTTCATTTTTAAAGTAGTGAATGGTTTGCTGCCTCGATATTTGTGTGATCGAATTGAAAGAGGAAGTGACTTTCATAGATATAATACTAGAAACGCGGTTGAAATAAGATCACCACATTTCTTGACTTCTGCTTCACAAAATGCATTATATTTTAAAGGAATAAATGTTTTCAATTCGATGCCTAGACATATCAAACGTTCAGCAACACTTACAGAATTTAAAAGACACTGCATTTCACACGTTTAAACTGTCTTTTGAACAGTTATCCAGTGATTTTTTTTATGAATTGGCAAATTATGTATCTTGACGAAGTCATCTCTAACGGATTATTTTATATGGATAGCTGTCATAACGACTTTTTAATAATTATTGTAGCTCTGCAAAAACTATTTCTGTTCGCCACGATGGTGATGATGAATTTTTAATATTTGATTTAATAGCAGGTTAATTAAAAATAAGAGTAGTCTACAAAGGTTTGAGCCTCGCGCGCCCATTACGGGTATAGAGGACTGAATTTAACATTTGATAAAAAAAAATGTAAGCGGCGCTGGTGGTGTAGTGGTAAGCGTGATTACCTCTCACCCCAGCAGGCCTGGGTTCAATCCCAGTCGGCGCCGCCGGGATGTTCTGAGGCATAACATCTCTGATCACGCCTTCCTTCGGAAGGGAAGTAAAGCCGTTGGTCCCCGGTTCATGAGTTGATGAGTCGATAGGTAGGGTCCAGGTGTGGGAGCTGCCTCCCTGGCGTCGGTAGCATTGGTGCTCAGCACGGAAAACAAGATCGACGGAAAACAAATCAAGAAAAAAAAATGCAATTTTGAAGGGTTCATGAGCATTCCTGACATTGCTGAAAATTATGATAGCATCAGATTGCGGGGTTTCTAGTGTAATAAGATGCTTTGTTCATTGTTTGTTCATTAACTCTTGATTGCTTGTAATACTTATGAATATTTTAGGTGGACGTCTGAGCTTTTCCACAATTATATCGCTGTGAAGCAACTGTAAACTCTAGAGGGAATTTATATCTGTAGCTTAAACCAATTCAATTTTGTTGTTCATCGAACAAGCATTTAACGGTCAATTTAAAAGTATCGTAGTTGGTAGTACCACCACCTGTGGCGCGCATAGTCAATTCCCTTGCGTTTGACGTTTACACACTACCGCCATCTGTTCAGCGTACTACCCGCCACAGTGTAATCAACAGATGTAATAAATCGTCCAGCTCAAACCTTTGTAGGGATAAGAGTTGGGACCATCCTCATCATCATCAACTCACTGATTCGTGTTGTATTCAATATAAGACTGGTAAATAGCTAATATATAAATTTTCCTCTGTACATGAACTTCGCAGCAAATGTTGAAAGTTGACCTTTGAGTCGATGCAATGATTTTTAGGCTTTTTTTACTCCGTGTTCTCTATACGTTTTCACCTACACAATAAAGCATTTACCTTGATTGTTATGTAAAACATGGCAAAATGACGCACACACTTACCTCGATTCTTTCCAGTAGAAAAAGCAAACGAAGTCGAGTATGCGAGGAAATAGCGCTTCTTGTTTGCTTTTAGCCGATTTATTCCAGAAGCATGAAGAGAGCAGTTGAGAAAGTATAGGTCTGATCATCACAACGTCCGTGGTTCGAGTCCCCCCAGTCTGGCAATTGTTTTTTCGGCATGATTAATGTCACTCACTAAGATGGTCCACATTTTTGCTTTCTCCATTTTATGTCATTGGACCGCAGCAGTATATTGATAATTTCAATGTACTGTTTCAATCCTGATGAAAATCCTGAGAGAGAGCGAGAGAGAGAGAGCGAGAGAGAGAGAGAGCGAGAGAGAGTGAGAGAGTGAGAGAGAGAGAGAGAGAGAGAGAGAGAGAGAGATAGAGAGAGACAGAGAGACAGAGAGACAGAGAGACAGAGAGACAGAGAGACAGAGAGACAGAGAGACAGAGAGACAGAGAGACAGAGAGACAGAGAGACAGAGAGACAGAGAGACAGAGAGACAGAGAGACAGAGAGACAGAGAGACAGAGAGACAGAGAGACAGAGAGACAGAGAGACAGAGAGACAGAGAGACAGAGAGACAGAGAGACAGAGAGACAGAGAGACAGAGAGAGAGAGAGCACACGAAAAACGCGTATCTTTTTTTTTTTCTTTGGTTTGTTTTTTTCTCCGTCGATCTTGTTTACCGTGCTGAGCACCAATGCTACCGAAGTGCCAGGAAGGCAGCTCCCACACCTGGACCCTACCTATCGACCCACCAACTCATGAACCGGGGACCAACGGCTTTACTTCCCATCCGAAGGAAGGCGTGATCAGAGATGTTATGCCTCAGAACATCCCGGCGGTGCCGACTGGGATTGAAAGCAGGCCTGCTGGGGTGAGAGGTAATCACGCTTACCACTACACCACCGGCGCCGTTAAAAACGCGTATCTGGCAAGGATAAGCAAATAAGGTAATGGAAAGTATTGCAACAGTCATTTGAATATTTCATCACCTTGAAAAGTTTAGCATCACTTAAAGAAAATATGTCAAAGTGTTCTGAATTACTTCGGAAAGCACTGACTGACTTCAAAACTGAATCACTTCAGAAATGTTAAGGATCTCTCCTGAAATATTGAATCGCTTCAGTAAAGTTCAAACTAGTTTCGGAGAGCACTGAATTATTTCAGAAAGATTGCAATAATATCTGCAAGATCGGAATCACTTCGAAAATAACTGAATCACTTTGGAATGTACTGAATCACTTCAGAAATGATCGGAATAAGTTCGGAAAATACTGAATCATGTCTGGAATGTTCGGAATCACTTCGGAAGTACTGAATTACTTCAGAAATGTTCAAAATCGCTTCGGAAACTACTGAATCATTTCGGAAAGAACTGAATCACTTTAAAAAATGCAGGGTGACTTTAGAAAGTAATGAACCACTCTTAAAAGATTTAAAACACCCCGAAAAGTACTAAACCATTCCAAATTTTTTTTAATTACTATCGAAAGTATTGAATCACTTCAGCAAATTTCTGAACTACTCAGAAATTATGTAATCACTTTCGTTCGGAAAGAATTGAATCACTTCACATTTTCTCAGAATAACTTCGGATAGTACTGAATCACTTCGAATGTTTCGGAATCACTTCGGAAAGCACTGTATCAATAAACTGAAGTTTGCAATCACTTCCTCAAAAATTAAATCACTTTGTGATAACTGAATCACTTCAGAAAAGATCGAAATCTCTACAAAATAAATTATTCTCTTCAGATAAATCTGAATCATGGCCGGCGCCGGTGGTGTAGTGGTAAGCGTGACTGCTTTCCAACACCCCAATGGGTCTGGGTTCAATCCCAGCCGAGGTCGGTGGGATTTTTCTGTGGCATAAAAATTTCTGGTCACGTCTTCCTTCGGAAGGGAAGTAAAGCCGTTGGTCCCGGCCCATGTGTGTTGAATTGAATGGGTGCGATATCCTACGCAGGTGTGGAAGCTAAGCTGCCTTGCCTTCCTGCACATTCGGTTGCCGTCAATGGATGGCAATCGATGTCCGTCGGTGATTGGCACTAGATTGCGGAACAGAGACCGACGTCAAATAAATAAAGGAAGATAAATCTGAATCAGTTCAGACCAGTGCTGAGATTTGTCATTGTCATTGACAGACTTTTGAGCGATATTGACAAAATTATTTTTCACATAGTCAATGATAGACTTGATCCTCAAAAAAATCTTTGTCAAAATCTCATTCATTTTTTCGTCAATGACAAAGATTCACCTGGTAACAGAAAGTGTAATTTCTTGCATTCTAAGACACATTATTGTTATCCAAGCGGTTCAGGACGTAGATGCTTATTCACTTTAATTGCTCCATGTAATTGTTTTGCTCAAGCCTTTTAATTTCATTTCAAATTTAGCTAATAAACAAATCAGCACATGTTCGTCACTGACAAAAATTCTACTGACAATTGACATGGTTTGCCTTAGCTCAAACGAGTGACCAAAGCAGAATTTTGAGTATCACCGTGTATTGTCGAAATTTTGCAGCACTGGTTCAGACCCATTTAAATTTAAATCAAAATCTCTTCGGAAAGTACTGAAACACTTCATAAAATCAATTTGAAAAGTACTGAATCACTGCAGACATTTTTGAAATCTCATTCCACTGCGTCCTAGCAAGAAGTACGGTCGACTTAGTTCGCGCTCCGCTATTTTGGAAGTTTTCTCGCTATTCGCTTGATTTAAATTGTCAGTTTTTTCTCGCTTAGAGTTCCCAGCTAAATAATTAACTAAAAGTGAGTTTTTTTCTGAGAAGAAAGTGTGTTTTCGGCATCATCGGAAGGAAAATTGTTTTTACGATTGCCAATTCACCAACCATTTTGCGCACCATCGGTGCGTGGTAACGCATACCTGCACACGGATCATCGTCATCGAGTGTCAGCATCTGCCTCCGCATTTACACCGCTCATCTATCATCGTGTGTTCAGCTGAGTGCCGACCCTCACATAAGCACACACCAACGAAGACCGCCCGCACACGCTGATCGAAGATCATCCACGCTGCGCGTCGCTCCGCTGCTGCCGTTTAAACGCTCGGTGGTAGTAGTATAGGATTATCAGATAAGTTTTTGTTCTTGTTTCTCTCTTTCGCCCACAGTTAAATTTTAAGTTTGTGTTCTGTGTTTGTAGTTTTTTTTTTGTGTATTGTGTCCGAGTGATTATCGTTTCAGTGGTAGAGCGTTTTTCGCTCCCACTAGTACGGCAAAATGGACATTTTGTCGCAAGACGAAATGGACGTTTTGTCGGAAGATGACACCACTTTGCCACGCGATGGCAAGAAGGGTCGAAAACGTACGTCATCTCTCCCTGGTTCATCGTCTCAGTCTGGCAAAGCACAGGCTCAGATAAACCCCCGATCGCGAGCCTATCCAGATGACTCGACTGGCCCATGGGTTGTCTACTTTCAGCCTAGAAACAAACCTTTGAATGTAATGCAAATTACTAATGATCTGACGAAGCGATACTCGGCCGTGACTGAAATCACGAAGGTTAGGCACAATAAACTTCGTGTCTCCGTCTCTAACCTGAAGCAGGCTAACGAGATTGCTGCCTCCCAGCTCTTCACGCTCGAGTACAGAGTTTACATCCCAGCTCGTGATGTGGAGATCGAAGGTGTGGTCACCGAAGCGAGTCTGACCCCCGAGATCTTGGAGAAGCAGGCGGTTGGCCGTTTCAAGAACCGTTTGCTTCCTCCGGTGAAGATACTGGATGTCCAAAAACTGGGCTCAGTATCTGTCAGCGAGGGTAAAAAGAGTTTTACCCCCACAGACTCGTTCCGTGTGACCTTTTCTGGTTCAGCCCTTCCTCACTACATCGAGCTGGGAAAACTTCGACTACCTGTGCGTTTGTTCGTTCCCCGGGTCATGAACTGCCAAAACTGTAAGCAGTTGGGACATACGGCCTCCCACTGTGGCAGCAAGGCACGCTGTTCCAAATGCGGAGAGAAGCATGGGGATGACACCTGTGCAGCTACCGCACCAAAATGCGTGTACTGTAAGGGAACTCCTCATGGTATCTCGTCATGCCCGGTGTACAAACAACGCGGGGAGAAATTACAACGCTCACTTAAGGAACGTTCCCGGCAGTCTTTTGCAGAAATGCTTAAGACGGCCACGCCATCGACCAACGACAAAAATCCCTTTTCTCTTTTGTCAGATGACGAGACTGACTCTGACTTGGCTGAGGAGGGAACTTCTTTCTGTTTTTCGGACGGAAACGAAAACGCATCCGTTCGCGGAAAGTTGAGAATGAAGAACCCCAAATCAGCTTGCCCAAATCAAGGAGTGGTGGAAAAAAGGAAGTTTCTACTCCTCCTGGATTCAGAAGAACTGACTATACCCAGGATTTTCCACCTCTCCCGGGGACATCCAAAACCCCTGATGTCCCATTTTTAAGAACAGAAGCCCCTTCTTCATCTGGGTTGTTCTCATTTGATAAAATTGTGGACGATATCCTCAAGTACCTGAATATTTCTGATCCTCTGAAAAGCATTGTTCTGGCAATGCTTCCTACTGTGAAGACCCTCTTAAAGCAATTGACATTGAAATGGCCCCTCATTGCAGCAATCATTTCCTTCGATGGATAATTTTCCAAACGAGGTCGGGGATTTGATCACTATTCTACAGTGGAATTGTCGAAGTCTTATTCCGAAATTAGACTCTTTTAAGTTTTTAGTTCACAATAATGATTGTGATGCATTTGCTCTTTGTGAAACTTGGCTCTCTTCAGATATAGATCTTCCTTTTTATGATTTTAACATTATTCGACTGGATCGTGAGGATTCGCGTGGAGGAGGGGTACTTTTGGGGATCAAAAAGTGCCATTCTTTCTATAGAGTGAATCTTCCACAATTTACAGGTATTGAAGTTGTCGCATGTCAGGTTATTATTAAAGGTAAGAGCCTTTGTATTGCTTCTGTTTATATTCCTCCTAGAGCCGTTGTTAATCGAAAACAACTTTCAGATATCTGTTCAGTACTTCCTGCTCCACGGTTGATTATGGGAGATTTTAATTCCCACGGTACAGGCTGGGGGGAACTGTATGATGACAACCGTTCTACTTTTATATATGACCTCTGTGATAACTTCAATATGACAATTCTTAACAATGGAGAAGTAACACGTTTGGCTGGACCATCTTCGAATGGAAGTAAATTAGACCTCACACTTTGCTCTAACTCATTATCGTTGGATTGCACGTGGAATGTGATCCAGGATCCCCACGGTAGTGATCACTTGCCGATCAAAATTTCGATTGCCAGTGGGTTCAATCCGTCGGAATCCGTTAACGTCGCGTACGACCTCACCCGTAATATCGATTGGACAACGTTCAAGACTGCGATAGAGGAAGCCGTGTCGTCGGTAGAAGGGCTTCCACCGTTGGAGGAATATAACTTCCTCTCCAATCTGATCTTGGACAGCGCGCTTCGAGCTCAAACTCGGCCGGTTCCTAGAACGTCTTTGCGTAGGAAACCTCCTTCCCCTTGGTGGGACCACCAATGCACTGAGGTTTATCGTAAAAAGTCCGACGCGTTTAAGCTTTTCCGGAAACGTGGAACACCCGAGTATTTCGAAGCGTACTCAACTCTTGAACGCGAACTCAAGAGCCTCATCAAAGCCAAGAAACGCGGATACTGGCGGCAATTCGTGGACGGATTATCGCGCGAAACGTCGATGAATACGCTTTGGAACGCGGCGCGAAGGATGCGTAACCGGTCTTCGAACAACGAGAGCGAGGAGTACTCAGATCGTTGGATTCTCAAGTTCGCGCGAAAAGTATGTCCTGATTCCGTGCCGGCACAGATGATTCCTCGCGAAACGACGAATTCTGTAGACGAGATCAGCCAGCCTTTTTCAATGCTGGAACTCTCACTCGCGCTCCTTTCGTGTGGCAATTCGGCTCCGGGGGCTGATAGAATCAAGTTCAACTTGTTGAAGAACCTCCCAGACGTCGCTAAGAGGCGCATGTTGAACTTGTTTTGTCAGTTCCTGGAGCTCAATATTGTTCCGGATGATTAGAGGCAAGTGAGAGTTATAGCCATTAAAAAGCCTGGAAAACCCGCTTCAGATCATAACTCGTATCGTCCCATCGCGATGTTATCGTGCATTCGAAAATTGTTAGAGAAAATGATCCTTTTTCGCTTGGACAAATGGGTTGAGACGAACCACCTACTCTCAGATACTCAATTTGGATTCCGTAGGGGCAAGGGAACGAACGACTGTCTCGCGTTGCTTTCCACAGAAATTCAGTTGGCTTTTGCTAAAAAAGAGCAAATGGCTTCTGTATTCTTGGATATTAAGGGGGCTTTTGATTCAGTATCCGTTGAAGTCCTTTCAGACAATCTCCACGCTTGTGGCCTTTCTCCATTAATAAATAACTTTTTGTACAATTTGCTGTCAGAGAAACATATGAGCTTTTCTCATGGAAACTCTACAGCTTCTTGATTTAGTTACATGGGTCTCCCCCAGGGCTCATGTTTAAGCCCCCTTTTGTATAATTTCTACGTTAGAGAAATTGACAATTGTCAAAGTGACAACTGCACGCTGAGACAACTTGCAGATGACGGAGTAGTGACAGGGCCCAAAGGGGTCGACCTGCAAGGACCCTTACAGGATACCTTAGACAATTTGTCTACTTGGGCTATTCAGCTAGGTATCGAATTCTCCACGGAGAAAACTGAGTTGGTCGTTTTTTTCTAGGAAGCATAGCCCAGCACAGCTTCAAATATCTTGGGGTCTGGTTCGATTCAAAATGCACCTGGAGATCCCACATTGAGTATCTGAGACGAAAATGCCAACAAAGGATCAATTTTCTCCGAACAATTACCGGAACGTGGTGGGGAGCTCATCCGCAAGATCTTCTAACGTTGTACCGGGCAACGATTTTATCGGTTTTGGAGTACGGTAGTTTTTGCTTCCAATCGGCGGCTAAAACTCACATCATCATACTGGAACGTATCCAGTATCGTTGTCTTCGTATCGCGTTAGGATGCATGCACTCGACTCATACGATGAGTCTCGAAGTGTTGGCGGGCATGTTGCCACTATCGGATCGGTTTTCGGAATTGTCCCTCAGGCTCCTCACCCGTTGCGAAGTTATGAACCCACTGGTAATCGAAAACTTTGAAAAGCTTCTTGAGCTAAACCCTCAAACTCGTTTTATGTCATTGTACTACGTGTACATAACACAGGATGTCAGCCCTTCACAGCATAATCCTCATCGTGTATGCTTCTCCGACTTCGGCAATTCAGTTAGTTTTGATTTATCTATGACGCGGGAGATTCATGGGATCCCAGAACATCATCGTTCCATGATTGTTCCGTCAATTTACGCTGCAAAGTTTGGCCAAGTTGATTCCGCAAGATCGTTCTTCACAGATGGATCACTAATAGAGTCGTCCGCTGGTTTTGGTATTTTTAACGAATTTCATAGCGCCTCTCGAATGCTTCATGCTCCTTGTTCCGTATATGTTGCTGAACTGGCGGCAATATATTATACGCTAGAAACGATCGCCTCACTTGCACCAGATCATTATTTTATTTTTACGGATAGTCTCAGTTCTGTCGAGGCTATTCGCTCTATGAGGCCGGTAAAGCACTCCTCGTATTTTCTCATGAAAATACGAGAGCTTTTAAGTGCTTTATCTTTAAGATCTTTTGTCATCACCTTTGCATGGGTCCCATCTCATTGCTCGATTCCGGGCAATGAGATGGCTGACTCACTTGCTAAGGTGGGCGCTATGGAAGGCGATATTTACGATCGACAAATCGCCTACGATGAATTTTTCTTCATTTATCGTCAACAGTCACTCGTCAGCTGGCAGAATAAGTGGAGTGAAGGGAGTTTGGGACGATGGCTATATTCGATCATCCCTAAGGTGTCGAAGAGTTCTTGGTTCAAGGGGTTGGATGTGGGTCGAGACTTCATTCGTATGATGTCTCGCCTCATGTCCAATCACTATTCGTTAAACGCTCACTTGTTCCGTGTTGGGCTGAAGGACAGCAGTCTCTGTGAATGTGGACAAGGTTACCAGGACGCAGATCACATTATTTGGTCTTGTGCTGAGCATCGCGGAGTCAGATCTGAACTGTACGATTCCCTTCGGGCTCGAGGTAGACAACCTAATGTTCCAGTTCGGGATATTTTGGCTAGACGCGATCTGGAGTTTATGAAACTCATATATGTTTACTTTAGGAATATTAACATTAGATTGTAAGTTTTATTAACCTTGTGTTTAGTTTGTATTTTGTACGTGTGGGTTTTTTATGTTTGTTTTCAAGATGAATAGAAATTAGTTCATGTTTTAGGATTAATTAAATATTTGTATCGTAAACCACATTTCAAACCTCCCTCTCCCTTTTCCCATCCAAAAAAAATTGTAAATCCCCACTAACCTTGAGACAACCGCGAGTATCCGGTCCAGCTCCTTTAACTTTAAATATAAGAAATCAATAATGTATAACAAAAATGATAACTCGGCTCTGTAAAGTTTATTCGATTGAGCCTGTACAAATAAAGCAATTAATAAAAAAAAAAAAAATTTGAAATCACTTATATTTCCAAAATCAATTCTTTCCAATGATCCGACACATTCTTCAAAACGCTGCCGATGGTTCGTGATTGATTTAAAGAAGGAGGGAGGGTTGATCAAAAGCATTTCACCAGTGCAATCACCGGATCTTAATCCCATCGAACTACTCTGGGATGAGCTGGATCGAAACACAAGAAAAATGAGGCCACAAAACCAATTGTGGGAGTGTTTTCAAATGTTTTGGAAGCAAAGCAAGGATGATGTAGCCAAGAATATGTTGAGCTGTGATTAAAGCCAACAGTGGTATTTTGAGGAATCCAAAATCTTATTGTCAACAATAAAAAAGGATCAAAATTTTCGTGGAATGATCCAACTTTTTTTTTTTTTGGAAAATGTCCAAACTTCTCTTCAAGTAATTTAAAACATTTCGAAATGAGTCCTAATTTTTCTAAAGACGTTCAAATTTTTCCAAGGCTGATCAAATTTGTTTTGAAGTGAGTTAAAACTTTGCAGAAGTGATTCAATACTTTCGAAAGCGATACAAATTTTATTTATTTATTTATTTATTTTCATCAACCGATGTAGACTAGTACAAATACATATAAAAATTTGTTTTTCTTAAAAATATTAAAAAAAAAATGTCTGCTATTCTACCGTTCATTTCTTACGAGAACGATTCCGTATGGAGTTAAAATATTGTTTTTTTTTTATCCGTGACTTGGCCGGGGGGGGGGGGGGGGGGGTTGTGAGATTTGAACTCGTAACTTTGGCGTGAGAGGTATGGATGTTAACCACTACACTGGGGTCGCCCACAATATTGTTTTAGTTTATGCCGATACATTGAAAAGTCCATGTATTGATTGTAAGACGCCATCATGCGATTTAATGGCCCAAATTTTACATAATTTGTGCGATGATGGGTTATGGCAAATAAATTTCGATTTCTTAGTTGTCGCGTAGGTGCATAAAAATTTAAAGTTCTTCTGAGTGCTGCAAAACGGTATCGTTTACAAACGAAACCATTGCATATTCACGTCGCTATTTTAATGTTTGTATGTTTATAAGATTGCAGCGTGCTACATATGGCGGAAGAGGAAATTATGTCCAACCTTTTTTACGAAGGGCATATAATAGAAATTAGTTTTGTACTGACCTTTCTTCGTGCGTGATTGAAAATGGAGACCAATATTCCAGTATTGACCTCACATAGGCAATATATAGTGTTTTAATTGTGTATGTTTGTGAAGTGATTAAAACTATCAGATGTGATTCAGTACATTTCTGGGTTGATACAGTACTTTCTCGAAGTGATTTAGAACTTTTGTGGAGTGAATAAGTAGTAAAATTTTAAAGCGCTTCAATACTTTCTGAAGTGATTCCGATTTTTTAACAGTATTTCGGAAATTTCCGATGGGATTTAGAACATTTCTGAAGTGATTGAGTACTTTTTGAAGTGATTAAGAATATGTCTGCAATGATTCAGGACTTTTCAATATGATTTCAAACATTTTTAAAGAGAATTCTGAACATTTCTGAAGTTAGTCATAACTTCCTGAAAAGATTCCTAATTTTTTTTAAAGTAATTCAGATAAAAAAATTAAAGTAAATCCGAGATAACCTAGCCTATGGGATTTAATTTCGTTAAAAAAAGATTAAATAAAAAAGATTCTGAAGTGATTTAGAACATTTTTGAAGTGCTTCAGTACTTTCCGAAGAGATTCATTACTTTTATGAAGTGAATCAGAACTTTTCGAAGTGATTTCAATAATTTATGAAGTGATTCATTACTTTCCGAAGGGATTCCAAACTTTTCAAAAGTGATTTATCACTTTCTGAAGTGATTTAGAACTTTTCTGAAGTGATTCAGTATTTTTCGAAGCGATTGCGAACATTTCTGAAGTGAGTCTGTACTTCCGAAGTGATTCCGGATTTCTCAGAAGTAGGTCAATACTTTCCTAAGTGATTTAGTACTTTTTTGAAGTGAATCGAATCTGAATATTTCTGGGATGGGTCAGTTATTTCAAAATTTCTTTCGAATTGTTATAAAGTGATCCAGTACTTTTTGAAGAGATTCAAGACATTTCTGAAGTGATTCTGGACTTTTATTTTATTATAGTCACTTTAACACTCTAGGGTCATTTGTGACTTGTCCGGGTGACATTTGAACTCGTGGCGTTGGTATGAGAGGTATGGATATCAGTACTTCCGAAGTGACTCCCCGAAGATTTCTAAAGTTATCTAGTATTTTGAACCTTTCTGAAGTGATTCAGTACTTACCGAAGTGATTCCGAACATTTCTGAAATGATTCAGTTCTTTTATAAGTGATTCAGTACCTTCCGTAGTGCTTCAAGTGATTCAGTAGTTTCTGTAGTTATTCACTTTCCAAAGGGATTCAAAAAATTTCAAAAGTAATTCAGCGCTTTTCTGAACTGATTTAGAACTTTTCTGAAGTGATTCAATATTTTCCGAAGTCCCTCCAAACATTTCTCAAGTAATTGAGTTCTTCAAGAAGTGATTCTGAGTTTTTTTAAGTGATTCAGTATTTACGAAATGTTTCAGTACTTTCTGAAGTGATTTTGCTCATTTCTGACGTGATGCAGAACTTTTCGAAGTGATTCCTATCCTTTCTGAAGTGGTTTAGTACTTTCTGAAGTGATTCCGATGTTTTCAAAAATATAGCAGTACTTTGGATATCATTAAAAACATAATTAGCCAAGATCTTTAGGAATATGTTTTGCTGAATCTTAGCAAACAAACGTCATGTTTACTGAGATCCCATCATAATTTATTACCAAGCACTCGGTTTAAAAGTCTAGGAACCGAAATTGCCGAGCTGGCGAAAACAAAATTAAGTGTAAGAGATTTAGAATTTTTCTGAAATGAATCAACACTTTTCGAAGTGATTCCGAATATTTCTGAAGGGATTCAGTTCTTTTCGAGGTGATTGCGATCGTTCCTGAAGTGATTTATTTCAAGCTTGCTTCCTCTCACTTGCTTTGAAAATGTTTTTTAGAATTATGAAATCATTAGATGTTATAATGGTAATCAGTAGTTGAAACTTACGTGTTTGACACATGAAATCTGTCAATGTTGCTTTCAGGGCATCACAATCAGCGATTTTACGATTCGTGAACGCTCATGAATCATAAAATCGCTTATTGTGTCGCTCTGATAGTGGAATTGACAGGTTTTATGAGTCTAACACATGCTTTACAACGTTTTCTTGTATGTTACAAGTAGAAAATTTAATTATAATATCTACTGATTTCAAAATTCAGAAAATATTTTTTTATAGCAAGTGAGTGGAAGCAACCCTGTTATTTTTATGTTTTTTTTCGAAATGAGAATGAGCATTTATGAAGTGGTTCAGAACTTTCCGGAGTGATTCCAAATTTTTCATGAGTTTTGACTTTCCGAAGTGGGTTGGAATTTTTCTGAATGTATTCAGTAATTTTCGAAGCGATTCAATTTTTCAAAAGTAAGTCAGTAGGTTCCGAAAAGATTTGGAACTTTTCGGAAGTGAATCAGTACTTTTCGAAGTGATACAAAACATATCTGGCGTGGTTCAGATCTTTTAGAAGTGATTCCGATTTTTTTAAAGTTATTTAAAACTTTCCAAAGTGACTATGAATATTTCTAAATTAGTCTACTACTTTTTGAAGCGATTTAAAACTTTAGTGATTCTAAAATTTTTTAAAGTCATTTCGATTTTTGAAGTGCATAAGTACTTTCCGACGTCATATAGATCTTTTTTGAACTGAATCGGTACTTTCTCGAATTCCAAAGACGCAAATTTTATCTTGCCAATGCGTTTTAAGCACGTTCTGTCCGTTTTTTCAACATTTTTACGTGATGCGTAATGTTTAGGGGGCTGATAAAATATTCAAATTTATGTTGCAATACTTTTCTATTTAAGTCCATACTGATGACGGGTAGGTTTTTCGTTGACTGCTTACTTCTTCAGTGTCATTTCTTTTTCAAAAAAATAATTAAAGGGTTGTTTCCTAGAAACAACCGCAGTATGACCAACAATCAATACGAAACTAACGATTTTAAATTGGCTCACCACTTTAGTAGCCTATTGGTCCCAAGCAAACGATTAACGTACCCTATTCTAGTTGAAATTCTATTACTACACTATGTTTGTTTTGATTCGCTATGAAAGTTTGACAGATAACATCAGGGGTGTGTGGATTCATGCAGAACATGCAGGGGTGAGTGAAATAGCTTGGGACTGCTTGGGACCGTTGTTCTGGTACTGAGTGAGCCAAAAATAATAATGATTTTCTTCGGGACCCAGTGGTCTTAGAGTTACCTCTACGGTATGACGTAGAACCAATCGGTGGAAACTAACGATATTAAATTGGCTCATTACTTGACTAGCCTATTGCTCCCAAGCAAAAGGATTAACGAACCCCATTCTAGTCGAAATTCTAGTACTACACTATGATTATTTTGATTCGCGATGAAAGTTTGACAGATAAAATGAGGGATTCGTGGATTTTCGTATGTTTCGAGGGGTGCACCGATTAGCTTGGGACCGCAAAGAGTACCAGAGCTGAGCCAAAAAGGTCCCAAGCTAATCGATGCACCTCGCGAAACATAGGAAAATCCATGAACCCCTCATTTTATCTGTCAAACTTTCATAGTGAATCAAAACCAACATAGAATTTCGACTAGAATGGGGTATGTTAATCGTTTTGCTTGGGACCAATAAGCTAGTCAAGTAGGGAGCTAATTTAAAATCATTAGTTTCCACCGGTTATAATAGTTTGCTAGCATGAAGTTAACATCTTTTAGAAGTATTATACTGTACAAAAACTTTAAAAATGTAAGTAAACATTCATCTTGTGGCCGTTCTAAACTGAGCCATGTTGCTGTGAAAATTAATTAAAAGTGAGCTATTTTTGAAATTATAATTAAACCAAAATTATGTTAATCATTAAAACAAGTGTTTTTCTTTATAGTTTTGAACTTTTAGAAGAAGTTTCTTAGACTTTCTTGAGCTACATTAGCGCTGGTAAAATAGGTCCAACATAATTTTATTTTAGAAAGGTCCAACCATAATTCATAACTCCAAAGGTTGTTACAAATTAATTTGAATTTCCTACTACGAGTTGCCTTCACTTTCTCCAGCGTCCCAACCACTAGATGGCGAGGCATTACCTTTGACTTTCATGTTGGCTTGATAACACCGAACTCTCTCTGCAGCGGTTTTGGGTCGTTTCGGAGAACTGTCTGCCTTCGCATCCAACTGACTGTAAAACATATCTGGTACCTCTATATATGCAATTAAACTTTTTTTGCAATTAAATCCGACTGGGTTTGTGGAAAACGTTTATTTCATTAAATAAGTGATAAATTATCATTTTTGTACTTTTCAAAAGTTTTTTGATGGAAAATTGAAAAAAGTATTTATTTCAACAGATTTGTTATGTAATATCCTATCGATTGGCGTATTTGGATTTTAATTTCATCTATAAATGACAAAGTTACAAGCGTTCAAAACCTAACACTATTTCACCACACATATTTTTTTGATTTGTACCCCAAAATCCGGGTAGCCTTTCTCAACTTCAGCATGTCTTCAAACAATTTCATAAAACAAAAAATTTCTTCAAAATTCCTACAAGAAAAAAAAATATTCCCAAAATTAAAAGTTTCTTCAAAGTGAAGACATTTCTTCAAATCTTGTGTCCCTGGTATTTAGAAAAGCTCTTTTTTGTAATCATCCTTCGTTGGAGATGAACCGTGAAACAAATCAAACGTATATTTCAGAACATCGATAATGATTGCAAACATACGACTTTTAAAAAAATCGCTATCTTTATTCACTTCCAGGGATCCAGCGATATCAAATAAATATTTCCCGAATTCCGGGATGATGGAATCCGCAATGACTTTCATTGATTAATTTCGCTTCTATTTAAACATGAACAAGTTGAATTTGTTATTCGCGACATGCAATGTAAATCCACCAAAATCGATATAAAATCGCGATCTGTGGAAATTTATTAGTTTCTCATTTAGTATTCACTCGGCTGTCGACAGAAGCAAAGCACTCTCAATGTGTGTCACGCGATCGTCTGTTTATTCGGCAGCAACCATTGTGTGGTGGTCCTCCTCATTGTTCTTCGTCAGCAGTTCTTTCTGTCGATGCGTCGTCGACTTTGGAGAGCAACCGTTACGTGATGAATGTGTGAGTGCTGACCACGTTTTGCGTCCATTGCTGCAATGGAAGCGCTCTGACCCCTGTTGGCAAATCTCCCCTACAATGAAACCACTGGAAGCGGCTCCCGTTCTGGTGAAGGAGGAGCGTACCTTTTGACTATAGTTTCAAGATGTTGTGTATAGTGAACAAGAATCCTCGGCTCTGTAAAGTTAATTCGGTTGAGCCTTTTCAAATAAACTAATAAACAAAAAAAATGTTATCATATTTCAGAATGACCGGTAAGCGAATGGTAAGCGTGACTCCAAAGGGCCTGGGTTGAATACCAGTCGACTACGTCAGGATTTTCTGAGGCATGAAATCTCTGATCAAGCCTTCCTTCGGAAGGGAAGTAAAGCCGTTGGTCCCCGGTCCATGAGTTGATGAATCGATAGGTAGAGTCCAAGTGTGGGAGCTGCTTCCCTGGCGTTGGTAGCAATGTTACTCATGGGAAACAAGATCGACAGAAAACGAGTCTAGGGAAAAAAAATTACAGAATGGATAGTTTGAAGCCTCTTGCCTGAACCCAATTGGGTATGTATAGGACGAGCTGCAAAAAGTGAAAGATTGGCGTTGAAAACTGTTATCAAAATTCTCAATTTTACGGCCGTGGTGGTTGAGTGGTAGGCGTGACTGCTTTCTATCCTCAGTTCAATCCCAGCTGACGTCGTAGAGATTTTTTGGAGCCGAAAAAATCACTGGTCAAATCACATCTACTTTCGAAAGGAAAGTAAAGCCGTTAGTCCCAGCCCATGTGTTGATGGGTTCGATAGGTTTCAGATGTGGAAGTCACCTCCTTGGCATTCGATTGCCGTCGGTGATTAATCTCCAATTCGCTATCGACACTCGTCGGTGATTGGCACCTGTTTCTGGAACAGAGACCGAAGTTAAAATGGAGCACCAAAAGTATTTTGAAATAAGCATTTAAATTCCGATTCGTGAGAAAATTTTAATCTCACCGGAGGTCAATTGATTTAGACAAAATCATTAAGAAGCAATGTCTAGATAAAGCTGCACGGAACAAATGAAAATTTTCCATTTAACTCAACTGACGCATTGAACTCGGACATTTAAAACAAAACAACACAAAGTCAAAACAGAAACAATCCAAAATAAAAACTTCGTACATCAAAGCATGAAAAACAACAAATTGCGAATGAATGCATCGCTTTGTGTTCCAAAGGAAGTACCAAACCAAACATCCGTCGCAATTATTTCTTCTTGGTTGTCGTGGATAAGAGATAGGATATGGCAGGGGAAGTGAGCAACAAAAACAAAATCATTCGAGAGCAGTGCAATCATCATTCATACATACCTACCTACCTACCTACATGAATGGGGAAGAACGGAGAGCTGCGTAAATAAGCCGGAGATGAAAAGTGTTGTGGTTTGACTTCTTGATGAAGCACACTTCGCGGATCTTACGCGCAAAAAAGGGCTCTCACTGTGGGCTCTTGGGACTGTGCAAGTTGCGGCATTTTCGGTCTTTTGACTTGGTAGCCAACAAAAAACGGCACTTGCTTTAATCTCGCAGTGCGCGGTGATTGAAAATTGGGTTCAGTAAAGCAAACATTTCAGAAAATTGATGGACCAATGCGAGTTTTTTCCTACTTGAGTTCCGATTCACGTAACGTCTTCCCAACGCGTTGTGTGTGGCGGATGCCTTTGATGCTAATTTATTGTATTTGATTCGATCGATTTACACTCGAAATAAGCGCGGATCGCCACGACAGAACTTCCAGTCCCGGTTCGAGCCGAATTAAAAGCGGAGACTCGAAAATAAAGCTGCCATACGAGTGGAACAAAAACTCGAGCTCCTACGGGATGAACGATTGCTGGAGTGAGTGCAAGCAAAGGTACTTACTCACACCCAAAATAAAAAATAAACCAATCGATTCTCAGACCAAGCGAGGTGAAAAGACCGGCACCTCGCGCACAGATCTACACCTCTTGCCACACTTGAGCTCAATCGATTTGCTCTTACCGTGAGTTCGAGTTGAAGTTTACACATAGTTTTGGTCATCATCATCATCACTACCATCAGCTTTACACCGATCGCCGTGTGGCGGCCGGCGACTCGCTGCTGTTGGTGGAATTCTTTGGGCTTCTTCAAAGGTGTGATGCAGCGATTTCCTTTATTGGAGATCCCGTCTGCCGCTAAAGCGTGAAATTGTTCAAACAGTTCCGCGGCTACCGGTTGGTTCAGGATGGCTGTGGTTTTTTGTGCTCTGCTCGTTTAAACCTTGATCAAATTAGTGGGAACCTTCTTCGACAGCGCTTTTGACATGGGAATTGCATTTATTAAGCTTGATTGGACAGAATTATTGATTTGTGTTTCTCGTGTTTACAGCTCCGGTCGGAAGCAACGAAAGTATAATCCTAAATGGCATATTGCTTTAACAAAATCAATAATCATGAGGCAACCGGTAAGTCTCTCTAGCCTTGGCTGCAGTTTCAACTTACCAGACCACTTGAGTAATCGTCCTCAACAAATTATCCCGGTAATAGATTCCCCTTCATTATTACCTCATTATCGTTTCGGTCTCTTACAACTTCCAAAACCCGGTGACAAACGGTGGATAGGAAAGGTCACTGATACAAATGGCCCTCGGTAAAAGTTATGAACCAAACTCTCGGAGCGAGGCCAACCAGGTACCTAGTGTGCTACATAGGTACCAAGGGAGAAACCTTTTCACCCACGACACGACTAAAGAACGACAAGATAGATAATCGTGGTTCGCGAACGGGACAGAAACAAATTGCGTCCCAGTTGTGTTTGAAGGACATCCTTGGTTCTAGTTCATGCCTTCTTTTTTCGTTTTTTTTTTTTATTACGACCCCGTAACGGCTTTCGTCGCTATTTGGCTAAAAGGAGATTTAAAAAGCACTTTCCGCATACTTACCATTACGACGAATATGTTGCAAGCCTTACGAGGTAAGTTTGTTTCGGGTTGGCTGTTCCCTCCGGGGAAAACCAGAATGAACATTAAAATGCGGCACGGAATCAAGGAAAATAGAAAAAAAAAAAAAACAAAGTTTTGCACTCTTCAGTCATTCGCAATAGAGAACCGGAAGTTGGTGACGTAGGCTGACTCGCCACTGGGCTGAGAGGTCATTCATTGTAGCGGTTAAGTCGAAGCAGCGACGGATTGTTGGAAAGTTGCTAGAATGTTTAATGAAATGTCAATGTCAAACTCGGACCAGATAGACTTTTGCTGACTGCTTGTGTGACAGGTTTTGATTTGTTCTTCTTTGCAATGTGGAGCATTTTATCTTTTATTGAAACGATATTCACGTTAATTTTATTTTAGCCACGAGTATAATGTGACCTGAATATGACGTAGATATAGCTATATACCAAAATTTTAATAATAAATTTATGTTTTACCTGTTACGGCAATGTCCATTAAGCTTCACGCCGGTCATTTGTCAGAGAACAATGACAATAAAATGAACATAACTGTCACCAATTCGTTGGGTTGGTGGACTTGGAATTAAACTGGTAACAATTGCTACTGTGCTGCGTTTAGAGAAACTTACATCAGTGAAGATGAGTTACGACTGACTACTGAGGGAGATGAGTGAATCTGCTGATAGTAGCCAAAGACTTTATGTGAAATCAACAAGAATTTATCCCTTTAAGGCTTCGGAAACAGTAAAGATAAAAAGGAAAATATTAATCTATTCTGAAACATTAATTTCTTTCAATCCATAAACCATTCACCAGATAGACGATTTAGTTCAAAACGTAACTTTTTTTGTCCGTAGTTCATAAAAAATAACATTAAGTTATTCCAGCACTGGTGGTGTAGTGGTCAGCGTGACTGCTTTCTCACCGCAATGGGTCTGGGTTCAATCCAAACCAAGGTCGATGATTTTTTTTTCTGAGGCATAAACATCTCTGGTCACATCTTCGGAAGGGAAGTAAAGCCGTTGGTTCCAACGATTTGAATGGGTACGATATCCTGCGCAGGTGTGGAAGCTGCCTTCTTGGACATTCGATTGCCGTCAATGGATTACAATCGATGTCCGTCGGTTATTGGCACTAGATTGCGGAACAGAGACCGACGTTAAACAAAGGAAAGAGAACATTAAGTTAAAATAAATTAATGTATTTAAACCATTCTCCAAACAGTCCATATTAATGTTTTACACATAACAAGCGTTTCTGAATCAATAAGACACCCGGGCTGAAAAATACCAATGACATAACTATTAACTTTGGGGAAATGTATGTAATGTCGGCCTAAATGTCCCTAATTTGGGCCCATACATAAATGCAGCAATCGACTAAATTTTCAATATCGGCCAAAAATATCCATTAATACCGTCCCAATAACGCGTTCATCAAGATAAAATTGATAAACAGCAGATTTTTAGCGATGGGCCCAATCTTAGATCCATAGGCCAACATTAGAGACATTTCCCCTATCTCTAAAAGAATAATGAATCCATCGCCAATATAAAGTTTCAATTTCAATTGCTGTTGTTGTTTTTGTTGTTTATTACCGACATTTTACATCTGCTGATGCATTCGTCTCTTTAAAAAAATGTTTGTGTACAGTATGTTTTGTGTGGTGTTAGTGTTAATTGTTAAGTTCACACTTAGCTTCTTTACTGTTCCGGTCCAGATTTCATCACTGCTGCTACTGCTGTATCTTCTTTTCCTTATCGACTTCTTTTCCTTCTACGTCCAGCTCTAAAAGCGTGCTGCCTTTTGTGTAATCGTCCTTTTGGCTCCAACTCCAATATACAATTTAACAAAAACACCCATATTTAAAATGTCAAAAAACCAGAATTGTGGAAAGTACAAAAAAAACAGTCCACAGGGCTGCCATTTAGGGATCTAGTAGTAGTAGCACTTACTGGATGTTCACATGTACACTAGGCCTGAAGTGAAAGAAATCTGAACTTATCTTTCTGTCATACGGAAAGTCATAACAATTTTAAAAACTTGGTTGAAGATGATAATTTCCAGGATGGTTGGCTCTCGAGATATATCAGTTACCAAAAGTAAATACACACACGAGCGTCGCATAGTGAGATGGTTCAGAACTAAATTGTCAGGCATTTGGAACGCCTTGGTCCCCTCAACAACTTTTCCGAAGGCAGTAACTTCTTTAACGGTCAGGGTATAAAGATATTGCAAATACACGAAGTTCACATCGACACTAGCGCTGTGTAGTGAGATAGTTCCAAACTAATCTGCCCAACATCCGGATGGCCTTGGTCACCTGAACAACTTTGCCAAAGGCGGCAAACATCTATATGGCCAGGTTCACGAGATTTCCCGTGCTGGAAGTATGACAAATATGTTGCGATGCATTGCATTAGTAACGGAGTAATTCGTAGATTTCATACTGACAACTGTCATATCTAGAAAGAGCTGGAATTAGGGTGAATCAGCTTTTGTAAAAATGACTTCTCTCGATAATTTTTCGAAAGTCATGGCTCTCCTTGCCAAATCGACGTCACGATCGACTAGGGGAAGAGTTCCCCTACCCGAGGGTGCAGTTTGTTTGTGTAGGCGTGAATTTAATGCCTAGAAATCAACTAGAGAAGCCATTGTTTACAAAATCGGTTACGCCATAATTACAGCTCTATCTAGATATATCTACTTTTACGTTCTAATTCTGAATTCATAAGGAAAACTATTTGGGAAGGAAGAGCTCTCGAATCAAAGTTCAGAACAGGAAAAACATGACAATTACCATTGCCGGCCCCATCTTCTCCGTTTCGGGGAAAGGAAGGATATTGTTGATGTAACACTTTAACTTTCAACTTTTTCTGGTTTACAGTAACATTTTGTTCACAGTAAAAGTGGTAAATGGTCATCAGGTATACACAATTTCATGTTTCTCGACCACATTTAATTATTTTTGTGTAATCACATTTAATCACCTCCCTTGCATCACATTGGTGCAATTTGGTTGAAGAAATTTGTTGAACAGAATTAATTATTCGAGGACAGTTTTCCCCTGAAGAACGTGTTATGTACCACTGAGTTCTACCCACCGCTTTGTCTCGGTGGGTTTTCAACCAAGCGCTCTGATTTTCTGCAAGTGAATAGTTCTCCATTGGCACTACTCACAAGCAAAAAATCAGACCGACTCACAGTGGCACGAATATGAATAAAGACGGTCAAAAATATTTCCTACCCTTTTTCGACGTTTTAGAGACTGGGTGTCTTGGGAGAAGTTGCTCAAAATTATAACTCGCATCTTTTGAAATACACACCTGAATAATCTTTAAGCTAGTATTACACATCCAAATTCTAACTTTATCCAGTTACGAGATAATGGTTCCATGTCTTGGACAAAGTTGCAGAGCAGTTGATTTCATGAACATTTGCTGAAGACACCAAATTTCTACATCTTAACTCTGTAGAGCTATAATAGATTTTCTTTTAAGACTACCTTAATATTCGTTTTTTAAGTTAATTAGTGCTTTTTTCTAATTTGATCAATTTATCATGTTCTAAGAAATTGTTGGCATCATTAAAATATACAACTTTGCTGAATACACCAATGCTCTTCATTGACATCAATGTGATATACAGCCCATCAAGCGTTTTTGTGACGTCATATTCAACGGCTCGAAAAGAGGGTGGGCGGGCCCTGGCGGGGTCTAAAACTGATTGTATTTTGAAGATTACCTTATAAAATAGTACTTCTAAAAATTTCAGCGTTGGGTACTGAGGGGTACCTAGCCAAATCTCGATTCGAAAATGTCAATATTATATACAGCCCATCGGACGGTTTTGTGACGCCATATTGAACGGCCCGAAAAGATGGTAGGCGGCCCCTGGCAGGGTTTAAAACCGATTGAATTTCGAAGATTACATTATAAAATAGTACTCCTGAAAAGTTCAGTGCTGGGTTTCCAGGGGTATCTAGTCAAATCTCGAGTCGAAATAGTCAATGTTATATGTACCCCATCATGCGTTTTTGTGACGTCATATTCAATTGCTCGAAAATAGGGTAGGCGGGCCCTGATGTAGTCGAAAACTGATTGTATTTGGAAGATCACCTTATAAAATAGTACTCCTAAAAATTTGAGCGTTGGGTACCGAGGGGTACCTAGTCAAATCTCGTTTATGTATATTTAGTACAAGTTATAAACCAAAGTGTGCTACGAGTGTGCTACTTACTCATGATAAAATTTACAACTATATAAAAAATGCATTATCTTGAAATGTTATCAATGGGTTTGTTCATCAACTGCATATTCTGAACTTTGATATTTTGAGTATGCCAATATTGAAAAAAATATGTTTTAATTACTCCTTACCTGACTATCTTCGATAATATTTGACATGACGATTTCCATGAATCTGCTCCGCCCACACTTTGAACAATTCCATCCGACAAAGATTGAATGAATTCATTTTGAACCACAACTTCAATACAAGTTGTTCGTGAAAAAAATCACACCTAGATAATTAAATAAACTCTATCGCTCTTTGCTATCGCCAAAACGTCAAGCGCAAAAAAGTCATCTGCAGCAGCGTTCAGCGATGTGCACGCGGAAGTTTCAAACATCTGTTGTGAAGTCACGTTCCATGTTCTGAAAAGAGGGTGGTGTGGGTAGGTCCAAAGTTGGAACCCTTTAGAACCGTAGTCAGAATTTTATCATTTATTCTAGTTTTCTTGAAAGTTAGTCCATATTGTATATAATAAAGGGCAAAGAATATACCAATATTATTAGCTTGCATTATAATATTTGCAACTATCAACATATGAGTATCAATATTGCAATGAATGTACATATCAATGTAGATACACAGAAGAACAAACACATTAAGGGGAAGCTCACCGGCCCAAAAATAAAAAAATATTTTCGGTACGTTTTTATTTTTCTAAAAATATTCGGAAAAATTATCAAAAATCCAAGAAAATCAGTTTCTTCCTTAGATTTTTGTGAAAAATAAAATGCAAAAAAAAATTTTCTATCCCATCATGAAAAAAAAATGGACTCTCAGAAAAACCGAAAAGTTGATGTTTTGCGGTTTTTTGAGTCCAACTTTATGCCATAATGACTTATAAAACATGTTTTTGCACGTGAATTTTCTTTAAAAAATTAGAAAAAATGTGATTTTTTTAGATTTTTGATTCTTTTTTTCAATATTTTTAGAAAAATCAAAACGTAATTTTTTTTTTCGGAGCGGTCTGCTTCCCCTTAAGAACAAACCCATTAAATACATCTCCAGATTAAGCTTAATAATTTAAATAATTTGCAAGTTCAAACATGTGTAGGTTAAAATCATTGATTCATAGCTCAATACCCAACGCTGAATTTTTCAGGAGCACTATTTTATAATGTAATCTTCGAAATTCAATCGGTTTTAAACCCTGCCAGGGGCCGCCTACCATCTTTTCGGGCCGTTCAATATGGCGTCACAAAACCGTCCGATGGGCTGTATATAATATTGACATTTTCGAATCGAGATTTGGCTAGGTACCCCTTAGTACCCAACGCTGAAATTTTCAGAAGTACTATTTTATAAGGTAATCTTCAAAATAAACCTGTTTTAGACCCCGCCAGGGCCCGCCCACCCTCTTTTTGAGCCGTTGAATATGACGTCACAAAAACGCTTGATGGGCTGTATATCACATTGATGTCAATGAAGAGCATTGGTGTATTCAGCAAAGTTGTATATTTTAATGATCAATTTCTTAGAACAGGATAAATTGATCAAATTTGAAAAAAGCACTAATTAACTTAAAAAACGAATATTAAGGTAGTCTTAAAAGAAAATCTATTATAGCTCTACAGAGTTAAGATGTAGAAATTTGGTGTCTTTAGCAAATGTTCATGAAATCAACTGTTCTGCAACTTTGTTAAAGACATGGAACCATTATCTCGTAACTGGATAAAGTTAGAATTTGGATGTGTAATACTAGCTTAAAGATTATTCAGGTGTGTATTTCAAAAGATGCGAGTTGTAATTTTGAGCAACTTCTCCCAAGACACCCAGTCTCTAAAACGTCGAAAAAGGGTAGAAAATATTTTTGACCGTCTTTATTCATATTCGTGCCACTGTGCGACTGGTTGAAACCTCGCCGAGAAAAAGCGGTGGGTGCAACGCAGTGGGTAACGCGTTCTTCGGGGATAGCTGTATTTTGAATAATAGCGTCTCCTGTCCAATTTACTCTAGTTGACATGTACCACTTTATCGCGCAACGGTTCAAATGTCTCAGAACTTTATAATGTATTATTATAATGTAAACTTGTCCGAAATATGACGCTTCATTTATGTCCTAAGTAGTTCCACGTCAAATGACGAATCGAAAAACAATTCTACCTTCTCCGATTTGCATAAAACTTTGCTTAATTGTGTGTTATGGGCAACCATTCTCATTTTTACAAAAAATCGGCCATTTTGAGAGTTATATTTTTTTTACAAATTTTTGTAATTCAAATGTTTGTAATTTTACCTAGTATGCTTTTTGATGTAATTTATATCCAGGAAAAAATATTTGAGACATTCTAAATCGAAATTTGTGCAAAAATTACATAAATAAGAAAAGGTAGCTAGCAAGAAACTCAAAAACATGACCAAAAGCGGCGCTGGTAGTGTAGTGGTAAGCGTGTTTGCCTGTCACTCCAAAGGGCCTGAGTCCAATCACAGTCGGCGGCATAGGGATTTTCTGAGGCATAAAATCTCTGATCATGCCTTCCTTCGGAAAGGAAGTAAAGCCGTTGGTCCCCAAGCCATGAGTCGATGGGTCGATAGGTAGGGTCCAGGTGTGGGAAACACCTTCCTGGCGCCGGTAGTATCCCAAGCAACACACACACACTGTTTATTTAACCTTTATTATTTATTATTTATTTATCACCGTCTTCGACTAGTCGTACAGACTGAACTATTTTAATTATGAACTAGAAATTACTACCAATCTTATTTCTAAAAACGTTTTTAGTCAAGTTAAAATCGAATTCGTCACAGACAACATTGAACAAGCGAAGACACGAATCAAAAGGGTTGTTGTAGCCAAAGTTTGTTCTATTGTATGGGACTGCTATTAAAGCTGAGCTCCGAAGCCATCGAGGAGGAATGTTAAGCGGGATCTGTGCGAGAAGTTCAGGGCAATCGATAGATCCTCCAACGACATCGAAAATAAATAGCCGCTGCATCGTTACTCGTCTGGCAGATAGTGGTTCCAATCCTATGAGCTTGCATCGGTCAGAATAAGGAGGAAGATTGGTCGGATCGTTCCAAGGAAGTTGTCTCAGTGCAAACCGTAAGAACCTTTTCTGCACTCGTTCAATCGTGAGAACATGAGCTACATAATAAGGGGACCAAATCGGAGCAGCGTACTCCAGAATGCTACGAACCAACGAGCAATATAGAGTTTTTAAAGCGTGGATGTCAGTGAACTCAGAAGCGTGGCGACGGATGAATCCCAGCACAGAAAAAGCTTTGGCAGTGGTAGCTCACGTGTTCGTTGAATCTGAGCCACGATTCGATGGTAACGCCAAAGTCACAGATGGACGACACACGTTCCAATGATGCAGTTTCCATTCTGTATTGATGAAGAATGGGGTTATTGCAGCGACTGAAGGTAATAACTTTGCACTTCATGTTATTGACCCGCATGCCGTTATCGCCACACCATACCAGTGTAGTATCAATATCTTCTTGTAAGGCAATACAATCCGGAAGAGAAGCTATGACACGATACATTTTTTGGTCATCAGCGAATGAAAGCCTAAACGAGGAAAGCAGCAGACACAGGTCATTTATAAAAATGTTGAATATTAATGGTCCCAGAACGCTTCCTTGAGGTGCACCAGTCGTGATTTTGAAGGTGCGTGATCGAGTCGAGTTGACCGCAACATTTGCAGTACGATCGCACAAGATCGAATATATCCACTCTGTAATCCAATCTGAAAAACCTATGTGCTTCAGTTTTTCCACGGTTATAATATGCGGTACAGTGTCGAAGGCTTTCGCAAAGTCAACATACACCGCATCAACTTGCCGCCTCTCTTCTACTTCGTGGGAAAGTGAGGTGACGTAACACATGAGGTTCGTTGTTGTAGAGCGATGCTTCATAAAGCCATGCTGACCATCAAAGATGATAGGAGACGCTACGTTGTATAGAACGTTGTGCACCAGTCTTTCAAACACTTTGCTGAGACAGCAAAGTATAGATACGCCGCGATAATTTGTCACCTAATTACAGTTGCCAGATTTGTGAATAGGAACGATGCAAGCAGCTTTCCAAGCTGTCGGAAAGGTTCTTTCGTGAAGTGATCGGTTGAATAAGCGAGCAATTGGGTTCGCTAGTTCTCTTGAACAGTTTTTCAGCAACAGGGGTAGTATTCCGTCCGTCCCAGGTCCTTTTTAAATGTTAAGCTAATCGATGACTTCTACTAGGGGAATTTACGTATTCTCGGCAACCTAAGCAGCGACCATCTTTCTATAGCCTTTTTCTCTAAGGAACGCACACATAAGCAGTATTGGTTTGTTTACAATCTTTTGCTGCCAGTTGCTCTAACAATTCCAGTCAAAAGAATTGTCAAAAACTGTTTTGAAGCGCTTTTACAAAGCTCCAATCTTCTCTAGTGAGAGCGACTATTGTGGGCAACATCTTTTTATTCGGCAACCTTTCTATTTGAGCTGCGTGTTAAACAGCTGTGCTTTCATCGGCAACTCGAAATCAGCAGCATTTTGTAATGAGTGTGTTTCATTTCAAGAAAACCTTGCTAGATTGCTTTTCACAGTGGTAAAAATATAATCAAATTGAAGCTGAAAGCCTAAAGAATCGTTTGAATGCATTCAGCGAAGTGTTTTCGTAAGACAATTCAGTGAAAATAGCGTTTCAATGCGGGTTGCCGAAAATAGTCTGTCATGCCGAATCCATCATTTCCCCTTTTTCATTTACGGAAAACTGAATAACTGTTGTGCGAAGGAACGTGAGCAAAGCAATCGCGCCTTGGTACATGTGACACTTTACTAAAAACGCTCTCGAAGAACATGGCGAAAAGATTTGCAGCATCCACATTTGTATTAGCCTGGGCATTATGAGACTGGTTTTGGTTGTAAAGAGGTTTACTCAACTTAATTCCGTGAACATGTGTTTCTTGGGATTGGTACTCAGTACGGAGAACAAGCTCAACGGAAAACAAATCAAGGAAAGAGAAAAGTGTTCATGGTTTTAAATACTCCTAAAATTTGTATTCTTCATTAGCTTCATTTAAAAATAAGTCATAACTATTGAAGATGGGGTAGGTGTTCTAGTAATAGTGGTGTACCCACCGACAAACTGACATGAATGACCAAGCAAAAGCAATCAAATTTCTGACCAAAGCACACTACTGACATCTGGCTCCGTATTCGCGGGAAATATTTAGCTAAGCCATGCACCCGCATGCAAAAGTTATGAATTGGTTCGTGTCTGATCTATTTTGGACAAATTATTTTTATCTAGATCTAAAAATCCTATGGTTTGGAGCACTGCACATTTAAATCGGCCGTTTACGATTTTCAGACATAAGTAAGAATTAAGAGTCATGTTGGTTTGTCGGTGGTGTACCTATAGTTGCGGTATGGAGGTTGTGCCGGAATAATGAAGAGGATCCGGATAAGATTATTTTTAATCGGTAGTTCTCCTAAAATAAAGCATATTTGCACATTTCAAACTAAAAATATGCCCAAAAGTGACGGAACATAATTAATTTTCTTTAATTGCGGTAGTGTTCCTACTATAGTGGAACGCATAAGAAACCAACGCATTGCACTATTATAGGAACCAAAGTTAGCAACTATGACAACTACTGGAACAGTGTTCCTATTAATGGAGGATGATCTTTCTAAAATTTTGAGCAATTTTATTACAATGTAATATTTTTCTATCAAAATAGAGGTTAAAAGCTATAGATTGACGTATAGCAATTGTGTGTACATCGTATATTTATTTTTTAATTGATAAATTGGCTAAGTACCTCAACTGCTGGCTCATCCACCCTATGCTTTTTGAAATATTTCAGTTTTTGATACTTTTTTAAATTTTTACTCAAAATTAAAAAAAAAACACTACCGTGTATATTTTTCCTAAAATTACTTTACTTTGTCCTACTTTGTCTCAGATATCATTTCGATCAGCAATAAAGGGAGGCTCGGTAGTTCAGTGCTACCGTTTCTGCTTACTGAGCAGAAGGTCGGGCGTTCAATCCAGGTCGAATTGCAAGGAAGGGGCAATTTTTCACTTTGCCTTATTCTATCCCCACTAGATTTCAATGAAAACGAATTCTACTCTATCCGATCATCATCACATCATTTACCACAGTGAATCCTGATCGAAAAATAACCCACCTCACTAACACAACTATCCTCCCCGGGAAAGCCTTGGAGATGCAAAGGTGTATTTGGTCTCTAATAACAACGGACGTCGAACTTATCATCCATCAGTCCCAAAAAGGACCGTGTGGATCTATAAATATATTGAATAAGTGTTCTTGTTGTACTTTGAAGTGACAATGAACAATGTACAATGAAATGAACGGTAAAAAAAATCATTTCGATCACAAGTGACGTTGTATTGCTGTAGTTTATTGAAAAATGTCAAATACGCGATGTTGAACATAGTTACAAGGTCCAAAATGGCCGTATTTTAGCAAAAATGTAAAAATATTAAAATATCAAAATATTTTACGAGGAACTGGTCGCAGTTTTTAAATATTATTTTCTAAATGTGTTTGTTAAAGAGAAAAAACCTTTTTCAACTCTTATGTTCATTTGCAAGTATTTTTTTTTTCCTCATATCCAGGATCCCGGAAATTCCCGGGAATCAGATTTTTCATTTCCCGATTCCCGGTAGATTTGGAAACCCTAGCTGGTAGAGCACTTTTCGGTAGCACATTCGACCACGAACTCTTTTCATCTTTTGCCGCCTGACGAAAACAAAAACCCCACTCTTTACGAGTATGTGCTTGCTGCTTTCGATGTTGAACATAACGTTTACTATGTTTTCTTCAAGATTCCGCCGTTGAGGCTTCTGCAAACCGGCATGACTCTTTTACGGTAGCTTTTTCATACATTTTATTCTGTTTCTGACACCACTAGCTGCTGCCAGGCATCACCAGCTCGAATTTATCCGTAGCTAAGGGAAATGGGGGGTAAAATGCATATAGCGGGCGAAATACACCATTCCTTCTATCTTAGCTTTTTGTTGCTACCGTACTATGAATGGAAAACAAAAAACCGATAGAATTTAATTTGAAAATGAAATAATTGGAAAAAAAATAGCATAAATATGAAGAAAGAGAGAAGGATTAGCAATTTCCATTTAATTCCACTACCTTATTTGCGTATACATGACAAATACGCGTATTTCGTCTACAATGGGCAGACCTCTTCAGTGTCTGTCTCGACTTGAGTCGAGTTATAGTACAAGACAGAAAATCACGTAAGTTCTTGAAACAGCTGGTATCTCTGAACTCTACCGAATATGAACGATTTGATTGATACAAGATGTTAAGTTCATCCTCTTGATAGCTCGATACCTCTAACGGCATGTTTATTTTAAAAATATTAGTTATGTTCAACATTACTTTTTGTTTCTCTAATGGTGGTAAGCTCCAACCGGTTTTATACTCTGATTAAATCCCGAGCATGAATATTCGGCTGCTTTGCTGTGAACATCAGGGTTAATCAACACGGACTTTATGCAAATATTTTCCATATCGTCCAATCAGGGACGGTATTTAAAGTTAATCCGAGTTGGAGCTTACCGCCATAAGTGAGGTATACTGAGCTCCCCGAATTGTAGTATGTAAAGCATGCCGTCACTCGTGAACATTTGAAATTCAATAAACAAAACCTAAATGCATGTTTCTGTGGCATTAAATAAGCGCATTTTTCCCGCAATATTCGAAAACAGGTTTTAGTTTGCCTTTAAAAATTTTCCAATTTACACAAGAGTTTAGCAATTTTATTTAAGCATATCAATTGTAATATCTTGCCAATAGCCTTACCAAATATACATGGCATTGCACTTTAATACGATTAACTTTGACGATTAAACGGGGATCTTCCATAGCATGCGCATTTTACCCCCATCTCCCCTACCTATAAACGGTTCCTTTATTCAGGTTGCTATACACCTCGTTGTCAACGACGATTTTTTACGACCCTTGCTTTGAATAACAAAAGGAAGCCGAATCTTGCTGCCTGGGTGTATCCTTTTTTATTTGTGTATAATTTGTGCCGAACAATGGGCTGCCTCGCCGGGACAAGAGAAGCACAATCATGGAGGTCTCCTGCATGTTGCATCAGTTTAGAAACACTTGCAAAACTAAACTAGGTTGCCAGATATGTCGGGATACACTAAGACAACCCGGATGGACTGCAAGATCGAATGATGACAACACTTATCAGCTCGTTATGTTATTGTCCACTTGACTTCGTTCGAGTCCGCAGCGGATGGGAAGGGACATCCATCAAACGAACGACGAGCGGCAGTAAAAATATGAAAGTACATACTGTTGAGCCTTTGACCATAGGCACCAGCATGTCCAGCAGCAGCTTTGTTGCAGCAAAACCAAAAAAAAAAGGATTTCACTTCGAAGGAGGTCCTCGTAAACTATCCAACCAGATGGAGTGGAAAACACTTTCTTCAAGGGGATCATTTTACTCCTCGCTTTTAACCTACATTTCATCGGTTAAGTGCGCGGCGACCGACGCTTGATCGACGAATCCTTTCATCTAGTTCTTTCCAATTCACGTTTTATGGGTTTTAATTGGACGGATAAAAAACGAATCGGTGTGGTCACACCGATGGCACCGAAAGGTTGGAATTCCTTCCATCCAAACGAGAGCGGAATATTTGATGTTCTGTGTGGTTGATTCTTCAAAGTCGTCGTATGATCAAGAATCTTAATTTATGCCCTATTCAGGCGTTCAATTAAGTGTGAATGTATGGCAACAGAGTTTAATTTTATGACAAACAGACCGCGGCACCTGGGTAAACGGAAACGGCAGGTGATTTTTGTTTTACGATCATCGTGGGAAAGATGAATTTTTGGGGAATGACCGGCAGTATAAAGCGTACATCTAGGTGCATATCTTCAAATAATTTATGGATTATAATTCAATAGATATTTGGCATTTTAATTTGAGTTTTACTTGTCATTTTTTTTTCAGAATCTGCTGCGAAACGAACTCTGACTAAATTGATTTTTGACTCATCTGAGCTTGTTGCAATTGAAAACCGCTGGTACTCGATTATGTTAAAATGCTTAGTGTGACAAATACGGACAAAATGCTACGTATGGATTATGAGAAATTGTACAACATTCTCGGTTAAATTGTTCTGTGTAGAACGTCATTATTCGTTGAGCCTTGGTAAGTTTCGTATTAACAGCATCTCTGTAATGTCGTGCGCAGGGGTTGAAACAATTCACGTTTTTTACTACACTCGCTTGGTTGTCGTGTGCGACAATTTGTTTGCATTCGTAACATTCTAGCAAAAGAAAATGTGATTTCGTTCTAATTCCTCAATTTGGTGTAAATTAAACCATTTCTGATCAGAAATGTTATTACTGTTATTTTCAGAATTCACACAAGCACAACATTAGCAGCTCTTATTATGAGAAAAACTAAGATACATTCATTCGTGACGGTCTTCGGCGACAGTGTCGTATGACAGAGCCTGTCAAATGATATTTTAGTTTGGTACTGTACTATGATAGCTTGTTTTGCAAGTGTTGGAGACGAAGGCAGTCGATTATCACAGAAAATGTGTCGACTATAGTGACCAGTTACAAGACTGGCGTGCGTAAAGCTCGTAAACGTTATTTCAGAAAACGGACTGCAGAAAGCAAGATCCTTTTTACTACTAATATCGATTTGATTTGATATTTTTTGTCACTTCATTCATTGTTTCGTTGCAGTTAAGGTGATTAACATGAGTTGTTTTTCATCGTTGTTTAATACATTTATGAAGAAGAAGAATGAGTTTTTTTTTTGGTATTCTTGTACCTAAAATCGGCATAGGCAGGTAGTGACCGTTTTCGGCAACCATAATTTAAACTGATTTTTCTCACGAAATCACTTATGTATTAATTTAAACAATGTCTTAGTCTTTTAGCTTTTATCTAATATAATTTTTACAACTCTACAAACACATTTTACTACACTAAAAAATTCCACTCGTCATCATCATGTGTTTCACACTTAATTGAGCACTTATTGTGAAACACATCCATTTCATGTGTAAATCTTATGCTGTGAACCATGCCTCAACACTATTGGTTTTGTAACACACTTGGAGTCAAGGTTGCAAAGACTCATTTCAGCTAAAACAATGTTTTTCTAAATTATGAAATAATTAGATGCCATGATCAAATTTTGAATTGGTAGGATACAAGAAGAGGTTGCAAAGAATGTGTTTGACATATTAAACCTGTTTATTTCACTTCATGAGAGTCAGAATCAGCGATTTTTCACAAACTCACTCACTCACTCACTCACTCACTCAGCGATCAGCAAATCGCTGATTGTGACTCATAGAAAGCAAAATTTACAGGTTTTATGTTTCCAACGCATACTTTGTAAACTCTTCTTGTAAGTTACAAGTAAAACATGCCATCATACCATCTTTTGGTTTTATTATTCCGAAAAACATTATTTTAGCTGAAATGAGCCTTTGCAACCTTGCTTGGAGTCTATGTACCTCACATGGTGATAGCAATAGCTACAATATTCTACTTTATCGACTTCTACTTTACCAACTCCAAAATTGAATCCACTAATATAAAAACAAAGCTGCCACAGAGGAGAGCATACACATGCTTTTCTATAGTGGGTCTGATTTGGGAATCGAGCCTGAACTGTTGGGGTGTGCTGCTGCCGTTGTTTTCGTTCGATCTCATTTGGGCCACGGTTGTTCTCATTTATGAAGCTGGTTGATAAGGATGAAGTCACAAATCATGTTTTCAACATTTACCTTGGAGAACTAGCAATTCACGTCGCAGTATAGTAGTGTGATTCAATGTGAAATACACTTAAATTAATAGAAAAAGATTATGAACATTTCAAAGTTTCAAACACTAGAACACATTGAGCCATAGTGAAATACACTTAAAATAAATGTGATTGTGAATATGAAAAATCAAGTGTATAAACATTTCGATCAGACTTTCAGATCAGTGTGGACGTTTTTGAGTGTAGGTTTTTCATGAAACGAAACATTCTCACTATACAATGCTCCTGGTTTCTAATTTTCGATAATAGAACCACTTTTCCAGCGGCGCCGGTGGTGTAGTGGTAAGTGTGATTGCCTCTCACCCCAGCAGGCCTGGGTTCAATCCCAGTCGGCGCCGCCGGGATGTTCTGAGGCATAACATCTCTGATCACGCCTTCCTTCGGAGTTGATGGGTCGATAGGTAGGGTCCAGGTGTGGAAGCTGCCTCTCTGGCGTCGGTAGCATTGGTGCTCAGCACGGAAAACAAATCAAGTAAAAAAAAAAAAAAAAGAACCACTTTCCAATACCCAGTTCAAATAGAAAGAGTGCCGATTAAAAACAGTTTGTCAACAATTGTCACACTTAGCCGGCGCCGGTGGTGTAGTTGTAAGCGTGACTGCTTTCTAACACCCCAATGGGTCTGGGTTCAATCCCAGCCGAGGTCGGTGGGATTTTTCTGAGGCAAAAAAATATCTGGTCACGTCTTCCTTCGGAAGGGAAGTAAAGCCGTTGGTCCCGGCCCATGTGTGTTGAATGGGTGCGATATCCTATGCAGGTGTGGAAGCTGCCTTCCTGCACATTCGATTGCCGTCAATGGATGGTAAACGATGTCCGTCGGTAATTGGCACTAGATTGCGGAACAGAGACCGACGTTAAATAAAGGAAAGAAAGAATTGTCACACTCACCGCTGGAGAATTTTTTTATGCAGTTTTGGATAATTATATCCATCGCCGACTTGATTCTGCATTGCACAGTGGTCCAGAATGCAGATTTAGCTGGAATGATATGTTTTGAGCCTGAAATTGAAACTTTAGACTAAAAGTCTCTTCTACAAAGTTGTTCCTTATAGTTAGGCCCTCATTTTTATGACATTGAATTCTAGGGTGGTTCCTATTATCATTAAAATCAAATATCTAACTTTTTTGTTTGAATAAATTAAGGTATACATTCTTCGGCAAAGTTATAGCTGAGCTAATTTCAAGCAACTGTGGTGAAAATAACTTTTTTGTATCTCTTGAATTGGCCAATTTAGAGCTATTTTCTTGAATTGAGTTAGGGTGGCTCTCAAAAAAACAGTTGTTTTGCTCTATTTTTCTTATTTCGAATTTCTCAGCAAAGGTGTCTTGAGATAACTTTTAGATCTTAAGAAGGCGCAAATTTTTGCTGCACAAAGCTTGTCAATATCTTTCGCCGATCAAGAGTTATTGATTTTTTTATACTAAAATTATGCACTTTTCAAATGTTAATATCTCTGGTTGGGGCAAACAAAAAAAAAGTTTTTTTGCAGCATTTGAAAGGGCGTATGTTATTCTCAATAACATGAAAAAATTGGAGGTATGTTATTTTTTAAACTCGTATAAAATCAATTTGAATTTATTCATATTTTTAACTATATTTGACTATATCTTTTTTATTAGAAGAGATACAGGCAACAAACTCAGCTATAAAACATTCGTCTTAAAGAGTTTTAAAATGCTCTCCAAGATAACTTGCATGAGAATTTTCAAATAAAAAAGTTATTGCTAAAAAACTATTTTTTCCAGGAACACCCTAAGTCAACTCCGAAAAATTACTCTAAAATGAGAACGTTAAGAGATAGAAAAAAAATTTCTTCGACAAAGTTGCTTGCAAGTAACTTAACTACAACTTTTTCGAACAACACATGTTTCTATTTTGTAAAACAAAAAAGTTAGTTTTAAAAATTCCCTAATTTGAGGACCACCCTGACGTCTGCAAACACCAAAAGAAGGGAATTTTTAAGAACAAAAACTTCTTCGAAGACATTAAATGTCCAAATATTGAAACAAATGTACTAGCACATTTTATATAAATTTGTCATTAGAGTGGTCCTATGAAATCCATCTTTTGCCAATAACTTTTTTATTTGAAATTTATCATGAAAGTCATCTTCTAGAGACTTTTAAAAATCTTTAAGACGAATGTTTTATAGCTGAATTTGTTGCCTGTATCTCTTCTAATAAAAAAGATATGGTCAAATATAGTAAAAAATATGAATAAATTCAAATTGATTTTATACGAGTTTAAAAAATAACATACCTCCAATTTTTTCATATTATTGAGAATAACATACGCCCTTTCAAATGCTGCAAAAAAAAACTTTTTTTTGTTTGCCCCAACCAGAGATATTAACATTTGAAAAGTGCATAATTTTAGTATAAAAAAATCAATAACTCTTGATCGGCGAAAGATATTGACAAGCTTTGTGCAGCAAAAATTTGCGCCTTCTTAAGATCTAAAAGTTATCTCAAGACACCTTTGCTGAGAAATTCGAAATAAGAAAAATAGAGCAAAAAAACTGTTTTTTGAGAGCCACCCTAACTCAATTCAAGAAAATAGCTCTAAATTGGCCAATTTAAGAGATACAAAAAAGTTATTTTCACCACAGTTGCTTGAAATTAGCTCAGCTATAACTTTGCCGAAAAATGTATACCTTAATTTATTCAAACAAAAAAGTTAGATATTTGATTTTAATGATAATAGGAACCACCCTAGAATTCAATGTCATAAAAATGAGGGCCTAACTATAAGGAACAACTTTGTAGAAGAGACTTTTAGTCTAAAGTTTCAATTTCAGGCTCAAAACATATCATTCCAGCTAAATCTGCATTCTGGACCACTGTGCATTGGGAGATGTTCGGAACTCTAAGACTAGAAGGTCCCGAAGAAACGTGCTCAACTTTTTGGCTCAGCTCTGGTACTCTCTTCGGTCCCAAGCTAATCGAAACATAGGAAAATCCACGAACCCCTCATTTTATCTGTCAAACTTTCATAGCGAATCAAAACAATCATTGTGTAGTACTAGAGTTTCGACTAGAATGGGGTACGTTTATCGTTTGCTTGGGACCAATACTGCCGCTATTCGCATGTCCGTCCCATAGCGAAAATCAGCAAGCCGAGAAAATCGCGTTTTACGTTTGCTTCTTACCATTGCTTCTTATGTGATGGGACAACCAATTTGATTGTCTTTCCAAACTTTTTCAGAACAAAGTTATTAAGTTCATCCAGTATTGTAAAAATATGGGTGATTATCTACCATTTGCCTTGAAAAACTCAGTTTTGACAAAAACGACTATGGGACCGACATGCGAAGAGCGGCAGAATAGGCAGTCAAGTAGTGAGCCAATTTAAAATCGTTAGTTTCGTATTGATTGTTGCTAGTACGCTGATAGTTGTCGGTTCATCTACCCATTTTCTGGTGTTGGCGATGAAGCAGTCCCTAATGCCCTGAAAGTGATAGAAAGATGATTGTTTCTGGATAATGTACAGTGCATAGGGTGTCCCAGAATGTCGATAAAAAAAACAATAACGTAACTCTGTTTACAGCAAATCCGGTTTTTATTTCGTAGTTGTAGTCTCTTACATTGATTGATCGATTTATCTATATTTAGGAGGCTTTCAGTCTGAGGCTGGTTCACCTCCAACACTAGTCTCTTACAGTTTAACGTATAAAATCCAAGATCCAATCAGTCGTAAGCCAAGAAGCGGATTTTTGATCTCACGCTACTCATTAGCTTCAGCACAGATGCCTTTCCAAAAATTTTGGATACTAAAGGGCGAACACGAAATTATTGCGACACATTCAACAGGGCATAACTTTTTTACCATTGGGTAAAAATCAACCAAATTTTGCACACTTTCTCATTGATGTGTATTGTGTACATGCTGTCAAACTCGAAGTCGTGTTTTTCGATTCAACGAAAATGGAGGTGAACCAATGCGAGTTGAGAGAACAAATTCTTTCCAAACACCTGGAATTTCCTAACTTGTCGCACCGGCAGTTGGGAAAAATGTTGAACATTCACCATTCAACCATCTCCAGAGTGTTGAAGCGGTTCCATGAGCGGTTGACGTTGGACCACGGCAAAGGAGCTGGAAGAAAACCGGGACCGGAGAACAAAAAGACGGAGGGAAAGGTGAAGCGGATGATTAAAGCAAATCCCAACGTCTCAAGCCGTGATTTGGCTAAAAAGATCGGCATGTCGCAGAGCTACGTCCAGAATGCAAAGAAGCGAGCTGGACTACATACATACAAGGTACAGAACTTCCCAAACCGCGATGAGCGGTCACAATCGACGGCTAAAACTCGGGCACGGAAGCTCTACGAGAAGATGCTGACAAAATATGGCTGCTGTGTGATGGACGACGAAACGTATATAAAAACCGATTTTAAGCAAATTCCGGGGTTGCAGTTTTTCACCGGCAAGAGCAAGTTCGATGTGGACGACAAATTTAAGAAGAAGAAAATGTCGAAGTTCGCCTCCATATATCTCATTTGGCAGGCCATCTGCTCTTGCGGACTGAGGAGTGAGCCTTTCGTGACAAAGGGCACAGTAAATGGCGAGATCTATAAATCTGAGTGCTTCGAGAAGCGCCTTTTGCCGTTCTTGCAGCAGCACGACGAAGCTCCGCTATTTTGGCCAGATTTGGCATCATGCCACTATTCTAAAAGTGTCCGGTGGAGCAGTACTGGGCAATAATGAAGCGGGAACTTCGGAAGAGCAAGAAGACAGTCAAAGACGAGAAGGAAATGTTAAGAAAATGGAAAAAAAAAAACTGAGAAACTGGTACCGGATGACACTGTAAAGACTTTGATGGAGGGCATCAAGCGAAAATGCGTTCAATTTTACACTCAAGGCTCCATCGATTAACTTTTCTTTTGATTTTTGAAGTAAATATATGTATAAAACTACCCTAAAATTTTGGTTTGATTCTAAACATTATAAGTCATGACATTTTCGGTGTCGCAATAATTTCGTGTTCGCCCTTTATTTCACAATCTTTCAGCAACAACTTTGTAACGGAATCCGCTGCCTTTATATATTTCCGCAAATATGCTTTGTTCAGGGCCCAAAATGTTTCGATTGGCCTGGGGACAGTTTGGCGGATTCATCTCCTTGGGTACGAATTGGACCTTGTTGACATAAACTAGGCTACCGGAGTAATGAACCGACGCCAAATCCGACCAAAACAGTACTGACGTTTGCGGATCATGGATAACAGACGCTTTTTTAAACACTCACGCACGTAACATCGGTTGTCATTGTGTCCGTTATAACAAACGGTTAAGAAAGTAAACCGCACTCACAAATCACTTGTCAAACCATAACCTTTTTACCGAATTTTTCGGTAAAATTCGGCTTATCCGCGTTGTCAAAACTTCTGTCATCACGAATGGTGTAGTACTGATCACCAGGAAGAGTTAAGTAATTAAATTTAACATATGATTCATCGTCCATAGCTTCGTATAACTTCCGAGCCCTCGGTTTGACGGATACGGCTTGTTTTTCACTCCGCTTTGCCTTCTTTTGCTTCTTATACGTCTTTATACCTATTCTTGCCTTGGTCCAAAGGAATTCCCATAGGCCATGATTGGAATCCACCATATAGGATCGTATATCCATAACTGATACATCTACCCTATCGACACTATCCCAACATGGAATTGCACTTCAATTGAAATTAACAACTTTATTGAGCTACTTAGTCCAGATTTCTCCAGGTATGGTCAGTCTTTTATCAAGAAATCTGAATCGTTTATTTAATAGAGCAACGCAATCACACCATAAATGTTCAGAGCTTCCGCCCTCCAAATTACACAAACGACATCTTACGTCATTAAGCTATCCAATTTTTTTATCTACGTCTATTGGCTTGACCTTTCAAAATCATTAAGTGCGCACCGGATATTTTGGGGATTAAAATATTTTTTTGTTTCTATAATAAGTTGCTGATCTGGTCAAAACCAGGCCCAGGATACGATTTATAGCTCCTCAGCGAGTTCACTTCATCGTCAGTGCAGTTTGTCCCATCATACATCTCATCGATGAGTCGCATCGATGAATATTGGCCACGAAAAGGCTTGCCAATGCACATCAAAAAATCAACTACATCCAAACATATTTTATCTCAAATCGCTCAAATAGAAGGAAGACATTCCGTGCAAGCTCTACCACTATCTTCATGTTGGTCTTCGTCAAGTGGACCGTCTACAATTTGGACTTCTACATCAACACATGTCTAGCTACCTTTAGGTTCAACTGACTAAACTGGGTGAGTTCGTTCCTTTTTGTCAATTTTTATCTTTTTGAACCAGTAACGCCACCAGTAGATCACCTTTTCGTGGTACGTAACTATCACCGAATCCTAGTCCTGACAACCTCAAACTAGGGGAACAGGATTTTTCAGTTATCAAGCAAATCCATTTTGGCCCTTGTTACTGTTTTGCCTGTTAATAGTAACAAGACTCGGGTAGTGACAACCTTCGTTATGGATTTTCATATTATATAATTAAAATCAAACATATTGTTTATGCTCATAGAGTACATATACTCCTTTTCCCTTCGTCCACCTCCTTTCCCTTTCGTTTTCCTTTCCCTCTTATCTTTTCAGAAAGCGACTAATGGCACTATAACCATAAGCCATAAATGGCTAGGACAAGAGTTAGTGCTCATGTCCCAACCGTCAGAGGAAAACGGAGCATCACTTGACATCGATTTAAACAGGCCCGATGTTTTCTGAATCATCTCGCCCCTTAAATGCTGCAGAGTAGGATTGACCGTTTTGATATGTGTGACGTATCGTCGATGGAAAACATAAATCAAATAGACAAGAACAATCATGAAGGTATATCACTCATTTTCCAGGATGCTTTGAAGAACTGGCTGTGTTGGTGTTAGATTAGATTTAAAAGAATTGTCCCCAACGATACTCTAGTGTAACCTGTTCCGGAATAAGCGCGTTTTCACTTATTAAAAAGTGTGATAAAACTGCAAGTTTACGTCTAATCGTCTTGGTGTCTTCGGTGCACTTATTCCTTATGATTCCGAAAACATCAAAACGATTTGACGGAAACGTGCACTTTTATCACACTTTTTGCATTTTTGGGACAGTCCAGTTTCAGATGCAATCAACAATACATTACATATAGAGTCGTCATTACTGGTTCAGAATTGAATATATAAAATTAACCGGTATACGAACACCGATTTTAGATGTTCAGCTGTAATTTCTGCGAAATTACATATAGTTAAATAAGCATAATCAATACATAACATAAATAATAGCTTTTACCGGTTCAAAAACGAATCGGTAAAATGTACCGAATCCTATTTACATTTGCTAATTTTCCTCACCCATTAAAACTGTTTGCTATTTGCCTAATTGAGAAGTTCATAAAATAAATTTAGCCCCTCCCCTTAGGATTTTCCCTTCGTTACGCCAATCAATAGAACTCAAAATTGAGTGAGGTTTAACGGTCGTGTAGACCTGAGCATGACCATTTATCCGGTTGATACAATGTCTGAGTTTTAATTTAGTACAGAGACATCAAAAGGAATCCTGTCAGCATCTTTTTACACCTGCCGATTGCCATTAAACTTTTTGCTCTACATTTAGGTTAACAAGCTCAAATCAGATCCCCAACAGTAAGATATGCATCACCGGAGCAAGAACACAAAAACCGAATGGAATCGAGAGCAATAAAAATGGCGTTAATTTTATGGCTTGCTGAACACATAATCGGGAGTTTCCGTTTCTCTCTGACTATATGCCTCCCGTTCTCACTGAAAACTCTTCTATGTAGCTCTACACCTACATATATCCATTTCAAAGCCACCAACACGCAACGTGGGTACTTTTTACTGTTTACCCATCAGTGCCCGCGCGCGCGAATCACTCAACCATTGTTCCTCTCAAAAGCAGCAGCAACAACAACAACAACCGCCATCAGCCCAACCAAGAAAAGAACCATCAACTTTTCAAACGTCTTTTACCGACGATGGAACCAAGTGAGAAAATGCCATCGTTAGGTCGCAAGTGGCCATACTCACTTAATTCTGGGCTGTTTTTTTATTTTATTTTTTATCATTTTCGATTTTGGCGAGGGTCTCTACAACAGCTGCGCACGGTCGACCTCAAGTGGACGAAACCGGCCGGCGGTTTTCCGTTCGCCACTCCAAATGCCATCGAAGCGAATCCAAAAACAGTACAGAGAACCCCGAAAAAAAACTCCATTTCACTCCCTAATTGAGCGGGGTTAGTGTTGGTGGACTTTTAATGCGAAGGAGTTTTTTAGTTTGGTTTTGGGATATTTGAAATACCTTAAGCTAAAACTGTTCACAATGGTACGAAGCTTGAGGGCAGCCATACTTTCCTGCTCGCTTGGATGATTGTGCTTCGTAAACGATTGGTGGCGGGGGTTGGCCTACGTAAGGTATGGTGGTGTGGTCAGAAAAGCAGCTCATTGGCTGCTAATTAACCGGTCGCTAATCACGTGCATGCCAACACAAGCGATGAAATGATGCAGGTATATTGAGTACTGAAAAGTGCTGTTTAAATTTGTGAAGCTTTAGGTAGCAAAAAGATCCGCACGGCAAGAGAGCATGATGCGAACTTGATCCACAGTTATTAATTTGGAGCTTTCGATGCCTGCACCATTTTTTGCATTAGTGGCAAGTACAATCATGCTCTTTGCCCAGGGAAGTCCAGACATTTTCCATGCCGAAAAATTCCTAGACCCGACCGGGAATCGAACCCAGGTGGCTAAGGGAGGCCTAAGGTGGAACCCGACTGAGCTAAGGGAGGCCCTTAATACATAAGGTGTCTCAAACCTCCTGGAACCAGTAGCACGAAATTTATGCGGTTCTGGGTCAGTTTATGCCCACTGGTACAGGATTTGAAACATTCGTTTAGAAGTTTCATAGACCTGCAAAACTATATGAAAACTCGTTGAATAGTATGATAAAATTCAAAACACTTCAGTTCTATTGTGATCAAGAATGCAATCAATTTACGTTTCGTTTCAGAATTTTGTAGTAATTGTGTCTAATTGTGTAAAATTTATGAGAATTATGATTCAACTTCTTCAATTTGCGAATGTAAGGAAAAAGCACGCGTACCCCAGGGTAGTTGTACAATCTTTTACATTTACTAAATTAGGAGGGGTAACTTTCTTTTACCTTTAGCACAGCTTCAAAAATAATGATTAATGGAAAAGAGTGTTTAAATATCATCGTATAAATGATAGTACCCTTTCACCAGCAAACCATCCGCTCCAGGTGTCACCGAGTCACGCTACGCCTCTGATCATATTGTGATCATAGCACCTTAAACTTTCATACTAACTAGAAAATTTGTTTATGTGAAATGAGCAAATGCAATCATTATTATATTACCTAACGGAATCACTTTTTCTATACCTTTATACATGACGTGTAACACGTTGTCTTGCCACAGCCCCGCTTGGGCTACGATATATTTCAATCAATGGGCCTTGCCATTTGCCATCAGTATCACACATTCAAGCGTTGCTTTTCTTCTAACAAATTCAGTGATAGAGACCAGGCAGCAATCGAAATGACAGCTTAACCTTTAACCTTACAAAAACCCAATATGCAAATATACATCCTAGCCTTTAACCTTGGTATCCTTCAAGAGCAGATAAAATTATTCAAAAACTGTCCATTTTCGGTCGTTCCCTGCAGCTAAGTGTCATTAACCGCTATAGAGCGGGTCAACACCAAAATAGCATACGGCTCCTGTAGGCATGTGTCCTTGTGTTCCTTGCAAAAAAACACGAAGGACCGACGAATTCTTCTATTGAGTCATCACAGTTGCCGCAAAAAATATCCGAGTGTCGCAGATTCGTACGGTCCTGCCGCTTTAATGGATCGCTCCCTTCGGACGGGTCAGTCAACATTTGTATTTTTCTGTTTTCATTTGGTCCCAAGAAGCCCTGGAGCCTCAGACGAAAAAAGGCGCCTTTGTAGACATCGAAAATAGAATTGGGCTCAAATTAAATTGCAAGTCTTTTTAATGCCACATTTCCGGGTCTGATTTTTGCAAGGTTTCTACTAGAAAATGCTACTAAATTTATTTACAATGTCATTCAATTGGTTTACAGTTGTTACCGATAGATTAATCAGTTGAACGCACAGTCTCCAGATCTACAGAGTTGTACAAAATAAACAGTGCATCATTCATGTTTTCCCCTAGATTATCCTACAGCAAAGCGACACATGAATAGAAGGAATGTCTTAAATACCATGTTCCTATACATATTTAATCCGCTTTTTCGATAATGGCCTGTTATGCCTTCGCCTAGGAATGATGCCGTTGATACTTCCTGTATCATGTTCACAATTAATCGCATTTGCCGACTTTACTGAATCATCTCGAAGCGACAAGTCCCCAACGCAAAGCTGACAGATCGACGCTGACAAGTGATTCGGATTAATTTCTCCGAAACATCGCCCGATAGTTGTGCCTACATAGATATGTATGTGCACGGATGGACCACACGACCAACCAAGACGGATGGAATGCTGCGTTACTCTATATCTCACGCGCCAGCCACACGCAGCACGTGGGAATGTGGCAAGTCAAGTGAGAAAAGCATTAAAAGGAATATTTATTACCACTCAAATTAGGTTCATTATTACCTTTGGTGTGCCCAGGAAACAAATACAAAATATGCTCTTTTAGCCAAAGGTGTCCAGCAGTCTCGGCTGATGAGACCCATGGTGGTCGTGTGAAGATCTTGATGGTCATATCTTATCTCGTCTCATTTGCTTATGACTCGAACGCACTTTCGATTCGTTGCTGTTTGCTGTGGCACGAGTGAGTGTGTGTGGTCGGAAGTGAAGAATATGGGTGCTTAAAAGCGATAAAATCTTATGTTACCAAGCACCCCATAGATCCCTCTGATATTTTCACACTCATAGAAGATAGGATAAGATTAAAATGATGCAAGTGGATGTGGGACAAAGGTAGAATTCTTTATGCTTCTCGCTTATTGTTGTGGCTCATCTCTTCGAGGAGAGTTTAAAGGGCAATATAAAGTACTTCTGAAAACGATGACCGTGGCATAGTAGTTCATTACAGTGCGTTTGTTATGAGCTACGCTAAATAATGGTTAATGTGATCACTCTCTATAAATTAAAACATTTATCAGGGTCTAGGGTCCAGGGATGGCAGACGGGAATAAGTGGGTAACAAGAGCTTTATGATATGGTCGTTTTGAGTACAGGTGGGATTTGGAGCCCGAGTGTCTGGGAGGTATTATTTTTTACCGGTGTGCTCAAACAATTTGCCAGGTCGATGGAGCATTTTCGTCAGTTCCATTATTTTTACCCTCAGGAAGATCAATAATAATGCCTTTGAGAGTGCTCAATCTTGACCAGAAGATACTCTGAAACATAATGGATCTGTGAATGTAAATATAATGTCACCCCATTTCCGCATGCATACTATATTTGGTAAATCACATAAAACAGTTTGGGCCAGTTTTTTTTGTGTGTTCTAACTGTACGAACTAGATCATTTTTATTTATGTAAAGCTTATTTTTTGTTTCATGTGATTTTTCAAATTCACTTTTAGAATAGTGGAAGTAAATAACCCTCAGGGAACAATATTAAACCCCATTTTTGTACATGGTATGGTAACTAATCTTATATGTGCTTCATTTTGATTTTGGATAGGTTTTTGAACTATGGCTCGGGATTTCCAATGTGGTGCGCTTCAGTTGTGACATACTCATACGTATTTTTGCTAGAGATGGGCAAACCGGATCAATTAGGTGAACGGTTCAGAACCAGATCATTCACAAAGGTGATCCGGATCAGTTGATCGGATCATCGGATCCCTTACACCTAGTGCATTTTAAATTTATTCGGAGATTCTACCTTGATCACAGACAATTCATTTACAACTTTTTGTCATCAATTATTCATTTATTATTTCTCTAATAATTCGCATCTACAAACGCACCCGTTAGTAATTATGGTTGATAAAAAAAAATTGGAAATGTTCTTCGGAGAAAGTTGGCTTCTTCTGTCGGAACAAATCTGTCCAGCTTTTGAGAAAATTCGTTCGCAAGGAACAGACGTCGCCGGAATACAAAGCCACTCTTGCATTACACCATACAGCCTTGGATAAAGCAATTTTCTTGCCTCCCACCACTCCAGGGGATCCTTGGTTCTGGTAAGGTAAGGTTCTGCCAAATATGTGTCGATTTTGACGATTGCCGATGCAGACGGATCCTTGGTGCTTTGTAATTAATTGACTTTTTCATCAAATTCCTCCCAAACTATGGATCGAAATAGTTTCTCGTTGTATCCTTCAATATGCACGTGCTGCTGATCTGAATTGCCAGGATCAGCTTGTCCAATCTTCTCAATTAATGATTGATACGCCTCATTATAGTTCGAATCTTCACTGAATCCTTGCTTCTTGAATCTGGGGTCCAATAAAACTGCCAGGCCCACCAACTCGGTAGTTTCCCTGCCACCAAACCGCTTGGCTAATCCATCAAGAAGTTCCTGTCCCAACTTCCGCACTATCGCTGGTGCTGATGACTCTTTTTCCAAATTTTGTTTCACTTGTTGGCTCATGATTCGGACTAGGACTGCAGTTTTCGACAATGAAACATTTTTCTCAGCTGAAATTTCCTCCGTAACGGCGTAAAAAATCTCCAAAATCTTGACAGCTCTTTCAATTAAATCCCACTCACGTGTTTCCAAACGAAGCTTCGATTCCAGCAATGCACAGTGGTCCAGGAAGCAAAATTAGGTGGAATAAATTAATAACTCGAAAAATATTAGAGATAGCGTATTGACGTCTTCTAAACATTTTCTTGTGAGCTTTATTCGCGTTGGTTGCAAAAGTGTCCTAAACGCCAAATTCTATCAGCAACGTAATTTGGCCTCTAACTTTTTTATTTCAAAGATAGAGAAATTAAATGTTCTACAAAGTTGTGAACTATAAAAAACTAGAAAACTTTTTTGAACATCGTTTTTGTCTATCTCTTTTATATTAGGATATATAAGCCATTTAAAAAAACAAAAGCCGAATTAAGATTTTCTGTCATATTTTATTTAAATATCACTTTTTCGGCCTACTATGTTCAGAACGATTATAGTTAATTTTAAAATACATATTTGCTCCAAAGACACTATACCAGTACAAGTCTCCTGTCAAAAGTTATCGTCAGTAGCTCAAAATTTCAAGCGTAATATTTCAAAATGGCGCAAGTACAACCGATAGTGATACATATCACTTTAAAAAGCATATCAAGAAGTACATTTTAGCAACTTTTGGTGAAGGTAATTTTTGATTTTTTTTAAATAAATGCACTTTGAAAATAGAGGTTTTTATTCCATAAATCTACATTGTTCGGACTTCTTTCGAGTATTAAAGAACCAGATGGATGATTTACAGTAAATATTTATATTTACAACTAGTTATATGCTACTGACTAAACCAAAAACAAAAAATACATAAAAAATAAAGCTAGTTTTCAAAAATTAACTGCTTGGCTTTATCTGGTAGTGCAGGATTGTTCAAAGACAAAGATGCTCTATTGCTTAATGAAATCACAGGATCTGATGATAAAAGCAATCTGTTGAATACATCCGTAATATTAACCGTTCTGTTGAATTTTCGGAAGTGGAGCTCGCGATATCTCCGGATGCATTTATTCCTCGTCTCCTGAACCTCTTCGCTGCACATTCCAATCGGAAGTACCGTGTATTTAATAATGCCAGCCCCATGGACTAGCAATTTGTGCACTGTTGGAGACAATGCATACCAACCGTATAATTTCTGGTATAAAGCTCTAGTCTCTTCAGCATAAATTTCAAAAGAATTATAATTAATCTTCGACTTACAGTTAATTACAGTAAGCAGAATATGAAATCGCTCCAACAGACCGGTAATTTTTGCTGCAGCTTTCCATTCACGGAAAAACTTCCGGGCGGTATTTCCGTCATTAGAATTTCCGCCACCAGGCATAGGCTCACTGATGCGTAATCCTGTTAAAAAGGACAAAATCTGGTAAAATCTTATATCTTCAAAAACAAAAATATAATGTTGCAAATTGCTAACCATCATACGTACCTAATTCCGCACGTATCTTGCTTCGAATTTCGATTTCTCTAGCTTTCACCGCTTCATTTGCCTTGCTTACACGCCATGTAGGTTTATCAAGGGCCAGTCTATACGACACTTTCAGAACCATTTCCATCGTTCTAATATATGCATGCAGAGGAGAAAACCCGAATTTGTACTTGGCTGGATCATCAGAATCTGGATCACTTCTGGAATCGTTCAAACATTTTCCAGACCTTCCACAAATGTAGCATGATTGAGAGTTCGTTCCGGTTAAATCATTTACGACTTTTGTATCCAGCATTGTGAACATCATTTGGGGTTTTACACAAACAGATCGGTTCTCCAACATTAATTCCACATTCATCAAATTATGTATATGCGTATTCATAAGCGAAACCTCCCGTTTTGTCAACTCGGTTGACTCTTTTGCAAATATCAATTTTATCGGTCTGCAAAGCGAAATTGACGATGGCAAATCATTATTCCAAACAATTTCTTGGGTTTCTTCTGCTTCACGATGTCCAGTTAACCTTAAAGGAACTAATGAAAACGCGAATATATGGGAATCGCTGTATTCCTGTAACTCTTCATCCTCGTCCTCCTCGAAAAAACATTGTTTATTTCTAGCATGGTTGCTGCTCCCATCACAACCCCATTTGTAGATAAGTGTATAATCGTCGTATGGTACCACCTTTTGGGACGTCGCTCTGCTCATCACGCTTGCAAAAAGCCGTTTCGTGGTGTGCTCCACAAGTTCCTGTAAAGGCACTTCAGCAACATAATTTTTTTTTTTTTTTTTAAATACTTTATTATAGAGATTTTTAGCCATAGGCTAGTTCATCTCTTACTTCAGCAACAGATGAATGGATAGAGAGACCTAATATATCATTATATAGGTATTATTCAATATTATTGACTCTATGTTTAACATACCTGAAGGATAGCATAGTTTCTTAGCTTCAACCAATTTGTTATAAGCTGGGTACATGTCCACGCCCTTGCTTATATTCATCTGCCGGATGTTCATGTACTGAGCCTTTGAAAACTCGTTTTTGCATAAGAATGCAAGAGCTTCCTCTGCTGTAAGAGCTTCGAATCCGTGTTTTGATCGATCTGCTGAACGCTGTAGCTCGATTGCCGTCTCGGGGTTTTGTGCTATTTTTCCTATCAATTTGCCGGCTTTACGAAACCCTGCGGAGGCTACAGATGTTTCTGCAGCAAACGAAATTTCTTCTCCCGAAAATTGTTTAAGAAGAGATTGAACCCTGCTTTTCTTTGATTTTCTGTGTGCATCTTTGAACGGCTTAGAAGGACGACCAACGAATGATTTTGAGGGCAAAAGGACATCGACAATAAATTCTCCTCCAAGCCAAGCGTCATTGATCTTCAAAAATCGTTCACGTTTCCTTCCAGCTGCTCGCCAAAGTTTCTGAAACTTCAGCATCACCAGGGTAAGCTTCCTTTGCATTAAACTTACGTCCAGCTCTTCTCCAGAAAACTTTTTCTTTACAAATTCCAATAAATCTTTTACCTTATCTCCGTTCATGAGAAGAAGGGTAAGATCGGCCAAACGAATCGCTGATAAATAAAATCTGAGTTAATATAATGAAAGCACTTGAAAAAAAAATACCTTTTCTCATTTTGCAACGTTTTGAAATGAACAATTCAGCGTCTCAAAAATCAACGCTTGCTTTAACTCATACCGCAGTGAATGATTGATTAAAATTTTCAAATTCGTCTGTTTGTGTATGAAATACGCATACCTATAAATAATATTCTTGTTTATGTTAAGGGCATTAGCAGTCTTGCTTGGGTTCCATTTCTTATGCTATTTTGAAGATTATATGCTATATATTATATAAATGTATTCACAAAATAGTGTATCATCGATCTGGTTCTTTAATACTCGAAAGAAGTCCGAACAATGTAGATTTATGGAATAAAAACCCCTATTTTCAAAGTGCATTTATTTAAAAAAATCAAAAATTACCTTCACCAAAAGTTGCTAAAATGTACTTCTTGATATGCTTTTTAAAGTGATATGTATCACTATCGGTTGTACTTGCGCCATTTTGAAATATTACGCTTGAAATTTTGAGCTAAAAGACTACAAAACTGACGATAACTTTTGACAGGAGACTTGTACTGGTATAGTGTCTTTGGAGCAAATATGTATTTTAAAATTAACTATAATCGTTCTGAACATAGTAGGCCGAAAAAGTGATATTTAAAAAAAATATGACAGAAAAACTGATTTTTGGCTTTTGTTTTTTTAAATGGCTTATATCTCCAAATATAGAAGAGATAAACAAAAACGATGTTCAAGAAAGTTTTCTAAATTTTTATAATTCACAACCTTGTACAATATTTAATTTCTCTATCTATTGAAATAAAAAAAGTTAGAGGCCAAATTACATTGCTGGTAGAATTTGGCGTTTAGGACACTTTTGCAACCAACGCAAATAAAGCTCACAAGAAAATGTTTAGAAGACGTCAATACGCTATCTCTAATATTTTTCGAGTTATTAATTTATTCCACCTAATTTTGCTTCCTGGACCACAGTGCAATGGCAAGGTTGATACAACAGCTTCTTTGTGAATAAGAAGCCGTTGCAACATATTGTAAGTGGAATTCCATCTAGTGGCAACGTCTTGCTTTAGTTTCAGCTCTTTCATGCCAAGTTTTCCTTGCATCTCGTGAAGCTTAGCCAGCGCAGAACTGCTTTTTTTGAAATACTGTACGATGGACTTGCATTTATCTACCACCAGCTGGATGGAGTTTGCAATACTGCAATCAAATTGAGGGAGTGAGTAAAACATGACAGATGAATAATGTTCAATTTTGATGCAGAGTATTTCTAAAATTTTATATGATTATCATGGGAGTTTCAAGAGCTTCAAAAACTTGGCAAAATTGAAGTAAGATGATATGAAGATGGCAATATGAAGATGAAGGCAGTTCCTTTAATAAAAAAAAATGTTCAAGAAATTCCAAGAGTTTGCAAATAAATTTAGAAAACTTTAGAATGTTTAATGATAGTCAACGAAGTTCCGAGATAGCTTCAGAGTAATCCCATTAAGTTAAGGAAATTTATCGAGACTTTAAAAAAGGTTCGTGGAATTTTGAGATATTCCTAGAATACTATCAATGATCCGAAGACTTCATAAGCGTCAGGGAATCATGAATGTATATAAAGCCTCAGCGATGCATATACACTTATGTACTGATTGTCATCTGGGACTTTTAAAAACACGTTTTCATCTAATTAAACACTAGTATTCACTTCATCAAACTAAAACTACCGATCGATCACTTTGGGAGTCAACTAAGAACTGAGTGCATGTTCTACTTACGACCATCTATCAACCTAAATATACTGTTAAACTGCTGAGGTCCGCTGGGAACAGTCTATGTCGCCTCGATGTCCTCCATGGTATTCAGGTTGTACTCAGGTTGTACTCGATGAAGTTAGTCGGACTTTGTCTGGTCTATTGCAGGTGCTGCGTGGGAACGACGATGTGGCTCCTGGAAATGTTGAGTTGGCTGGTTGTATGGCTTGCCTGCCGTGGGAACTACGATGTAAGGTGGATGGGCTGACAGGCACATAAGATGTGCAGGCTGGGACATAACTATACAACTTCAGGGATGTCCAAAGAATTTTTGGCGACAATAAGTGATAAAGGACAATGTTCCGTGACCGTTTATGAAGTTAAAAATACTTTAGGAAAATTATGGAAAATTAACTTCAGTAAATTGCGGGTACTAATAAAAATACTGTGAAACTCAGCGCAATTAAAAGAACTTCAAGAATATTCAGAAATTGTTTGGACAGATTTAATACTATCAGGAAAGTTTAGACCATTGGAAAAAATTGTGAATAAATGTCGATAATTTAAGGGCAGCTCCATGACCTTCAAGAAAATTTTTAGAACTACATCTTTGATTTAATTTAATTTTTCAGGATACAATGGGGTCTTATGAAGGCCAAGTCTCAAGTGCACAGGCCACACTCAAGGAAGTGAGTGGAATATTGTGATCATAATGCAACTTCGTTGAAAATCTTAGATCTCGATCGTTTTGATAACAGAAAAAAAAAAAAACTGAGGGAACATAAGAAACTTTCAGAAATGTCATGGAAGTAAAGTCATTTCGGAAATCGTCAGAAAAACTTCTAGAAATTCATGGAATCATAAGGAAGATCCAAGAACTTCACGAATGGTTCATGAACATTAGACATATATGAAAACATTTCAAAGTAGTTTCGTAAGCTCCGAATATTCTGGAACTCTAGGAAAGTTCCATGCATTTCAGAAAATTTGCGAAAAAATTTGGGAAGTTACCGGAACTTCCAAAATCTCCATAGAACTTCAGAGATGTTAAGAAAATGTATGAGATCTTCACATAAGTTCGGTGAACTTCACGGAAACTCAGACATTTTTAGGACAGTTTAATTAAATTCATGGCAGTATTGAAGTAATGAAATCGGGTTGTTAGTTGAATGCTTATATAAAACAGCAAGAAAGGTTGTCATTCATATAATTCCACTTAATTTATATTGCTATCCATGACAGAAACGTTTTTCGACTACAATGTGCAGTCTTCATCAGTGTAATTCCCACAAAAGACTAAACAAAATCTAACACCCTTAAGTACTCATCCCCTCAGTAAAATGTCAAGATCACAGGTAAAATAATTAAACTACAACATGTAGAATCGAGCAGCATGTAGCTTTGCGAATTTTCCTTATAAGAGAGGTGTATAGATTTTTCTCCTTTACTTTACTTAAATCTTTGATTATTATTAGTTAGGTAGGTTCCAATTCTACCCGTTGTAGTTTCATTTTTGTACCTGTGATCTTGACTTTAAAAAAAAAATTCACGAGAACTTCAAAACGTTAGAGATGTTTCTAAATGTTCAGTAAATAATAGAGAACTTCAGGCAGTTCCGTAAACTTGAATGAAATAACATAAATTTCAAACAAAGTTCAGAGAACTTCAGCAAATTGTTAAAACATCAGGAGCTTCATATAATTGTAAAGAAAATGCGGAAACTTTACAGCGGTGATAAGAGAAAGTGATACATTTTCATTTTTAATCAAATTCGAGTTCTGCATCTTTAATGAAAAATTAAAAACATTTCCAAACATCAGTGTTTATATTTTAAGTTCAGGTTCAGCAATAATTTAGATAATTTTTGCAATCATTGCGATGTTACACTGAAGTATTTGCTTTCTGTACAATTTTCTAAATAGGATTTACGTCACATTGTCATCTCACGGCAGTTCAAAGAAGATCCATGACCTTTCGGAAAATTGAGGAACTTTAGGAAAGTCTAAAAAAGTTCAGAGAAATTTGAAAAATTTGAAGTGAAAGCTAGTTTCTCAAAATACAAAAGAACTTCAAGCCAGTTGAATCAATTTCAGGTAAAATTTAAGGAACTTAGGCCCTTTGGAGTGAGAGGCCGTCACGCTTACCACTACACCACTGGTGCCGCTGTTAAAAGCCCCTTCTTTTGATATTGAAAAAGTGTTCGAAGCAAATTCTGAGGAGAATTTCAGAAAATTTATGGAATTTCTAGAGTAATTCAATGGGAACTTTGGGCGAATACAAAGTGAATGCTGAGAGGAACTCCATGTAAATTTTCAGGAAAAATCTCTTGATCTATTCTTACTTCACACAGTGGTCCAAAACTATTAAAAGAAGGTCAAAATTCATTATCTCGTGAATCTTACATTTTAGACTTGTGGTGTTCTTGAGAAATTTTCTTAATATGAAAAGCCCCTTATTTTGATATTGACACATCAATCATTATTCCACCTAGAAGTGAGATCGATAAAAAAAATTTCAACAGTTTTGAAAAGATGATATAATTTTCTTTTATACAGTGTAAAAATAAATGTTTTTTTTTTTTTGTAATTGTAATGAAAAGATTGAGCATTGTTATGAAGAAAACAATCAATTAAACCTTTTCTATTCAATTTTATTGATCGGGAATAAGTTGAAAAATCCTACACAAATCTATATTTTTGTTTTGTTTTGGATATGATGTACACATAAAAGAAAAATAAACTCATAAATTAAATATTCAAACAGGAGATAAAATAGGTTTATCGAAATGTAATTTGGCCAGTATTCTTCGCTTTTTGCGTTTTAAAGTTCTTCCATGAATATAATTATCTACCGATTGTGTTAAAAACTTTGATTCCCCAATATAACTTAATGAACATTATGAGAAACATACCAAAAGATCCTACCTACATGATTTTTTTTTTCAACCCTCGCCCCACTGTACACTGTTGAAGTTGTTCCCCATTCAACCAATTTACTATCGCTCCATAGAAATGTGTTCAAACCCGTGCTTAAGTTGTAAAACGTTTTGCCTTAATCGGCCCTCCCTCCAGCCGGCACATAATCTCGCAACAATGTGTAATAACAAAAATGAGAAATCGCCGCTGGATATTTGATTTAGACCATCTGATAATTTAAACTTCTACCCCATGCCATCCCCTATCATACCCTTTTCACCGGCATCTCACCGTTTGGGCTCAGTTCTACAATGTTTACTTTAAGAATGCTACACTACATCCACTCAGTCTCCTTCAAACGTGACGGATTTCTGGCCGCCAGCTCACAGCAGTAGTCGACTGGTCGCCGTCGTCGCTTGGCAGTGTGCATCGATGCATGTAGTGTAGGAAGGAAGGTGGGTAGGTATTCCAGCGAACAACATCGACGGGCAGGGTGAAGGCATCGGCCGGGAAGAATAATTGTATCTGCCATTCTGGTTTGCCCGAAACTCTGTTCTCATCGAAAATAAGCTTGATTCAGCGTGTTTCTTATTTCGTAACAAAAAATTTAATCCGCCTGTCTTCCTCCCGGCTGTGAATTGAGCATTGCGGCTGAGTGAAGAAAGGGAAAATGAAAGAAAAAATGCCGAAGGATAAAAACAACAGAATGAAAATGTTACACAATCGAGAGCTGAGCTTTAATCTTTGGGACATTGAAAAAATGGTACCCCTCGATTGGGAAAAGATGCTCGTTTGGAAGTATCGAACGGATCGTTGCTCACGAACGGTGTGGGAGTTGAATGTTTTTTTTTGGAAAAATTGAACTTGGTGCCTTTAATCCACGTTTGACCTTTTACTGAACATTCTTCTTTTACAACTCCGTCGTCCTTCCGTGTAAGGAGGATCGACTGCGGAGCATTGGCAACAATAATGAAAGCATAAATAAATAATTCTTCACAATTTCGACCACATACATATTAATGTTTTGGTTCAAGTTCAAGCAGCTCATTGTTAGCGGAGAAACGTGTACCTACAAACGATACATTTTCTTAAATTTAGCCTTCTGCCAAAGCACGACTATCGGGATGTAAGGACGATGGATTCAGACCACCGACCGATCGCTGCTGGTTGCTGCTTACTGCTCAACTGCTGGCTGGGAGGTTTACTTTTCTCCCATGCGAGACAACCAACAAACGGCGAGCGCGTGTGTGTTAAGTCCCTGGGGAATGCATCACGTTTTTTTGCAGCAGCATAATCCGCAACAATTATAAAAAAGGAAAAGTTTCATCTCTTCAAGCTGAAGGTTGTGCACTTTTTTTTTTGTTTTCAATGCGATTTTTTGTTTGGTAACATGTGTAATACTTCGCTTTTTGAACGTGTAGTGTAGTTTAGTAATCGTTTTGCAACTTTTGAAATTAAAAGAAAGTAAAACAATGTTGGATGCATAACTTAACTACGATGCCAAAAATCACTGGTAACTTCTTATATTTCTTTTATTAACTCCTAGTTCTTTGAGCAGAACCACGGTTGTTAATTGAGTTGTTGAGTAAATAATGTATTTCTGATGATAGAAAAACTTAAACCAGACTCATTTTACCTACTGCATTAACATCATCGGAAAAATATTAATAAATTATATTACAATCCATTTTCATGTAGAGTGGAGAACTGTTTCAGCCCCCGAGCAATTCCAAGCATGCACTTTTCTAAAGAAAATTAATCATAAATCTATTAAAATCGAGATCAAGAAATGGGAAAAATAAAATAGCGACCAACTGAAACAACACTTTCATAGCTTGACAGTCGAAACGGTTTATAAATTCGAACATTTCAATGCCTAGAAAAATTATTGAATGATAAAAAAAAGATATCAGTATCTTTTATGGTTTAATAACAGGATATCGTCTATGTAATTATCACTTGAAGCTAAAAGGAAAACTTTAAGAGGATATGTGTCGATTACGTCGAAAAGAAAGACACACCTGCTCTGCTCATGTGCGGCAATCTTCAATAAACGGTGTATTTTTCTGGATAAAGGGCTGGCAGAACCCTTTTATATTTGTAATGCAGGTTCCAGTCAAGTAGTACATATCATTCAAAATGTAATACCTGGATGGGAAAATGCTTCTCGTCAGTCTATGTCGGTCGTTTATCAAAATAGTGGCTCAAGGATTGGGCGATCTTCAGAGAAAGACCACACCATAGCTACCACCATAGTTCCACTGCTCACTCATGTGAACATGGAACAACATTTTCTTTTACGTAGGACTATGTCTTTAATTTCTATACTAAGGGTCACATTAAAAAATAAAAATTCAGACAAATAAAGAAAAATCCCAAACACGGACGCAACGATAAAGCGCAAATCGAACATGTATCGTTTGTTTGGGCATGCTCACATGAGCGAGCGCAATGCTCGGTTGATCGCTCATCATTTCACCAAAGAATGGGAGGAGGAAAGCAGCGATAATAAAATCGCTTGCCAAATCGTTTTCTTCGGATGGTCATTCTTTGCTTGACCATCAAGCTATACAGTCCAATTTTCTTTTCGCTCGCTCTCTCGAGTCGTTCGGTGTTTAAAGTCGGTCGTTTGGACGTGGTACCTGTCACGAGTTTTCGCTTTGGCTAGCAACGTGTCGTCAGTTCTCGCCTCTCTTGTGGCAGTCGCTAAATTGGCGGTAGTGGAGCAACAGTTGAATACATCTACTCAACCATTGAAAAAAACAAAAGGTGATGGGTCGCCATAGTTTGGATGCAAACGCATCCGTTCAATATACAGTCAGGAATCCTTATTGCCGGATTCCTTATTGCCGGTATCTCTTATTGCCGGATCCTTATTGCCGGGCTATCCGCGAATAAGGATACCCACAGCTTATGGGATTTTCACTAATGGGGGCTGTAGTGGATTATCTCATTTGTTTCAATACATAAAGCTATACTGTCTTCGACAAAGTTGCTGTACTGGGTTAGACCAACAAGCCTGTGCCATTGTATTCAGGTTAAATTGGGAACTACGCCGCTAGAGGCGCTTCACTTTTATGTTACTTATGACGGGCGCTATAATATATGGATCATATTTCCAACATAGAATATTTCGTGATCCTGACCATATAGAAAGTTACTGTCTTCAGCAAAGTTGTTCAGGTGACCAAGTCCTTTTGGATGGTGGCCATATTAGTTCAGAACTCTCTCACTACGCAGCGCTAGTGTGCATGTGCAATTCCTATATAAACTGTATCTCGAGAGCCTGGCCATATAGAAAGTTGTTGTTTCCGGCAAAGTTGGGCAGGTGATCAAGTCCTTTTGGATGGTGGCCATATTAGTTCAGAACTCTCTCACTACGCAGCGCTAGTGTGCATGTGTAATTCCTATATAAACTGTATCTCGAGAGCCTGGCCATATAGAAAGTTGCTGATTTCAGCAAAGTTGTGCAGGTGAGCAAGTACTTTCGGATAATGTTCATATTAGTTCAGAAAACGCTCACTACGCGGCGCTAGTGTGCAAGTGAATTTCCTGTATAAGCTGTATCTCGAGAACCTGGTCATATAGAAGGTTACTGTCTTCAGCAAAGTTGTGCAGGTGATCAAGTCCTTTCGGATGATGGTCATATTAGTTCAGAACACGCTTATTACGCGGCGCTAGTGAGCAAGTAAATTTCCTGTATAAGCTGTATCTCGAGAACCTGGCGTTATAGAAGGTTACTGTCTTCAGCAAAGTTGTTCAGATGACTAAGTCCTTTCGGATGATCGTCATATAATTTCAGAACCCTCACACTACGCGGCGCTAGTGTACACATGAACTTCCTTAATATGTTATGTCTCCAAAGCTTGTCCATATAAGATGTTGCTGTGCAATGTGAGAACAGGAACCGGAAAAGGGATGACGTGTAGAGACCGGAAATCGATGTCAGATGCCATTTTGGAATCCAAGATGGCGGCCATCGGTTGAAGAAAAACTGTCAAATACCCTACAATATGGATATTTTTGGAAAGGGGACGACGTGTAGAGGCCGGAAATCGATGCCAGACGTCATTTTGGAATCCAAGATGGCGGAAATAGGGTCAAGAAAAACTGTCAAATACCCTATAATACGGGTATTTCCAGAGAGGGAACGACGTGTAGGGGCCGGAAATCGATGCCAGACGCCATTTTGGAATCCAAGATGGCGACCATCGGGTCAAGAAAAACTGTCAAATACCCTACCATATGGGTATTTCCGGATAAGGAACGACGTGTAGAGACCGAAAATCGATGTCAGACGCCATTTTGGAATCCAAGATGGTTGCCATCGTTTCAAGAAAAACTGTCAAATACCCAACGCATGGGTATTTTCGGATAGGAGATGACGTGAAGAGACCGGAAATCGATGTCAGATGCCATTTTGTAATCCAATATGGCGACCATAGGTTCAAGAAAAACTGTCAAATACCCTACAATATGGATATTTTTGGAAGGAGACGACGTGTAGAGGCCGGAAATAGATGCCAGACGACATTTTGGGATCAAAGATGGCGGCCATCGGGTCAAGAAAAACTGTCAAATACTCTACAATATGAGTATTTCCGGAAAGGAAACGACGTGTAGAGGCCGGAAATCGACGCAAGATGTCATGTTGGAATCCAAGATGGCGGCCATCAGTTTAAGAAAAACTGTCAAATACACTACAATGTGGGAATTTCCGAAAATGGACGACGTGTAGAGGCCAGATATAGATTACAGACGCTATTTTGGAATTCAATATGGCGGCAACATGTTTTCCATGGTCACCATAGCCGATCGAACTCCAGACGAAACTAGAACCGCACTACCGTTCATACTGGTGACAACGCTTTGATGAGACAACGAAATCTTACCCCCAAGCTCCTCCCCTGATCTTATCCTTCGACAATGTACCTCTCTTACCTCGAGTAAGCCGCGAGTATTCGGCCCAACTCCTACTAGACATAGAATTAAGTGAATGTTGTTACTAACAAAGAACAATGAACTATCGACTCCGTAAAGCTAACGTGATTGAGCCTTCCAAATAAACGAACTAGTTGAAAAAACATGTTTTCCATATATAAGGCTTACCAAGAATATTGCGTATAATTTATTGTGTATAGGGTATCACTGAGCAAGATCGCAACATAACGTGGAAAATTCCTCAAAACAATAAAACGCTTTTAATTGTTTTGTTTTATTTTTTTCTATCGTAAACTACAGATTTATTCCTGGACCCCTCTACAGTGAATATGGTTGATATTTTCATCCAGTGCGGCAGAAATCGAGTTAAAACTAAATCAACTCTCCGAGGTCGAAAGTTTCTGCACATTGGACAGCAATGTTGAACGGAGTGCAAAAATACAAGATTTGCTAAGGGAAGTCGAGACCCATCTCACGGTGTGGAAGAACGAGAGTGACTAGAATGCATAAAACTTGACAGCGCTGGTTGGTTCTTTGTTATCGAAAGAGAAAATAAAATGTGGAATAAATCTGTAGCTTACGATAGAAAAAACAAAACAAATCAAAGCATTTTATTGTTTTGAGAAATTTTCCACGTAACGTTGCGATCTTGCTCAATGATACGCTATACACAATAAATTATACGCAATATGCTTGGTAAGCCTTATTTATGGAAAACATGTTGCCGCCATATTGGATTCCAAAATAGCGGCTGGAATGTATATCTGACCTTTACACGTCGTCCCTTTTCGGAAATTCCTACATTGTAGGATATTTGACAGTTTTTCTTTAAACCGATGGCCGCCATCTTGGTTTTTAAAATGGCGTCTGGCATCGGTTTCCGGCCTCTACACGTCCGGAAATACCCATATTGTTAGGTATTTGATAGTTTTTATTGAACCAATGGCCGTCATCTTGAATTTCAAAATGGCATCTGGCATTGATTTTCGGCCTCTACACGTCGTTTTCTTTCCGGAAATACTCATATTGTAGAGTATTTGACAGTTTTTCTTGACCCGATGGCCGCCATCTTGGATTACAAAATGGCATCTGAAATCGATTTCCGGTCTCTACATGTCATCTCCTATCCGAAAATACCCATGTTGTAGGGTATTTGACAGTTTTTCTTGAACTGATGGCAACCATCTTGGATTCCAAAATGGTGTCTGACATCGATTTCCGGCCTCTACACGTTGTTCCCTTTCCGGAAATACCCGTATTATAGGGTATTTGACAGTTTTTCTTGACCCGATGGCCGCCATCTTGGATTCCAAAATGACGTCTGGCAACGATTTCCGGCCTCTACACGTCATCCTTTTTCCGGTTCCTGATCTCACATTGCACAGCAACATCTTATATTGACAAGCTTTGGAGTCATAACATATTAAGGAAGTTCATGTGCACACTAGCGCCGCATAGTGTGAGGGTTCTGAAATAATATGACCATCATCCGAAAGGACTTAGTGACCTGAACAACTTTTCTCAAGACAGTAACCTTCTATATGGCCAGGTTCTCGAGATACAGCTTATACAGGAAATTCACTTGCACACTAGCGCCGCGTAGTGAGCGTGTTCTGAACTAATATGACCATCATCCGAAAGGACTTGCTCACCTGCACAACTTTGCTGAAAACAGCAACTTTCTATATGACCAGGCTCTCGAGATACAGTTTATATAGGAATTGCACATGCACACTAGCGCTGCGTAGTGAGAGAGTTCTGAACTAATATGGCCACCATCCAAAAGGACTTGATCACCTGCACAACTTTGCTGTAAACAGCAACTTTCTATATGGCCAGGCTCTCGAGATACAGTTTATATATGAATTGCACATGCACACTACCGCTGCGTAGTGAGAGAGTTCTGAACTAATATGGCCACCATCCACAAGGACTTGATCACCTGCACAACTTTGCTGAAAACAGCAACTTTCTATATGGCCAGGCTTTCGAGATACAGTTTATATATGAATTGCACATGCACACTACCGCTGCGTAGTGAGAGAGTTCTGAACTAATATGGCCACCATCCGAAAGGACTTTGTCACCTGAACAACTTTGCTGAAGACAGTAACTTTCTATATGGCCAGGATCACGAAATATTCTATGTTGGAAATATGATCCATATATTATAGCGCCCGTCATAAGTAACATAAAAGTGAAGCGCCTCTAACGGCGTAGTTCTCAATTTAACCCGAATCCAATGGCACAGGCTTGTTGGTCTAACCCAGTACAGCAACTTCGTCGAAAACAGTATAGCTTTATGTATTAAAACAAATGAGATAATCCACTACAGCCCCCATTAGTGAAAATCCCATAAGCTGTGGGTATCCTTATTCGCGGTTCCTTATTCACGCCCCCGTTACCCCGGCAATAAGGATTCCTGACTGTACCCCGAAAAGGCCTCGCAAGAAAGTTGGTGCCAGCAACCACACGGAGATGTTGCTTCAGAGTAATCCGTTCTCGGCACTCCCCGAAAACGCAGATATAGATTCAGTTGAGAAACGGGAAAAAGTGCTCCCACTGGTGATGGTAGTGGAGTCATGAACTGGTTGCTTGCTGGGGGATGAAAACGAAAACAAGTCACGCAATGGTGGACTGTCCTTCGAGCTAGATCTCTTCCGCGTATTGGCCAGAAGCGCTGACGGATTGTTGCCAGGAGCTGTGTGGGTCCTGCATGCAGTGTTTGATGGTGAACGGAGTTGGCGATTAATCTTGAAAGGTGGTGGTCGGCAGGTAGTATGATCGAGAGGCGGCTGTCGAAGGATCCAGGTGAGTTTGCTAGCCGTCCATTCAATCGGAGAAAACCGGTGTCATCAATCCACACATCAAGGTCTTTTAATGGTGATTTGAAGTCAGCCTTTCGCAGGGCCATCCGTTCTTGATCATTGTGCCGCAGGTGGCGCAGTTCCTGCTGGAAACATGCAGCTTGCGTAACGTGGATGAGTGACTTCAAAGTACTGTCGTATTCGACCGGAGTGATTGGTCCCACTGTACGAGCCATCCTCAGCAATCGGCAGTTTTTTGCGAAACGTTGACAGAATGAAGCAACTTTGATAAGATGCGACAGTTGTGAGTAATCGTGGATTAGCGAATCGTCAAATGTGACACTTAGGAGTACAACCATTTGCCGCTGCTGAATGTCGGTAGACGTCAATAGAATTATCGGAGCTAGCCACGATTCCACTTCTTTCAGCAAGTAGGACGGCCCATGCCACCACAGTGCATCGTTCTTGATATCATCTGGTTGTACCCCGCAAGATATACGATCGGCGGGATTTTCCAGAGTTGGAACGTGCCGCCACTGGGATCCTTGTGTGAGTTTCTGGACCTCCGATACTCGGTTGGACAATTCCAGGACGACGGTGGTGAATTAATCCAGTGCAAAACGATTGATGAATCTCACCAGAACGTGACCGTAGAGTCAAACTTGGTTGTTCTACGAATGGTATCAGCCAACTGGCTTCCCAGTACGGTTGCACAGAGTTCCAACCGTGGGATGGAATAACCACATACTGGAGCAACACGTGATTTTGCTATGAGCAAATGGCTTGTTCGTTTAGTGAAAGGTCCTGTTGATACTGTGTAGATGCACACCCCATACCCTTTGGAAGAAGCGTCGACAAAACAGTGCAACTCGTAGCTCTTTGCACTCTCTTCGAACACCCACCGAGGGACTCGAAGATTCCGAACGATACCAATTGCTGCTCGGAAGGACAGCCACCATGATTGCAGAACGTCCGGCAGCTTTTCGTCCCAGCTAAGTTTCTCCTGCCACAATCGCTGCACAAACATCTTCGCACTGGCCACCACTGGACCGACCAGACCCAAGGGGTCAAATATCTGCGACATCTCCGATAGTACGAGGCGCTTCGTAACGTGTGGCAGGGCTGGAAAATCAGAGACCTTGAATCCAAATACGTCCTCCTTTGGAAACCATAGTAGGCCCAGTGCCTTGATCGATACAGATCGGTCGAGTTCCAGCGGCACATGATGCTCCTTTAGTTCCTCTGGAAAATGTTCCAGAATCCCGGGTTTCGGCACCACAACCAGCTCTCCTTGAACGACCTTCTTCTCACAGGACCAGATGATATCAAGAACGATGCACTGTGGTGGCATGGGCCGTCCTACTTGCTGAAAGAAGTGGAATCGTGGCCAGCTCCGATAATTCCATTGACGTCTACCGACATTCAGCAGCAGACACCTGAGTAGCGGCAAACGGTTGTACTCCTAAGTGTCACATTTGACGATTCGCTAATCCACGATTACTCACAACTGTCGCATCTTATCAAAGTTGCTTCATTCTGTCAATAATATTTAACCTTTCTAGAAAATATGTAATCGCTTCCGTAAGAACTGAATAATTTCGGAAAGTACTGAATCACTTCACAAAGCTTCAGAAAGTACTGTATCCATTCTCTCAAGTTTGCAACCACTTCCTCAAGAACTGAATCACTTTGTTATAACTGAATCATTCCAGAACAGTTTTAAATCCCTTCAGAAAATATCTAACCACTTTAGAAAAATCGGAATCACTTTCGACAGCACAGAATCATTTCAAAAGAGTTTGAAATCTTTTCTGAAAGTATTTAAACGCTTTAGAAAATCTTGGAATCAGTTTGAAAAGTACTGAATTACTGCAAAAAGCTATTGAAAGTACTGAATCATTTCAGATAGTACCGACATAATTTAGCATGAAAATGATCAACCACTCGCGGGTGCTAATCCGTTACTACCAGATCACCTGTATTACACAGATAAGCAACAGACGATGCGTGGGACTGGCATCTGCAATGTGTAAAAACTGGTGATCTCATACTTAACGATGGGCAATAACAGCGCCGGCTGCGTCCACATGTAGGTCAATTAGGGAATGGATAGGAATGTGTTGACGTTATTCTTGCTTTGTGGGGGCGACCCCGGCGTAGTGGTTTAGCATCCATACCTTTCACGCCAAAGTCACGAGTTCAAATCTCACCCACGGACAAGTCACGAATTACCCAAGAGCGTTAAAGTGACTATAATAATATAAATAATAATAATAAAAAAAAAATCTTGCTTTGTAGGAAATCGAGAAATCCTCCTCACTATCACGAATTTTTCAATAGTTTTACAACAGGATTCACTTAAGGGAGTTTTGATTATGATCGCTAAGTCACGCACACATTTTGCCTGTAGATTTGAAGACATACTTCAAATATCCGCGTACATCGTACGGGTTAGGCAAAAGGTGTGCGTTTGACTTTGTACTGTCGCATTAATGGCCCTTCACTCATTTTAAACTTCTATTAAATTTTCATACTGCCGTACTCTAACGGAAGTATCCACCTACCCTCTTCTAAAGATAATTCTCTAGCTTATAAATTATCATACTAAAGCTTCATGTAAGCATTTCCAACCAACTCTGAAAATCACAAACTTCGCGTATGAAGTAACATAAAAACACTTTGAACATATTGGTACTCAATTCCGACACATCGAAAAAGGTCTCGATTTTGGCAACAGAGATGAAGTATAGTCAACTCTCCACAACTCGATGTCCACTAGCCCGATATCTACTTATTGAACCATAATTAAATGAATGTTATGGCTACTGCGATAGCTTGAGTTAATTGGGGAAATGTTGAATCGCTTAAGGATAGACTAACTTCCGAAAGTTTTAAATTTTCTGGACTGATTTAACGCTTTCAGCTGTAATGCCACGAGCTCATGGGAACGTTTGAAACAAGAACCTGATATAAACGTAACAACCTGGCACTGAAACAGTTAAACTATTGCCTATTATGGTTTCCAACGGTAACATCAATTGTAACAGCACAAACATCTCTGGTTGCTATTTTTGAAATCTTTGAGATTTGCGTACCCACGATTGCGTTATTAACACATGCTCCAGGAATTTTTCACTTCACTTTTGTTAAAAGTAGCAAAGGTTGGGCTCACGAGGTTTTTTAGATAAAAATTTGCTTTACGAAAGACAGGTTCTTGTACGAGAGTCACATTGGATGTACCGACGATGGATTTAAAATTTCAAATTTAAGAAATGAAGACAACATTGTGTACCATAAATCAATTTTTTGAGTGATCGAAAATCGGCTACGTATGCAGGTGGAGAAAGTAGCTAAGGATATATAATTTCAAACGGATTGCAAATCTGATGAAATGTTTTTTAGAAATCACCCAGACCAACATGTTTCGAGACAAACGCGTTTGAAATTTTGAGACGTCGGAGCGCGGGCCAGGACTTTGGTTCACGTTTCAGCCTATTACTTTCAAACGGAATGTCGGACGGACTTCGGGTAAAGTTTCGTATAAAAAAGACATTCCAAAGCCACAAAAAAAAAATCGATTTTTTGAAAGATACAGAGTGTAAGGACATGGCGGTTTTTTTAGTTTCTACTTTTATGCCGGGTTAAACATTTGTCTTTGTAGAAGAATGTTTAGGATTTAACATTCGCAAACCACACACACCGTTTCACATTGCAAATCCGTTATTTTCAGCATTTACCACTCCTACTCAAAACAATACCGCCGCACCACAATCTATTAAATTATGATCTCAATCGATTCCATCCTTTCCACAGAGGAGCTACTGCACGAGCTCGAACTCGCAGGCTCTCATGAATCATTCAGCGATCGTCCGATTGCAGTCAGCAGCAGTAAACAGTTTCACAGCTAAAAGTAAGATTGCACAGAATATGGGAAAGAGAGACATCCATAACAACCATCAAGCAAGAATCATTTCCCAATAGTATGATTCAACGAGATAATGTTCACATATATGTAACAACTGTCACGTCACATCGGCAGCCATCGTTCTTCGGTCGATTCAAGAACGAGTAGTGTATGTGCAATGCATCTCCCTGTATAATAAATCAAATTTCGAAACATGTAATGAATCAAAAATGAAGTCACATAGGTACTTACCGATACAAACGGGAAGAAGAGTGCATGCAGAGTGCACACTCACTGCGAGACAACACGTGCTGCAAAGAAATTGCATTGTGTAGAATTTTTATGTTTCCGTGCGCTATGCGTTCATGAGCCATCAAAGGCAAGCATCCAGTAGTACGACGACCTTGTGTTGACGTGATGGCTCATGGGAATATGCATTTTTATTGAAGACGGGTTATGATTCTTATATCGATCACGTATCGATGTGCCATTGCCACTCGAATCAGGCTTTATGATCTTTGACTGAAAAAAATCCTGCCTAGAATACGAAATGTCGATTATTGATCAATTTCTTTTCAAATATAAATTTAGGACCATGATTGTTTCCAAACATCTCCGTTTGTGTTTCCTATTGGTAGCATCGTTATAATGAACCTACATTTCCTTTCGTAGTCATCCATCATTGACTTCTTACTGAGCATTCTATAACGGAGCCAGGTGCGCCTGCAAACCACATGGCAAACCATGTCAAGGTAGGAAGAAAGAAGGAAGACCAAGACTGTCCTCACCCCAGGACACTCGCAAATGCTGTAATTCTACATCTAAAACGAAACAAATAAATGATAATGCCTACCTAGCCAAGCCGTGTCGGTCGTCCTGTTTGCTTCTATTAGCCTAGTTTTACTGTTGGCATATGGATTCACTCAATCTCTCTCCTGTGGGCATTTGGCAGTGTTGGCCTTCCCGATGTGCACCTTTCCAGTATGTGTCAAGCAAAACTGGGAGTAGATACCATGTCGGATGTACAGGCTATGACAACACCGGCAGGCTAACTGACTGGAGACATCAACACCAATAATGTTCCGTTGAAATTGAATTAACCTAAATATGTAACTAGCTTGAGTGGTGGTACACGTCTCAACGACAAGGCAAAGTTAATGTTGATTAGGAAGAGAACTAGGAGGGGATTGTAGTGCTGCTTGCGACGAAGGGAAATGATGACTCCGTAGAGGGTCTTGCAGAAATGTTCTTTTTTGCTTTTTCTGATTTCATGCGGTTGTTACAAAAAGGGAGGGCTTTAAATGATGTTATTTTTTAGAACGCTTTTGACCGCATTAAAGTTCAGTTTTCGTTTATTTGAAACCAGTGTCTTGACAATATATGATCACATATCGAATAACAGACTGCCAGCTTGGATGCTGCAGTGTAGGTAAATTGTTACTCTTGAATAAAAACTACAAAAGTTACTATTTCCAACGCATCCAAAATGAATAAAAGGTAGTCTCATCTATTTTTCATGGCTCTAGGTTATGTGTACCGATGTAACGCATAAGTCAGTAGCTCAAAAGAGATGCTTTTGCTGTAGTTTATTTATTAAGGAGACTTTAAGCCAAAGGCTAGTTCGTCAACGGAGATAAGCTGACGACTACCGAACGAGTTTAGATTAGTTTTCTTTATCGATACTTTCAACCGTGGGTGGTACTACCGATCGGGTCGTAGGTTGATAATTACGGGATATCATCATAAAACCCAGGGCTGTGGAGTCGGATCTGAATACTTCAAAGATTTTCAGATTTTTTTTTAATTTTAGAAAAATCTTAGGATATGAAAGATATTTAAATAAATAGGGAAACTTACGGTTTCGGCACTTATTTACTTATTATCGTTAGGGGGCAAATGAAGTCATTGAGGGCTAATTTCTGCATGCCGGTGCATCATATTCCTGAGCATCAAAACAAAATTAACACTTAATCGACCTCTTGAAGTTATTTGGAAAGTTATATCAAAATTGGTTAAAACATTCTTCGTTATATTTTAAAATCGTCATGATGTATGTTGAGCTTCCCAACCACTAGAAGATGGTCTCCACTGCCAGTCAAACGTACCTTTTCGATTCCCAAGCCTGTTCTTTTTGCCTCAAGCTGTATTCAAACATTATACGATATGAGGCAACCTTTACTCAACCTCTCTACAAACATATCTGGCGAACTTAGTCAGGCTGTTGGGTTATATGGGACAAGCCCTTATTGCATATCCATTTACGCTTCTATGCAGCTTTTATTCTGCTGTTTAGTTGTGTGTGAACTTAAAATGCGCTCATTCAACCTATTCCCGGTCATCCAATAATCACTACACAGCTTTCGCCTTTTTTTTTTCCTCTGTTCGGGACATAACACCACTGCGACCAGTAATTTGATCTATTGTAGTATATCCCGTGGCCTTAGTTTAGTGCATGTCGTATTACTCCATCACTATTGAGAAATGATGAAGTATTCGGTTTTGATACAGTTGCCATTCTTGCCTTCATCGCACGGAATCGATTCTAACTGAAAGGTTCCGCTATTTATACCCTTCGGAGTGTCGAAACACCCTCCAAAGGCGCGCCCCTTTGTCAGTCAAATTTTGATTCCTTAACAACAAAAACAAGCTATGAAACCGATAATGACCATGCATCAGAACCCTAGTCTTAACCACTTCTAACTAGGGAACAACGAATAGAAGATTAGGAAGCACATGCATAAGTGAAGACTAACTAACTCATTTTTTCCTTGTTTCAAGATCATCCTCGGTCCAGGCAACCCGAGGACTTATCACTATCAACAAGGCATAAAAGTAACAAGGACTAAGATGTGTTCCTTTGATTACTGAAAAAAAAAACCTGTTCCTCTAGTTTGAAGTAGCCAGGACTAGGAATCGGTGGTAGATCTTACATCCCGTAACGTACCACGCTACGGGTCAGCTTTCGCCTTAAGGCGGGTTAAATATTATTTACGCTTTGTTTTTTGTTGGTCGAATTATATTGAGTTTATTTTTTTGTGAATCAAATTTATCCAAATTAGCTATAAACACACTACCAAATTACTAACCCTGCACCGGAACATGGAATTGAACTCGAGACGACCGCAATGGCAAACCTTGATATTACCAACTTACCCTAGAAGCACGCTTGTCACATATCGGTTGTAGAAACTTCTTTACGACTTATTTCAGTCATAAACAAGTTGCTACAACTTTTCTTAACAGAAGTGTGCTACTCGGGTAGCTACGCTAACACTTTGGACTGATGTAAAAAAAATAGAGAAAAAACATGAATCACTTTTCTCGACTAGTTAGTTCAGCTTTGAAAAGAAGCGGAGTAAAAGCTGTAGAACTGCACACGTCTAAAATAAATGTAGTTGACTGAAAAAATGCTACCCAAGTAGTGCTAACACAGTTTATTAGCTGAGTTCAGGTTTCATAGTTGTTGAAAAAGCACTTTTGATGTTTATATCATTCAGCAAGAGTGCTTGGTTGTGTAGAAGCCATCAAACGAGTAATATATTCATTTTATTAACTTTGTTTGGCAGCTGCACGTTGAAAGTTTATTAGTATGTTTATAAAAGTGAAATTGGCGTTTATTGGCTGCTGTTATTCAGAGCGACTGACACATTGAATAATGATTGTGAAAAATTTGAGTAAACGCCCTCCAAAACTAATTTGCTATCTTCTGCTTTTAGCTGTATCTGCAGCTTTTGTTCAGCTACTTTACAGCACAACGCTGGAAAATTTGGCTTTTAAAACTGAAAATGTTAGTTGGGTAGACACTAAACCTTCTAACAAAATGAAGCCGTATGGAGTTTGCCCCCGATTACTATTCGCGACGATTGCTTTTGTGGACTGATTTTGATTTGCTATTTTTTTAAATTTCTAGCCAGTGTTGCGTGCTGTCAACAATGTCAATTGACAATGTAAGATATTGGTCTAGCGCTGAATTTCACTTCCAACACTGACACTCGTAGTTAGCATGATATCGGGCAGTACGGGTTTGAAATTACTATCCATATGAATATCACTAGGGAAAAGTTGAAATTTTACTTTTATCTCAATAAATCAACCTTTTTGTATAATCGTTGCATTGCTTTAATATTACTGACGAGCTTTCTCGATTAGCTGGTGTTGGGTAAATGAAGTCTTCGGCAATATCTTATTCTATTATCGTCAGGTGGTGAACAGCGCCCTTGAGAGCTCAATTTTGGCATGTGGATACATTGTGTTTCAGAGCATCTATTGGCCAAATTTAGGTGCTCTAGAACTTTTTCATCCCCCCTGACGATAATTGGTTAAGGTATTGCCGAAGCCGACATTTCCCCTATATAAGAAAAAATGTGGCAAAACTTTGAATATCAGTGATCCTTTACGATGTCAATGTCATTTGCGCACTGACATAGAGGCGAATGATATTGATATTCTAACTGTGTGAACTGATGCCGATATCAGGTGGCTAGTGAAATTGTGCATTTTGTGAATATTGGTATTGATATTTTGCAGCACTGTTTCTACCGGTAGCAAACCGATTCACACCACTAGCCACTAACACTCAATCGATTGGTAGCACCGTGGAGTACCCAAAATTCCAGTCAGTGCGTTTTCAGCTCGCTGCATCTGTTGTTATGTATGTTATACGCAAACATTCTCACCTACCCTGAAGTTGCCGGGAAACTTCTGATCAGGAAGAATAGAATTATTAATTGGATTATCAAATTCAATCTTGACCTGATTTCTCCTATTAATCTTGAACCACAGTGCTCAATTTTACTAACGGTCATTTCAAACAAACGGTTGTTTGTATTACAAGCGATCGAGTGACTCATTGTAGAGTGTATATTTCATGATAAGAAAATTCTGATGTAAAAAGATTGCTCAGTCGTAAAAAAAATCAGATTGAAGCTCAAAGACTAAGGAATCGGTAGAATACATTCATCGAAGTGTGTTGATAAGAAAATTCATAGTTGAAGATGCTAATTTCGAATAACAGACTGAAGTGGTAATTTTTATACGATAGATGAGAAGGAGATGAAAGTATAGAATTGATAGTTCCGTTAAATTACCACTTTAGTCTGTTATTTGAAATAAGCATCTTCAACTATGTAAAATTCGCGTGGAAAGTTTGCCCGGATTCGGTGTCGGTTCAAACCAACGTTCGTGATCGTCCGTCGGGTAATAACGAAATAGATTCCCCGTTTTCGATGGTGGAATTCTCACTTGCTCTCCTTTCATGTAACAATTCAGCTCCAGGAATGGATAGAATCAAGTTCAACTTGCTTAAAAATCTCCCAGATGTCGCGAAGAGACGCTTGTTGAACTTATTCAATCAATTTCTGGAGCACAACATTGTTCCGGATGACTGGAGGCAAGTGAGAGTTATCGCCATTCGAAAACTTGGTAAACCCGCGTCGGATTATAACTCGTACCGTCCCATCGCGATGCTGTCCTGTATACGGAAATTGTTGGAGAAAATGATTCTTTTTCGTCTAGACAAATGGGTCGAGTCGAATGGTTTACTTTCAGATACGCAATTTGGATTTCGGAGAGGCATGGGAACGAGCGACTGTCTTGCGTTGCTTTCAACTGAAATTCAACTGGCCTATGCGCAAAAACAGCAAATGGGTTCAGTTTTCTTGGATATTAAGGGGGCTTTTGATTCTGTTTGTATCGATGTCCTTTCGGATAAACTCCACGATAGTGGGCTTTCACCAATTATGAACAACTATTTGAGCAACTTGTTGTCTGAGAAATATATGAGCTTTTCTCATGGAAACTCGACAACTTCACGAATTAGTTACATGGGTCTCCTCCAGGGCTCATGTTTAAGCCCCCTTCTTTATAATTTTTATGTAAAAGACATTGATGGTTGTCTTGATGAAAATTGCTCGCTAAGACAGCTTGCAGATGACGGCGTTGTGTCCGTTATAGGGCCAAGTGCACCGGATCTGCAAGGACCATTGCAAGATACCTTAGACAATTTGTCTACTTGGGCTATGAAGCTGGGTATCGAATTCTCTCCGGAGAAAACTGAGTTGGTTGTTTTTTCTAGGAAGCATCATCCTGCACAGTTACAGCTTCAACTAAAGGGTAGAACAATCACTCAAAGTATATCTTTCAAGTATTTAGGTGTCTGGTTCGATTCCAAAAGCACATGGGGAAAACATATTGCGTATGTGAAACAAAAATGCCAACAAAGAATCAATTTTCTTCGTACAATTACTGGAACTTGGTGGGGAGCACACCCGGAAGATCTGATCAGGTTGTACCGAACAATCATCTTGTGGGTTCTAGAGTACGGTAGCTTCTGCTTTCAATCCGCGGCGAAAACACATATCCTGAAGCTGCAACGGGTTCAATACCGTTGCCTCCGAATCGCGCTTGGCTGTATGCACTCGACGCATACGATGAGCCTCGAAGTACTCGCAGGTGTTCTCCCACTGACAGATCGTTTCACGGAACTGTCCTTCCGGTTTCTTATCCGTTGTGAAGTAATGAACCCATTAGTAATAGAAAACTTTGAGAAGCTGCTCGACAGAAATCCTCAAACAAGATTCATGAGTCTCTTTTACGAGTACATGACGCTGGAGATTGGCCCTTCTTCATTCAATTCCTCTCGTGTTTGCCACCAAGACTTTTATAGTTCCTCTGTAAATTTTGATCTGACCATGTTGCAAGAAATCCGTGGAATACCAGATCACCATCGATCGATGGTTGTTCCCTTAATTTTTGCAAACAAGTACCACCATGTTAGTAACAATAAGAATTTTTTCACAGATGGGTCAACTATAAACGCTTCCACTGGATTTGGAGTATTCAACGAATTTCATAGCGCCTCATATCAACTGCAAAAACCCTGTTCCGTATACGTTGCGGAACTAGCAGCCATATTTTACGCAGTAGAGCAAATTGCCTCACTACCATCTGATCACTATTTTATTTTTACTGATAGCCTTAGCTCGTTGGAGGCTATTCGATCAATGAGGCCGATGAAGCACTCCTCGTATTTCCTGACCGAAATCCGAGCAAAATTGAGTACTTTATCTAACTGCTCCTATACTATCACCTTAGCTTGGGTCCCATCTCATTGCTCAATTCCGGGTAATGAGAAAGCGGACTCGCTAGCTAAGGTGGGCGCTATGGAAGGCGATATTTTTGATCGACAAATCGCATTTGCGGAATTTTTTTTTTTCAATTACCCGTCAGCACGTCCTCACCAACTGGCAACAAAAATGGAATGAGAGTGATCTGGGAAGATGGTTACATTCTATTCTCCCACAGGTGTCGAAAAAGCCATGGTTCAAAGGATTGGACATGAGCCGTGACTTTATACGTGTCATATCAAGGCTCATGTCCAATCACTACTCGTTAGACTCGCATTTCTTCCGAATCGGGCTCGCAGGCAGCAATTTGTGCGCTTGTGGTAGTGGCTATCACGATATCGACCACGTGCTTTGGTCATGCACCCTACATTGTGTTGCTAGATCCGAGTTATCCTCAGGGCCCGAGGAAAACAACCTATGCGGCCCGTTGGAGACATCTTGGCGAGCCGAGATCTCGAATATTTTAATTTAATTTATGTGTTTTTAAAACGGATCGATCTGAGGATTTAGTAGTTAGTGTCATCTTGTGTTCCCCCAAGTTGTTAGCTGCCCATCGGTGTACCCCCATGTTTGTCTTTTTCGTCAGTTGGTCGCTTAGTTCGAGATAAAAAGCACATTGCTCTCCAAACCTTGTGTACTCAATCCCTACCCTGCCATCCATTTGTTACAATTTGTTACCCCTAACCACGAGATAGCCGCGAGTAATCGGCCCCGGCTTTACTAACGTTAGTTTTAAGAAATTTTGTCATCCAAACAATGAATATCGGCTCCGCAAAGCTACGGCAAATGAGCCTGGAAAAATAAACGCATTTAAAAAAAAAAAAAAAAAACTATGTAAAATCGTTGACTTCACTTAATTCCACTCAATTAATTTTGGTATCCATGACAGATACGTATTTCGACTACAATGTGCAGTCTTCATCAGTGTCATTCCCACTAAAGAACTTATCAAAATCTAACCCCCTTAAGTACTCATCCCCTAGGTAAAAAAGTCAAGATCATAGGTATAAAAATGAAACTACAATGTGTTGAATCGGAACCTACCTAACTAATAAAAACCAAAGATTTAAGTAAGCTAAAGGAGAAAAATCTATACAACTCTCTAATAAGGAAAATCCCCAAAGGCTTGGTAGCCATCATAATGAAGTAATGAAATTGGGTTGTTAGCGGAATGCTAAATAAAACAGCAAAAAAGGTTATCTTCCATTTAATTCCACTCAATTAATTTTGGTATCCATGACAGATACGTATTTCGACTACAATGTGCAGTCTTCATCAGTGTCATTCCCACTAAAGAACTTATCAAAATCTAACCCCCTTAAGTACTCATCCCCTAGGTAAAAAAGTCAAGATCATAGGTATAAAAATGAAACTACAATGTGTTGAATCGGAACCTACCTAACTAATAAAAACCAAAGATTTAAGTAAGCTAAAGGAGAAAAATCTATACAACTCTCTAATAAGGAAAATCCCCAAAGGCTTGGTAGCCATCATAATGAAGTAATGAAATTGGGTTGTTAGCGGAATGCTAAATAAAACAGCAAAAAAGGTTATCTTCCATTTAATTCCACTCAATTAATTTTGGTATCCATGACAGATACGTATTTCGACTACAATGTGCAGTCTTCATCAGTGTCATTCCCACTAAAGAACTTATCAAAATCTAACCCCCTTAAGTACTCATCCCCTAGGTAAAAAAGTCAAGATCATAGGTATAAAAATGAAACTACAATGTGTTGAATCGGAACCTACCTAACTAATAAAAACCAAAGATTTAAGTAAGCTAAAGGAGAAAAATCTATACAACTCTCTAATAAGGAAAATCCCCAAAGGCTTGGTAGCCATCATAATGAAGTAATGAAATTGGGTTGTTAGCGGAATGCTAAATAAAACAGCAAAAAAGGTTATCTTCCATTTAATTCCACTCAATTAATTTTGGTATCCATGACAGATACGTATTTCGACTACAATGTGCAGTCTTCATCAGTGTCATTCCCACTAAAGAACTTATCAAAATCTAACCCCCTTAAGTACTCATCCCCTAGGTAAAAAAGTCAAGATCATAGGTATAAAAATGAAACTACAATGTGTTGAATCGGAACCTACCTAACTAATAAAAACCAAAGATTTAAGTAAGCTAAAGGAGAAAAATCTATACAACTCTCTAATAAGGAAAATCCCCAAAGGCTTGGTAGCCATCATAATGAAGTAATGAAATTGGGTTGTTAGCGGAATGCTAAATAAAACAGCAAAAAAGGTTATCTTCCATTTAATTCCACTCAATTAATTTTGGTATCCATGACAGATACGTATTTCGACTACAATGTGCAGTCTTCATCAGTGTCATTCCCACTAAAGAACTTATCAAAATCTAACCCCCTTAAGTACTCATCCCCTAGGTAAAAAAGTCAAGATCATAGGTATAAAAATGAAACTACAATGTGTTGAATCGGAACCTACCTAACTAATAAAAACCAAAGATTTAAGTAAGCTAAAGGAGAAAAATCTATACAACTCTCTAATAAGGAAAATCCCCAAAGGCTTGGTAGCCATCATAATGAAGTAATGAAATTGGGTTGTTAGCGGAATGCTAAATAAAACAGCAAAAAAGGTTATCTTCCATTTAATTCCACTCAATTAATTTTGGTATCCATGACAGATACGTATTTCGACTACAATGTGCAGTCTTCATCAGTGTCATTCCCACTAAAGAACTTATCAAAATCTAACCCCCTTAAGTACTCATCCCCTAGGTAAAAAAGTCAAGATCATAGGTATAAAAATGAAACTACAATGTGTTGAATCGGAACCTACCTAACTAATAAAAACCAAAGATTTAAGTAAGCTAAAGGAGAAAAATCTATACAACTCTCTAATAAGGAAAATCCCCAAAGGCTTGGTAGCCATCATAATGAAGTAATGAAATTGGGTTGTTAGCGGAATGCTAAATAAAACAGCAAAAAAGGTTATCTTCCATTTAATTCCACTCAATTAATTTTGGTATCCATGACAGATACGTATTTCGACTACAATGTGCAGTCTTCATCAGTGTCATTCCCACTAAAGAACTTATCAAAATCTAACCCCCTTAAGTACTCATCCCCTAGGTAAAAAAGTCAAGATCATAGGTATAAAAATGAAACTACAATGTGTTGAATCGGAACCTACCTAACTAATAAAAACCAAAGATTTAAGTAAGCTAAAGGAGAAAAATCTATACAACTCTCTAATAAGGAAAATCCCCAAAGGCTTGGTAGCCATCATAATGAAGTAATGAAATTGGGTTGTTAGCGGAATGCTAAATAAAACAGCAAAAAAGGTTATCTTCCATTTAATTCCACTCAATTAATTTTGGTATCCATGACAGATACGTATTTCGACTACAATGTGCAGTCTTCATCAGTGTCATTCCCACTAAAGAACTTATCAAAATCTAACCCCCTTAAGTACTCATCCCCTAGGTAAAAAAGTCAAGATCATAGGTATAAAAATGAAACTACAATGTGTTGAATCGGAACCTACCTAACTAATAAAACCAAAGATTTAAGTAAGCTAAAGGAGAAAAATCTATACAACTCTCTAATAAGGAAAATCCCCAAAGGCTTGGTAGCCCATCATAATGAAGTAATGAAATTGGGTTGTTAGCGGAATGCTAAATAAAACAGCAAAAAAGGTTATCTTCCATTTAATTCCACTCAATTAATTTTGGTATCCATGACAGATACGTATTTCGACTACAATGTGCAGTCTTCATCAGTGTCATTCCCACTAAAGAACTTATCAAAATCTAACCCCCTTAAGTACTCATCCCCTAGGTAAAAAAGTCAAGATCATAGGTATAAAAATGAAACTACAATGTGTTGAATCGGAACCTACCTAACTAATAAAAACCAAAGATTTAAGTAAGCTAAAGGAGAAAAATCTATACAACTCTCTAATAAGGAAAATCCCCAAAGGCTTGGTAGCCATCATAATGAAGTAATGAAATTGGGTTAGCGGAATGCTAAATAAAACAGCAAAAAAGGTTATCTTCCATTTAATTCCCACTCAATTAATTTTGGTATCCATGACAGATACGTATTTCGACTACAATGTGCAGTCTTCATCAGTGTCATTCCCACTAAAGAACTTATCAAAATCTAACCCCCTTAAGTACTCATCCCCTAGGTAAAAAAGTCAAGATCATAGGTATAAAAATGAAACTACAATGTGTTGAATCGGAACCTACCTAACTAATAAAAACCAAAGATTTAAGTAAGCTAAAGGAGAAAAATCTATACAACTCTCTAATAAGGAAAATCCCCGAAGGCTTGGTAGCCATCATAATGAAGTAATGAAATTGGGTTGTTAGCGGAATGCTAAATAAAACAGCAAAAAAGGTTATCTTCCATTTAATTCCACTCAATTAATTTTGGTATCCATGACAGATACGTATTTCGACTACAATGTGCAGTCTTCATCAGTGTCATTCCCACTAAAGAACTTATCAAAATCTAACCCCCTTAAGTACTCATCCCCTAGGTAAAAAAGTCAAGATCATAGGTATAAAAATGAAACTACAATGTGTTGAATCGGAACCTACCTAACTAATAAAAACCAAAGATTTAAGTAAGCTAAAGGAGAAAAATCTATACAACTCTCTAATAAGGAAAATCCCCAAAGGCTTGGTAGCCATCATAATGAAGTAATGAAATTGGGTTGTTAGCGGAATGCTAAATAAAACAGCAAAAAAGGTTATCTTCCATTTAATTCCACTCAATTAATTTTGGTATCCATGACAGATACGTATTTCGACTACAATGTGCAGTCATTGTAGTTTCATTTTTATACCTATGATCTTGACTTTTTTACCTAGGGGATGAGTACTTAAGGGGGTTAGATTTTGATAAGTTCTTTAGTGGGAATGACACTGATGAAGACTGCACATTGTAGTCGAAATACGTATCTGTCATGGATACCAAAATTAATTGAGTGGAATTAAATGGAAGATAACCTTTTTTGCTGTTTTATTTAGCATTCCGCTAACAACCCAATTTCATTACTTCA